>NC_067401.1:273370405-273688738 GCF_016432865.1 Antechinus flavipes
ACACTATTTTTCAGGAAATTGCCAAAGAAAACTGCCTAGATAACACAGAAACAGAAGGTAAAATGACCATTGAAAGAATTCACCAAACACCTCCTGAGACACCAAAATTAAAACCACAAGAAATGTCATGGCTTGTTAGGATTCTTACAAGGTGCTAAATCACTGGAATTGATAGAGACAATAATTATCTAATTTAGCATGGTACTTAACAGTTCTCTAGTTCAGTAATGTACTTAGTACTTACTAGAGTTCCACAAGATTCACACCTTTAAAAAAGCATATATAAGGAGGAGCTCTCAGGGACCACTAGAAGACAAGCCCACTCTGGGAGCCTCAGCCAGGATTCAGTTGAGGAGATTCACAAGCCAGAGAAGGCAGCTTAAGTTCTCAGAACCAAGACTACAGAAGGCCTCTAGAAAAACTAGCTGAGCCCCAAGTGAAGGATACAAGAATTTGAAGGAGATAATAAAGGATTTGGATTTTAACTCCTGGCTGCATGTGGGGTGATTACTCTGAACAGAAACTAAGGCTGCCTCCAGAAGCCTCCCAAGAAACCTGCTCCCAGAAAAGATTACATTTTATAGAAGAATATTACAATGGCTAAATTTGAGAACTATCAGACCAAGGGAAAAATATTACAAACAGCCAGAAAGAAACAATTCAAATACTAAAGAGCCACAATAAGGATTACTCAGGATCTATTAGCTTCTATTTTAAAAGTTTGAAGACATAGAATTTGATGTTCTGAAAGGTGAAGGAACTTGGAATGCATCCAAGAATAATTTACCCTGCTAAACTGAGCATTTTCTTTCAGAAGATGGACATTCAATAAAACTTGTGAATTTCATTTATTTTAGATGAAAAGACCAAAGAGAAACAAAAAAATTTGACCTCCAAATACAGAATTCAAGAGAAGCATAAAAAGGTGAAAAGGAAAAGAAAATCTCTTGAGAACTGTATTAGTGTTATGGGTATACATTGAGAGTGCATGTATAATCTGATTTTACCATTATAAGATAAAAAGAAGCTAGAAATGGAAAGGGATTGTAACCAAAAAAAAAAAAAAAAAGTTGGGGGTGGGGGAGGAAGTACAGGTAAAATGAGTGAAATTACATGATGAATATTGTGTGAATCTTCCTCTCATCAGATTTGGTGCAAAGAAAGAAAATTAGATATATTTGGTTTCACCAAGAAACATATCTCCTCTTATTAAAAAAAAAAAAAAGTGGGAAGGGAAAGAAGAAAAGGGAAAGAGTAGGCTAAATAGAAGGGAAAAGAGAAATAGTAGGGCAAAAGTGTAAAAAAGGGGGAGGGTCTCTAAAGGGGGAGTATAGCTTGAGACAAGAAGTGCTCATAAGTAAAATACTGGGGAGGATGGAAAGGAGAAAAGAAAAGAGAAAAGTATAACTTGGGGTGAATAAAATGGCAGGAAATACAGAATTAGTAGTTTTAACTGTAAATGTGGGTGAACTCTCCCATAAAATGAAAGGAAACTGAATTAAAAGCCAGAATCCTACAATATGTTGTTTACAAGAAACACATTTAAAGCAGAGCAATACATACAGAGTAAAGGTAAAAGGCTGGAGCAAAATCTATTATGCTTTAGGTGAAGTAAAATAAATAAATAAATAAAAGTTAAAAAAAAAAAAAGAAAAAGGTAGGGGTAGCCATCCTGATCTCAGATCAAGCAAAAGCAAAAAATTGATCTAATTAAATGAGATAAGGGAAGAACTATATCTTGCTAAAGGGTACCATAGATAAGATGCACAAAATGGTGTAGCACCTAAATTCCTAAAGAAGAAGTTAAGAGAGCTGCAAGAAGAAAGAGACACCAAAACTATAATAGTGGGAGATTTCTACCTTGCTCTTTCAGAACTAGATAAATCAAACTACAAAATAAATAAGAAAGAAGTTAAAGAGGTAAATAGAATGCTAGAAAAACTAGATATGATTGATCTTTGGAGAAGATTTAATGGAGACAGAAAGAAGTACAATTTCTTCTTGGCAGTTCATGGAACCTATACAAAAATTGACCATATATTAGAACATAAAGACCTCAAGATCAAATGCAGAAAAGCAGAAATTGTAAATGCATTTAAATATTCCTATTTTAGAAAAAGAAATAGAACAAGCTATTAATCAACTAGCTAAGAAAAAATTCCCAGGACCAGATGGATTTACATGTGAATTCTACCAAACATTTAAAGAACAATTAACTCCAATGCTATATAAACTATTTGAAAAAATAGGGATTGAAAGAGTCCTTCCAAATTCCTTTTATGATACAGACATGGTACTGATACCTAAACTAGGTAGGACTACAACAGAGAAAGAAAATTATAAACCAATCTCCCTAATGAACATTGATGCAAAAATCCTAAATAATATATTAGCAAAACGATTACAGGAAATCATTCCCAGAATAATACACAATGACCAAGTAGGATTTATACCAGGAATGCAGCGCTGGTTCAATATTAGGAAAACCATTAACATAACCGTATATCAAGAACCAAATGAACAAAAACCGTATGATTATCTCATAGATGCAGAAAAAGCATTTGATAAAATCCAACACCTTTTCCTATTAAAAACACTAGAGAGTATAGAAATAAATGGACTTTTTCTTAAAATAGTCAGTAGCATCTATTTAAAACTGTCAGTAAGCATCATAAGTAATGGGGATAAACTGGAACCATTCCCAATAAGATAAGGAGGGAAACAAGGTTGCCCACCATCACCATTACTATTCAATACTGTATTAGAAATGCTAGCTTTGGCAATAAGAGAAGAAAAAGAGATTAAAGGAATTAGATTGGGTAATGAGGAAAACAAGTTATCACTCTTTGCAGATGATATGATGGTATACCTAGAGAACCCCAGAGAATCAACTAAAAAGCTATTAGAAATGATCTACAATTTTAGCAAAGCTGCAGGATACAAAATAAATCCACATAAATCATCAGCATTCTTATACATCCCTAAGAAAATCCAAAAGCAAGAGATACAAAGAGAAATTCCCTTTAAACTAATTGTTGATAATATAAAATATTTGGGAATTTATCTACCAAAGAAAAGTCAGGAAGTATATAAGCAAAAACTATATAACACTTTCCACACAAATAAAGTCAGATCTAAAGAATTGGAAAAATATCAAGTGCTCTTGGATAGGTCGAATGAATATAATAAAAATGACAATACTCCCTAAACTAATCTATTTTTTTAATGCTATACCAATAAAACTCCCAAGAAACTATTTTACTGAACTAGAAAAAAAATAACAAAATTTATCTGGAAGAACAAAGGGTCAAGAATTTCAAAGGAATTAATGAAGAAAAAAGCAAATGAAGGGGGCCTAACTGTATGTACTAGATCTAAAACTATATTATAAAGCAGCAGTCATCAAAACCATTTGCTAACCAGCTAAGAAATAGAGAAGATGATCAGTGGAATAGGTTAGGTTCACAGAACAAAATAGCCAATAATTATAATAATCTAGTATTTGACATGCCAAAAGGCCCCACCTTTTGGAATAAGAATCCCCTATTTGACAAAAAAGTTCTGGGGTAATTGGAAACTAATATGGCAGAAAGTAGCCATAGACTCACACCTAACACTATATATCAAGATAAGGTGGAAATGGGTTCATGATCTAGACATAAAGATGATACTATAAACAAACTAGAAGAACATAGGATAGCTTATCTCTCAGATTTGTGGAAGAGGAAGAAATTTGTGACCAAAGAAAACTAGAGATCATTATTGATCACAAAATAGATAATTTTGATTATATTAAGTTAAAAAGTTTTTGCACAAACAAAACTAATGCAGACAAGATTAGAAGAGAAGCAATAAATTGGGGAAACATTGGAAAAGGCCTCATTTCTAAAATATATAGAGAATTGACTTAAATTTATAATTCAAGTCACTCTCCAACTGATAAATGGTCAAATGATATGATGAGATTATTTTCAGATGAAGAAATTGAAACTATTTGTAGCCACATGAAAAGGTACTCCAAATCACTATTGATCAGAGAAAAGCAAATTAAGACAACTCTGCTATACCACTACAAACCTGTCAGATTGGCTAAGATGATAGGAAAAGATAATGTTGATTATTAGAGGGGATATAGAAAAACTGTACACTGATATATTAGTTGGTGGAACTGTGAATGGATCCAACCATTCTGGAGAGCAATTTGGAACAAGGTGCAAAAAGTTTTCAAACTGTGCATACCCTTTGATCCAGCAGTGTTTCTACTGGGATTATATCCCAAAGAGATGCTAAAGGAGGGAAAAGGACCCACATGTGCAAAAATGTTTGTGGCGGCCCTGTTTGTAGTGGCAAGAAACAGGAAATTGAGTGGATGCCCATCAATTGGAGAATGGGTGAATAAATTATGGTATATGAATGCTGTGGAATACTATTGTACGGTAAGAAACGACCAGCAGCATAATTTCAGAAAGACTTGGAAAGACCTCCATGAACTTATGTTACGATAAAAGAGCAGAATCAGGAGATCATTATACACAGCAACAACAAGACTATATGAAGATCAATTCCAATGGACATGGCTCTCTTCAGCATTGAGATGATTCAAACCAGTTCCACTTGTGCAGTGATGAAGACAACCATCTACACCCAGAGAGAGAACCATGGGAACAGATTATGGAACACAACATAGCATTCTCACTCTCTCTGTTGTTATTTGCTTGCATTTTGTTTTCTTTCTCAATTGTTTTTTTTTTTTCTTCCTTCTTGATCTGATTTTTCTTGTGCAACAAGATAACTGTACAAATATGTATACATATGTTGGATCTAACATGTATTTCAACATATTTAACATGTATTGGACTACCTGTCAGCTAGGGAAGGGGGTGGAGGGAAAGAGGAGAAAATTTGGAACAAAAGATTATGCAAGTGTCAATGTTGGAAAAATTACCCATGCATATGCTTTATAAATAAAAAAGCTTTAATAATAAAAAGAAAAAAAAAAGAAAAAGCAAGCAGTTTGATCATAGGTGATACACATGTAGTCATAGAAAACACATTTCCATGTTAGTCATTTTGTGAAAGAAAATACAGGCAAAAACTTAAGAAAAATTCAGAAAACAAGGAAGCAAAATTTTATGTGCCTTAGCTTGTACCAGTTCTTTCTCTGGAGATAGATAGCATCTTTCATCAAAATTCCCATGGAATGACTTCCGGTTAAGATGGTGGAGAGGAGGCTCACAGCTGCATAAGCTCCGCGCTTTCTCTCACTATCCACTTCATTACAAGCCTCTGAATCAATGCTTGACTGAAAAAAACCCACATATAGTTACCAAGAGAAGCCATCCTTGAGATTCGCCAAGAAAGGTCTGTCTTTACTGGAGGGCTGGGACGGTTTTAGATCAGGCGCAGGCGGCGGGCAGCAGCAGTGAGAGCACGGGGGCAGACTGGAGAGGGGGAGGGGAGTGATCGCAGCCATCTCTGCGGGGAGAGCTTCGCTACAGGTTTGGTTACTTTGCTCCGGCAGCAAGTCAGCAGCCCAGCAGAGAAGCTAAAAACACCGGGGCTGAAGAATACAACCCCAAACAGCTGGAGTCTCCCGGGACCTGGCCGCCCCTCCCTTTCCCCCCCACAGTGACTCAGCACGCTCTGGGATCTCAGAGCGCACGCGCAACACAGTCCTGCTAGTGCCTCACTGCTGCCTCCTGCAGTCTGTAGAGGAAGCTCGATAACATGCCCAACCCCTCCCCCAAAGAAAGACTCCAGTTTTTTTCTGTTTTTCTTTGGTAGTTTGTCTCTGATTATTAGACAGAATGAGCAAGAAGCTGAAGAGGACTTTAACCCTTAACAGCTTCTATACAGATAGAGAGCAGACTCTAAATCCTGAGGAGACTAAAAACAGACTGTCTCCAGGTGAATCCCCAAAGGAGGAGATCATCTGTTCCTCAGCACAGATGAATCTCATGGAGGAAATTAAAAAGGCTCTCACAAGGGAGCTAGAAGAAAAATGGGAAAAGGAGAGGGAGGCTTGGCAAAAGAGCCTGGAGAAGTCAGTTAAAGAGAGAGTGGATAAAGAAGTAAAATCCTTGAAAAATAGGATTGGTGAACTGGAAACAGAAAATAGCTCTCTCAAAAACAAAATTGGCGAAATGGAAAAAAATTCCACAGAACAAAAGAATTCAATTGGACAATTAGAAAAAGATCTTAAAAAAGTGAGTGAAGAAAACACTTCACTGAAAATCAGAATTGAAGAAGTGGAATTGAATGACTCGAGGAGACAGGAAGAATCAGTCAAGCAAATCCAAAAAAATCAAACAATGGAAAAGGATGTGAAATACCTTCTGGGGAAGACAACAGACCTGGAAAACAGATCCAGGCGAGACAATCTGAGAATCATTGGACTTCCAGAAAAGAATGATGAAAAAAAGACCCTGACACTATTTTCCAGGAAATTATCAAAGAGAACTGCCCAGAAGTCATAGGAACAGAGGAAAAAATAAACATTGAAAGGATTCATTGATCACCCACTGAAAGGGATCCTAAAATCAAAACACCAAGGAATATAGTGGCCAAATGCCAGAACCCTCAGATGAAGGAAAAAATATTGCAAGCGGCTAGAAAAACCCAATTCAAGTATCAAGGAGCCACAATAAGGATCACCCAGGATCTGGCAGCATCCACATTAAAAGATCGAAGGGCCTGGAATATGATATTCCGAAAAGCTAAGGAACTTGGTATGCAACCAAAAATAACTTACCCAGCGAGAATGAGCATCTTTTTCCAGGGAAGAAGATGGACATTCAACGAAGTAAGTGAATTTCATCTATTTCTGATGAAAAAGCCAGAACTTAATAAAAAGTTTGATCTACAAATATAGAACTCAAGAGAAATCTAAAAAGATAAAGATTAATCTTGGGAACTATATTTCTGATATAAAAAGGTATAAAGAATACATGTATACCTTGTTCTAGAAATTGATGTGGAAAGGACATTGTACCAGAAAAAGGTAAAGTGGGGATAGTACATCTCATGAAGAGGCATAGGAAACCCATTATATCTGAGAGAAAGAAGGGAGGGGGATGAATATAGTGGGTATCTTACTGCCTTCAGAATTGGCTTTAAGTGAAAAATCTTAAGACATATTCAATCTATGGTGAAACTTCTCCCACCTCATTGAAAAGTGAGAAGGGAAAAGTGAAAAGGGAAGGAATAAGCTAAGCGGAAGGGAATACGGGAACTGGGAGGGAAAGGGGTAAGATAGGGGGAGGAACTCTAAGGCGGGGGAGGATACTAAAAAGGGAGAGCTGTGAGAAGCAAGTGGTGCTCACAAGCTTAATACTGGGAAGGGGGGGAAAGGGGAAAGAAGGGAGAAAAGCGTAATCCGGGGTTAACAAGATGGCAAGCAATACAGAATTGGTCATTCTAACCATAAATGTGAACAGGGTAAACTCCCCCATAAAGAGGAAGCGGTTAGCAGAATGGATTAAAAGCCAGAATCCTACAATATGTTGTTTACAGGAAACACACCTGAAGCGGGGAGATACATGCAGGTTAAAGGTAAAAGGTTGGAGCAAAATCTACTATGCTTCAGGTGAAGTCAAAAAAGCAGGGGTAGCCATCCTGATCTCAGATCAAGCTAAAGCAAAATTTGATCTATTTAAAAGAGATAAGGAAGGGCACTATATCTTGCTAAAGGGCAGCATGGATAATGAAGCACTATCTATATTAAACATATATGCACCAAGTGGGGTAGCATCTAAATTCTTAAAAGAGAAACTAAGAGAGCTGCAAGAAGAAATAGACAGTAAAATACAATAGTGGGAGATCTTAACCTTGCACTCTCAGAATTAGATAAATCAAACCACAAAATAAATAAGAAAGAAGTCAAAGAGGTAAACAGAATACTAGAAAAATTAGATATGATAGATCTCTGGAGAAAATGTAATGGAGACAGAAAGGAATACACTTTCTTTTCAGCAGTTCATGGAACCTATACAAAAATTGACCATATATTAGGACATAAAAATCTCAAACTCAAATGCAGTAAGGCAGAAATAGTAAATGCATTCTTTTCAGACCACGATGCAATGAAAATTACATTCAACAAAAAACCAGGGGGAAGTAGACCAAAAAATAATTGGAAACTAAATAATCTCATGCTAAAGAATGATTGGGTGAAACAGCAAATCATAGACATAATTAATAACTTCACACAAGAAAACGATAATAATGAGACATCATACCAAAATGTATGGGATGCAGCCAAAGCGGTAATAAGGGGAAATTTCATATCTCTAGAGGCCTATTTGTATAAAATAGAGAAAGAGAAGATCAATGAATTGGGTTTGCAACTAAAAATGCTAGAAAAGGAACAAATTAAAAACCCCCAGTCAAACACTAAACTTGAAATTCTAAAAATAAAAGGAGAGATCAATAAAATTGAAAGTAAAAAAACTATTGAAATGATTAATGAAACTAAGAGTTGGTTCTATAAAAAACCAACAAAATAGACAAACCCTTAGTAAACCTGATTAAAAAAAGGAAAGAGGAAAATCAAATTGTTAGTCTTAAAAATGAAAAGGGAGAACTCACCAGTAACGAAGAGGAAATTAGAGCAATAATTAGGAGTTACTTTGCTCAACTTTATGCCAATAAATTCGACAACTTAAATGAAATAGAAAAATACCTCCAAAAATATAGCTTGCCCAAACTAACAGAGGAAGAAGTAAATATCCTAAACAGTCCCATCTCAGAAAAAGAAATAGAACAAACTATCAATCAACTCCCTAAGAAAAAATCCCCAGGACCAGATGGATTTACATGTGAATTCTACCAAACATTTAAAGAACAATTAACTCCAATGCTAAATAAACTATTTGAAAAAATAGGGATCGAAGGAGTCCTACCAAACTCCTTTTATGACACAGACATGGTACTGATACCTAAACCAGGTAGGATGAAAACAGAGAAAGAAAATTATAGACCAATCTCCCTAATGAATATTGATGCTAAAATCTTAAATAAAATATTAGCAAAAAGATTACAGAAAATCATCCCCAGGATAATACACTATGACCAAGTAGGATTTATACCAGGAATGCAGGGCTGGTTCAATATTAGGAAAACTATTAGCATAATTGACTATATCAATAACCAACCAAACAAAAACCATATGATCATCTCAATAGATGCAGAAAAAGCATTTGATAAAATCCAACATCCATTCCTAATAAAAACACTTGAGAGCATAGGAATAAATGGACTTTTCCTTAACATAGTCAGGAGCATATATTTAAAACCATCAGTAAGCATCATATGCAATGGAGAAAAACTGGAACTTTTCCCAGTAAGATCTGGAGTGAAGCAAGGTTGCCCTCTATCACCATTATTATTTAATATCGTATTAGAAACACTAGCCTCGGCAATTAGAGTCAAGAAAGATATTAAAGGAATTAGAGTAGGCAATGAGGAAACCAAACTATCACTCTTTGCAGATGATATGATGGTATACCTAGAGAACCCCAGAGATTCTACTAAAAAGCTATTAGAAATAATTCATAATTTTAGCAAAGTAGCTGGCTACAAAATAAATCCCCATAAATCCTCAGCATTTTTATACATCTCCAACAAAACTCAACAGCAAGAGATACAAAGAGAAATTCCATTCAGAATAACTGTTGATACCATAAAGTATTTGGGAATCTATCTACCAAAGGAAAGTCAGGAATTATATGAGCAAAATTATAAAAAAGTCTCCACACAAATAAAGTCAGACTTAAATAATTGGAAAAATATTAAGTGCTCTTGGATCGGCCGAGCGAACATAATAAAGATGGCAATACTCCCCAAACTAATCTATTTATTTAGTGCTATACCAATCAGACTTCCAAGAAAATATTTTAATGATCTAGAAAAAATAACAACAAAATTCATATGGAACAATAAAAAGTCGAGAATCTCAAGGGAATTAATGAAAAAAAAAAATCAAACGAAGGTGGCCTAGCTGTACCTGATCTAAAATTATATTATAAAGCAGCAGTCACCAAAACCATTTGGTATTGGCTAAGAAATAGATTAGTGGATCAGTGGAAAAAGTTAGGTTCACAAGACAGAATAGTCAACTATAGCAATCTAGTGTTTGACAAACCCAAAGCCCCTAACTTCTGGGAAAAGAATTCATTATTTGATAAAAACTGCTGGGATAATTGGAAATTAGTATGGCAGAAATTAGGCATGGACCCACACCTAACACCATATACCAAGATAAGATCAAAATGGGTCCATGACCTAGGCATAAAGAACGAGATTATAAATAAATTAGAGGAACATAGAATAGTTTATCTCTCAGACTTGTGGAGGAGAAAGAAATTTATGACCAAAGATGAACTAGAGACCATTACTGATCACAAAATAGAAAATATTGATTACATCAAATTAAAAAGCCTTTGTACAAACAAAACTAATGCAAACAAGATTAGAAGGGAAGCAACAAACTGGGAAAACATCTTCACAGTTAAAGGTTCTGATAAAGGCCTCATTTCTAAAATATATAGAGAACGGACTCAAATTTATAAGAAATCAAGCCATTCTCCAATTGATAAATGGTCAAAGGATATGAACAGACAATTTTCAGAGGATGAAATTGAAACTATTACCACTCATATGAAAGAGTGTTCCAAATCATTATTGATCAGAGAAATGCAAATTAAGACAACTCTGAGATACCACTACACACCTGTCAGATTGGCTAAGATGACAGGAAAAAATAATGATGAATGTTGGAGGGGATGCGGGAAAACTGGGACACTAATGCATTGTTGGTGGAGTTGTGAACGAATCCAACCATTCTGGAGAGCAATCTGGAATTATGCTCAAAAAATTATCAAATTGTGCATACCCTTTGATCCAGCAGTGTTTCTATTGGGCTTATATCCCAAAGAAATACTAAAGAAGGGAAAAGGACCTGTATGTGCCAAAATGTTTGTAGCAGCCCTATTTGTAGTGGCTAGAAACTGGAAATTGAATGAATGCCCATCAATTGGAGAATGGCTGGGTAAATTGTGGTATATGAATGTTATGGAATATTATTGTTCTATAAGAAATCACCAGCAGGATGAATACAGAGAGGACTGGCGAGACTTACATGAACTGATGCTAAGTGAAATGAGCAGAACCAGGAGATCATTATACACTTCGACAACGATATTGTATGAGGACATATTTTGATGGAAGTGGATTTCTTTGACAAAGAGACCTAACTAAGTTTCAATTGATAAATGACGGACATAAGCAGCTACACCCAAAGAACGAACACTGGGAAACAAATGTGAACTATCTGCATTTTAGTTTTTCTTCCCGGGTTATTTATACCTTCTGAATCCAATTCTCCCTATGCAACAAGAGAACTGTTCGGTTCTGCAAACATATATTGTATCTAGGATATACTGCAACATATCCAACATATAAAGGACTGCTTGCCATCTAAGGGAGGGGGTGGAGGGAGGGAGGGGGAAAAAATCGGAAAAGAAACGAGTGCAAGGAATAATGTTGTCATTATAAAGTAATCATTAAATTAAAAAAAAATTCCCATAGAATGTTGTTGGATCATTATATTGCTGAGAATAACTAAACTATTCACAATGAATCATCATACAGTATTGTCTTTACTGTTACAGTGTTCTCTTGGTTCTACTCATTCCACTTTGCATCAGTTAATGCAAATCTTTCCATGTTTTTCTGAGAACATCCTACTCATCATTTTTAAAGCACAATCGTATTCTATCATATTCTAATAAATAACTTCTTCAACCACTCAACCATTGATACATATCTTTTCAATTTCTAATTCTTTGTCACCATGAAAAGAGCTAATATAAATATTTTTGTACACATAAGTTCCTTTTCTTTTTGCTTTTTACCTATTTGGGAGACAGATTTAATAGGGGTCTTGTCTGGTCAAATGTTATTCCTGGTTTTATAGCCCTATGTGTATACTTCCAAATTGCTTTACAGAATAGATCAATCAGCATACAATTTCATCAATAGTATGACAGTGTTTTAATTTTCCCACATCCCCTCCAACATTTGTCATTTTTTCTTTTGTCATATTTGCCAATATGGTAATGTAAAATAATCTCTCAGAATTCTTTTAATTTGCATTTCACTAATCAATAGTGATTCAGAACTTTTAAAAATATTATTATTATATTGGTTTGATTACTTTGTCTGAAAACTGAAAGTTCATATTCTTTGATCATTTATCAGTGAGGAATGGCCCTTATTTCTATTCATTTAACTCTGTTTTGTATATTTGAGAAATAAAGTCTTTTATCACAGAAGTTTGTAAAAAAATTTTTTCACACTAACAGACACAGTTCTTGACCTTAAGTAGATCACAGGTTAATGGAGGAAAACAACATATTTTTAAAAAAGAAAAAGAAAAGCAGTGTGCAGACAAGAAGGTAGAGAAGTAGAGAACTTTTAGATGATTATTTAAATAATGCCTTGATATGAATTCTACAGCATCTGAACCCACACCCCAATACAACTAAGGTCAGCAGAAAAACTTAGTTGAATCAGGATGAAATAAAGCACAATCCAGTTTAAACCCTGACTGATCAGT
This sequence comes from Antechinus flavipes, assembly GCF_016432865.1. Classification (NCBI taxonomy): domain Eukaryota; kingdom Metazoa; phylum Chordata; class Mammalia; order Dasyuromorphia; family Dasyuridae; genus Antechinus; species Antechinus flavipes. The sequence continues at coordinate 273,383,022 of NC_067401.1, forward strand.
CAGTAAGCCTTGGGGCAACAGAATCAGTACACAACTAGTGGATCCAAAGATGTTATGGGAACAAGAATCAGGAGATTAGGGCTCCCTTTGCAGGAACTGGTTACAGGACTCTGTGATCCAAATAATAGTTCTGATTTGTAGCACAGAAGAGGCTGCAGGTTCAGCGGAGCAGGGATATTGGTCAAAGTTCAGAATGGAAAAGAGTATTTGTCATCACTCACAGACAAAAGTACAGGTCAGAAGATTAGTAAATATACTTCTCCTTACATCATACTACTTGAAAAAAGTACAAACTTACAACCCCTCCCCCAATAACTAGCTCTGAAAATAGCTGCACAAAAAACCTGAAGCTTGGGACAACCACACCACACCAAGGGAAAAGAGACCAACTTTAAGATATAAAGTGAAAAGTCAAGAAATAGACTGGGGAAAAAACAACCTCAGAAGAGTTTCAGTTAACTCAATTTTTAGAATTAGATTATTTAGTTTCAAATTAATTTAAATTTATGTTTCTACAGTTTTTATTAGTGTAATTTATATTGCATTTTAGTCTAAAATTGTACATTGAAAAATTTTTGCTTTTCTACACATGGTTGTGAAGTTTTTGTATTCTAATACTTGATAGTTTTTGTGATGATGTCATGAATAAATGAGAAACAGTATACTTCCTTTTATATCTATTTGGTTTTCTCTAGAGGATGATGATACCTAAATTTTCTAAGATTCTATTCATCTCCTTAACTTTTTTCTTATTTATTTTATGGCCAGATTTGCCCAGTTCTTAGAGAGGAAAGTTGAAGTCTCTCATTAGTATAATTTTACTATTTATTTTCATCTGTAATTCATTCAACTTTTCCCATGTTTAGTATTGACATTATTTTTGTCTCTGTGTTTTTAAGCAAAATGTAATTTTTTGCTGTCTATCCCCTTTAATTAGGGCCTATTTTTGCTTCTGCTTTTTCTGAGATCATGATTGCTACCTCTCCCTTTTTTTTAAACCTCAGCCTAAGATATAACAAATTCTGATCTATAACGCTATTTTTAACTATCTTTTTTTCTCTTTCATTGAAGTGTGCCTTTTGTAAAAAAAAAAAAAAAAAAATTTTTTCTGGTTCTAGTCCCTTCTGCAATCCACTGCCATTTTATGTTTGCATTCATCATCACATTGTTGACTGTTATTTTTTCTCTTTCATATTTATCTTAAGTTTCTTTTGAGTCTTTTAAAAAATTCAGCCTTGATGTTTTTTTAAAAAAAATAAGTAACACTTTAAAGTATTCTATGGCATCAAACATTCATTTTTCCCTTGAAATTTATAGTCATTTTGCTAGCATATCATTCTTGGTTTTAATCAGAGATCTTTTGTAATATCTTCTAGAATGTCATTTTCCTAACCATCTTCTCCTTTAATGCAGATGCTTCTAAATCTTGTGTGAATCTAACTGTAGTTCTTCATTTGATTTTTTTTTTCCTTCTGGATACTTGAAGTATTTTCTCTGAACCTGGGAGACCTGGAATTCGGTAATATTTCTATCTACATCTATATCTATATCTATCTCTCTATAAGAAAGTTTTTATTTGGGCATCTATTTCAGAACTTGATACATAGATTATTTCAATTTCTATTTCTCCTCTGGATCTATGATATCAGGGTAGTTTTCTTTGATTTCTTTCTTTTAACATTACTTTCAAGTAGTTCAATAATTTTAAAATTATCTCTTCAATCTTTTTGTCTAGGTGAGATTTTTTTTCTCGTGAGATAGTTCACATTTTCTTTTTTTTCATTCTTTTCACTGTTTTAATGGATTTTGTTGATGTCTTATGGTGTCATTAACTTCAATTTGCCCATTTCTATTTTTTGAAGAATTATTTATTCAATGGGCTTTTATAATTCTTTTTTTTAATATTTTATTTTATTTTATAATAACTTTATATTGACAGAATCCAAGCCAGGGTAATTTTTTTTCAACATTATCCCTTGCACTCGCTTCTGTTCCGATTTTTCCCCTCCCTCCCTCCACCCCTCCACTAGATGGCAAGCAGTCCTATATATGTTAAATATGTTGCAGTATATCCTAGATACAATATATGTGAGCAGTTCTCTTGTTACACAAGGAGAATTGGATTCAGAAGGTAAAAAACAACTCGGAAAGAAAAACAGAAATGCAAATAGTTCACATTTGTTTCCCAGTGTTCTTTCTTTGGGTGTAGCTGCTTCTGCCCATCATTTATCAATTGAAATTGAGTCTTTGTCAAAGAAATCCACTTCCATCAGAATACATCCTCATACAATATCGATGTCGAAGTGTAAAGTGATCTCCTGGTTCTGCTCATTTCACTTAGCATCAGTTCATGTAAGTCTCTCCAAGCCTCTCTGTATTCATCCTGCTGGTCATTTCTTACAGAACAATAATATTCCATAACATTCATATACCACAATTTACCCAGCCATTCTCCAATTGATGAGCATTCATTCAATTTCCAGTTTCTAGCCACTACAAACAGGGCTGCCACAAACATTTTAGCACATACAGGTCCCTTTCCCGTCTTTAGTATTTCTTTGGGATATAAGCCCAATAGAAACACTGCTGGATCAAAGGTTATGCACAATTTGGTAACTTTTTGGGCATAATTCCAGATTGCTCTCCAGAATGGTTGGATTCATTCACAGTTCCACCAGCATTCATCAGTGTCCCAGTGTTCCCACATCCCCTCCAACATTCATCATTATTTTTTTTCCTGTCATCTTAGCCATTCTGACAGGTGTGTAGTGGTATCTCAGAGTTGTCTTAATTTGCATTTCTCTGATCAATAATGATTTGGAACACTCTTTCATATGAGTGGTAATAGTTTCAATTCATCATCTGAAAATTGTCTGTTCATATCCTTTGACCATTTATCAATTGGAGAATGGCTTGATTTCTTATAAATTTGAGTCAGTTCTCTATATATTTTGGAAATGAGGCCTTTATCAGAACCTTTAACTGTGAAGATGTTTTCCCAGTTTGTTGCTTCCCTTCTAATCTTGTTTGCATTAGTTTTGTTTGTACAAAGGCTTTTTAATTTGATATAATCAAAATTTTCTATTTTGTGATCGGTAATAGTCTCTAGTTCATCTTTGGTCACAAATTTCTTTCTCCTCCACAAGTCTGAGAGATAATGTTCCTCCAATTTATTTATAATCTCATTCTTTATGGCTAAGTTATGGACCCATTTCGATCTTATCTTGGTATATGGTGTTAAGTGTGGGTCCATGCCTAATTTCTGCCATACTAATTTCCAGTTATCCCAGCAGTTTTTATCAAACAATGAATTCTTATCTCAAAAGTTAGGATCTTTGGGTTTGTCAAACACTAGATAGCTATAGTTGACTATTCTGTCTTGTGAACCTAACCTTTTCCACTGATCAACTAATCTATTTCTTAACCAATACCAAATGGTTTTGGTGACTGCTGCTTTATAATATAATTTTAGATCAGGTACAGTTAGGCCACCTTCATTTGATTTTTTTTTTCATTAATTCCTTTGAGATTCTCGACTTTTTATTGTTCCATATGAATTTTGTTGTTATTTTTTCTAGATTATTAAAATATTTTCTTAGAAGTCTGATTGGTATAGCACTAAATAAATAGATTAGTTTAGGGAGTACTGTCATCTTTATTATATTCGCTCGGCCTATCCAAGAGCACTTAATATTTTTCCAATTATTTAAGTCTGACTTTATTTGTGTGGAAACTTTCTTGTAATTTTGTTCATATAATTCCTGACTTTCCTTTGGTAGATAGATTCCCAAATATTTTATGCTATCAACAGTTATTCTGAATGGAATTTCTCTTTGTATCTCTTGCTGTTGGATTTTGTTGGTGATGTATAAAAATGCTGAGGATTTATGGGGATTTATTTTGTATCCAGCTACTTTGCTAAAATTGTGAATTATTTCTAATAGCTTTTTAGTGGAATTTCTGGGGTTCTCTAGGTATACCATCATATCATCTGCAAAGAGTGATAGTTTGGTTTCCTCATTGCCTACTCTAATTCCTTTAATATCTTTCTCGACTCTTATTGCCGAGGCTAGTGTTTCTAATACGATATTGAATAATAATGGTGATAGTGGGCAAACTTGCTTCACTCCAGATCTTACTGGGAAGGATTCCAGTTTTTCCCCATTGCATATGATGTTTACTGATGGTTTTAAATATATGCTCCTGACTATTTTAAGGAAAAGTCCATTTATTCTTATGCTCTCAAGTGTTTTTATTAGGAATGGATGTTGAATTTTATCAAATGCTTTTTCTGCATCTATTGAGATGATCATATGTTTTTTTTGTTTGGTTGGTTATTGATATAGTCAATTTTGCTAATAGTTTTCCTAATATTGAACCAGCCTTGCATTCCTGGTATAAATCCTACTTGGTCATAGTGTATTATCCTGGGGATGATTTTCTGTAATCTTTTTGCTGATATTTTATTTAAGATTTTAGCATCAATATTCATTAGGGAGATTGGTCTATAATTTTCTTTCTCTGTTTTCAACCTACCTGGTTTAGGTATCAGTACCATGTCTGTGTCATAAAAGGAGTTTGGTAGGACTCCTTCAATCCCTATTTTTTCAAATAGTTTATTTAGTATTGGAGTTAATTGTTCTTTAAATGTTTGGTAGAATTCACATGTAAATCCATCTGGTCCTGGGGATTTTTTCTTAGGGAGTTGGTTGATAGTTTGTTCTATTTCTTGTTCTGAGATGGGACTGTTTAGGATATTTACTTCTTCCTCTGTTAGTTTGGGCAAGCTATATTTTTGGAGGTATTCTTCTATTTCATTTAAGTTGTCAAATTTATTGGCATAAAGTTGGGCAAAGTAACTCCTAATTATTGCTCTCATTTCCTCTTCGTTAGCGGCGAGTTCTCCCTTTTCATTTTTAAGACTGACAATTTGATTTTCCTCTTTCCTTTTTTTAATCAGGTTTACTAACGGTTTGTCTATTTTATTGGTTTTTTCATAGAACCAACTCTTAGTTTTATTAATTAATTCAATAGTTTTTTTTTACTTTCAATTTTATTGATCTCTCCTTTTATTTTTAGAATTTCAAGTTTAGTATTTGACTGGGGGTTTTTAATTTGTTCCTTTTCTTGCGTTATTAGTTGCAAGCCCAATTCATTGAGCTTCTCTTTCTCTATTTTATGCAAATAGGCCTTTAGAGATATGAAATTTCCCCTTATTACCGCTTTGGCTGTATCCCATACATTTTGGTATGATGTCTCATTATTATCGTTTTCTTGGGTGAAATTGTTAATTATGTCTATGATTTGCTGTTTCACCCAATCATTCTTTAGTATAAGATTATTTAGTTTCCAATTATTTTTTGGCCTACTTTCCCCTGGCTTTTTGTTGAATGTAATTTTCATTGCATCGTGGTCTGAAAAGGATGCATTTACTATTTCTGCCTTACAACATTTGAATTTGAGGTTTTTATGTCCTAATATATGGTCAGTTTTTGTATAGGTTCCATGAACTGCTGAAAAGAAAGTGTACTCCTTTCTGTCTCCATTACATTTTCTCCAGAGATCTATCATATCTAACTTTTCTAGTATTTTATTTACCTCTTTGACTTCTTTCTTATTTATTTTCTGATTTGATTTATCTAATTCTGAGAGTGCCAGGTTGAGATCTCCCACTATTATAGTTTTACTGTCTATTTCTTCTTGCAGCTCTCTTAATTTTTCTTTTAAGAAATTAGATGCTACACTACTTGGCACATATATGTTAAATAATGATATTGTTTCATTATCCATGCTACCCTTTAGCAAGATATAGTGCCCTTCCTTATCTCTTTTAATTAGATCAATTTTTGCTTTAGCTTGATCTGAGATTAGGATGGCTACCCCTGCTTTTTTGACTTCACCTGAAGCATAGTAGATTTTGCTCCAACCTTTTACTTTTAACCTGCATGTATCTCCCCGCTTCAGGTGTGTTTCCTGTAAACAACATATTGTAGGATTCTGGCTTTTAATCCATTCTGCTAACCACTTCCTCTTTATGGGGGAGTTTACCCCATTCACATTTATGGTTAAAATGACCAATTCTGTATTACTTGCCATCTTGTTAACCCCTGTTTGTGCTTTTCTCCCTTCTTTCCCCCTTACCCCCCTTCCCAGTATTAAGCTTGTGAGCACCACTTACTTCTCGCACCCCTCCCTTTTTAGTATCTCTCCCCCCCCCGCCTTAGATTTCCTCCCCCTATCTTACCCCTTTCCCTCCCCATTTCCGTATTCCCTTCTGCTTAGCTTATTCCTTCCCTTTTCACTTTTCCCTTCTCACTTCTCAATGAGGTGGGAGAAGTTTCACCATAAATTAAATATGTCTAAATTTTTTCTCTTAAAGCCAATTCTGAAGGCAGTAAGATACCCACTATATTCTTCCCCCTCCATTCTTTCTCTCAGATATAATAGGTTTCCTATGCCTCTTCATGAGATGTACTACCCCCACTTTACCCTTTTTCTGGTACAATGTCCGTTCCACATTTACTTTCTAGAACAAGGTATACATGTATTCTTTATACCTTTTTATATCAGAAATATAGTTCCCAAGATTAATCTTTACCTTTTTAGATTTATCTTGAGTTCTGTATTTGTAGATCAAACTTTTTGTTAAGTTCTGGCTTTTTCATCAAAAATAGATGAAATTTGCTTACTTCGTTGAATGTCCATCTTCTTCCCTGGAAAAAAGATGCTCATTCTAGCTGGGCAAGTTATTTTTGGTTGCATACCAAGTTCTTTAGCCTTTCAGAATATAATATTCCAGGCCCTTCAATCCTTTAATGTGGATGCTGCTAGATCCTGGGTGATCCTTATTGTGGCTCCTCGATACTTGAATTGGGTTTTTCTAGCTGCTTGCAATATTTTTTTCCTTCATCTGAGGGTTGTGGCATTTGGCCACTATATTCCTTGATGTTTTAATTTTAGGATCCCTTTCAGTGGGTGATCGATGAATTCCTTCAATGTCTATTTTATGCTCTGTTCCTATGACTTCTGGGCAGTTTTCTTTGATAATTTCCTGGAAAATAGTGTCCAGGCTCTTTTTTTTCATCATGCTTTTCTGGGAGTCCAAGGATTCTCAGATTGTCTCTCCTGGATCTGTTTTCCAGGTCTGTTGTCTTCCCCAGAAGGTATTTCACATTCTTTTCCATTGTTTGATTTTTTTGGATTTGCTTGACTGATTCTTCTTTTGTCTCCTCGAGTCATTCAATTCCAATTGCTTGATTCTGATTTTTAATGAAGTGTTTTCTTCACTCACTCTTTTAAAATCTTTTTCTAATTGTCCCATTGAGTTCTTTTGTTCTGTGGAATTTTTTTCCATTTCGCCAATTTTGTTTTTTAGAGAGCTGTTTTCTGTTTCCAGTTCACTAATCCTATTTTTCAAGGATTCTATTTCTTTATCCAGTCTCTCTTTAACTGATTGGGATGACTTCTCCAGACTATCTTGCCAAGCCTCCCTCTCCTTTTCCCATTTTTCTTCTAGCTCTCTTGTGAGAGCCTTTTTAATTACTTCTATGAGGTTCATCTGTGCTGAGGAACAGATGATCTCCTCCTTTGGGGATTCACCTGGAGACAGTCTGTTTTTAGTCTCCTCAGGATTTGGAGTCTGCTCTCTTTCTGTTTCTGTATAGAAGCTGTCAAGGGTTCCAGTCCTCTTCAGTTTGTTGCTCATTCTGTCTAATAATCAAAGACAAACTAGCAAAAAGAGAAAAAAAAAATCATCCCTAATTTGGAGTCTGCTATTTGGGGGGAGGGGCTGGGTGGTGTTACCGAGCTTCCTCTATATACTGCGGGGGCAGCAGAGAGGCACTAGCCCTACTGTGCTGTGCCTGCACTCTGAGATCCCAGAGCGTGCTGATTCACTGGGGGGGAGGGGGGGGGCGGGGGAAATGGCCAGGTCCCGAGAGACTCCAGCTGTTTGGGGTTGTATTCTTCACCCCCAGTGTTTTTAGCTTCTCTGCTGGGCTGCTGGTTTGCTGCCAGAGCAAAGTATCCAAACCTGTAGCAAAGCTCTCTCCGCAGAGATGGCTGCGATCACACCCCACCCCCTCTCCAGTCTGCTCTGCTATGAGCTGCCTGCCGTGCTCTCAGCTGCCTGCCCGCACCCTGCGCCCGATCCAAAACCATCCCAGCCCTCGCGCAAAAACAGACCTTTCTTGGTGAATCTCAAGGATGGCTTCTCTTGGTAACTATTTGTGGGGTTTTTTTCAGTCAAGCATCAATTCAGAGGCTTGTAATGAAATGGATAGTGAGAGAAAAACGCTGAGCTACACAGCTGTATGCCTCCTCTCCGCCATCTTGACCGGAAGTCCTTATACTTCTTTTTTGTCTATTTAACCAGTTCTACTTTTTTAAGGAGTTTTTTTTTTTTTCAGTGAAAACTTTTATCGTATTTTCCATTTGGCTATTTCTGGGTTTTTTCCTCAATATCTTTGTGCCTCTTTTACCAAGTTGGATTTTTGTTGGGGGGATTTTTCTTTCTATGCTCTCATTTTGGTATCTATTTTTTCCTTCATAATTCTTATTTAATTTTGAATTTTTTTTTCCTTTTCAGGAATTCTTGTTGGCCTTGTGTCGAATTCATTTTTTCTTAGATTTTATTTTGGCTGTTTTGACTTCATTTTCTTTAGTTTTCATATTCATCTTTTCTGTTACCACTGCAACTTTACATGATCAGATTCTTTTTTGTTGTTGTTTGCTCATTTTCCCAAACTATTTCTTTATTTACAATTTTGTTTTAACATTGACATCTGTTCCTGTTATGGAGGACAAGATGTGGGCACTGTCTCAAGATGCTTTTTTTTTTTTTTTTTTTTGCTGCTGCTGTTTTTAGAGCAAGAGAGAAACTTTAAAGTTTCCATTGTTTTTAAGATAAATGTTGTTTTATGAGGAGAGGAGTGTTTACTACTATCCTGGTGTACACTCTATTCCTTAACAAGAAAGAATCACTTGGTACTAGAAAGGATCCTGCTTCTCAGGGCTCCTGTTTCCTTTGGGTCAGAAGCAATATTGTTATTCAGAATCCACAAACTTTTCTTTCTGAGTCTCCATAAGTCTCTCAGCTAATATTTTAATGATAGAGAAAACATCCTAATAGCTTTGTACATTTAAGATATAAATAGTAACAATAGAAAATAATTTTAGAAAGAAGGGGACACCTCAACTTGATATCTCTGGATAGAACTCATTAATCATTAAAACATATTAAAATCTTTCCAGCTTTGCAAGTCTATCAAGACTTTTCACCCACATTCTACCTCACCCCACTCTAATTCTCTTTGGCCTTTACAGTCAGTCATTGACTATGATTATATATAGCACATGATACACATTCAATACTTGTTTTATTAAATTTCAAATGTTGTCAACTAAAACATAGTTAAAATTTTAAGTGAGGTTAATGTTTCTTATAACCAAAAGTTTGTTAAAATTTATACTCTTTTAATTCAAGTCCACTTTGTTAAGTGCCTCCTCTATTCAGTGATTCACACGACTTAACATTCAACTATGAGAGTCATCATGATGCAATGCATAAAGGCTAGCCTTGGAGATAGATAAACTGGGTTCAAGATCTGCTTCTAACACATATTAGGGTGTTTGATTATGAACAAGTTTCCTAATCTCTCAATGCTTAGAGGAAACTGTGCTAGACTGAGCTTCTTAACTCTTTTTGAAGTCTTGGTTCTTTTTGGCAATCTGCTAAAGCCTATAGCCCTTTTCAGAATTTCATAAACATAGACATTAAATTATGCAAGATTATAAAGGAAAATAATTATACTAAATTATTCACTTAACCATTTATATAGGTATCAGCTCAAGAATTCCCTACTCTGAGACCACAAGAAACCAATGAGTTACCAATCTGCAGCGGTGAGGGAAATGACCACACCAAAAATTCTTCATACTAATGAAATCAAAGGTCAGTATAAAGACAAAACAAAACTAAAATTTTAACAAGATATTGAGAAGTAGCATGGTAGTGGATTTGGAATCAGATGAATGGGGCTAGATACCAGCAGAGTTTACTGCTGTGACTTCAGGCAATTCACATAATATCTCCAGGCCAGTGTCTTTATCCATAAAATGGGGATGTCATTATAAATTACCATTAAACATTGAATCGAATTAATTCATGAATCTAATTAGTATTTTCTAGGTTCTTTATGGGTACTCAAAGCAGCAGGTGACACAGGGCTGCTTGTAGTCAGGAAAACCTGAATTTCAATCCAGCCTCAGACAGTCCCATTTGTGTGCCCCTGGGCAAGTCACTTAACAACTTTCTTCTTTGCTTTTGTTTCTTTAAATGAATATAATAACACTTTCATCACAAGATTATTGTGATTCTGAAATGAGAAAATATTAAGTATCTGGCACAAAAAAGACACAACTTGTTTTCCTTCCTTCCTTCTTTTTTCCTCCTTTTCATACTTTTTTCTTTCCATCCATCCCTCTTTCTTCCTCTTTTTCTCCTTTTCTTCTACTTTCCTTCCTTCTTTCCTGTTTTCTTTTTTCACTCCATCCATCCCTTTTTTCTTCCTTTCTTCCTTTTATTTTTCTTTCCTTCCTTCTTTGTTTCTTTCCTTATTTCTTCCTTTTTTCTTCTCTCCCTCCATCCTTTTCATTCTTCATCATTTTCTCCTTTTCTTTTTTCCTTTTTTCTTTTCTCCTTCATTTCTTTTTTCTTCTCGCCTTCATTTCTTTTTTCTTCTCTCCATTCACACTTTTCTCCCTCTCTCTTCCTACTCCCTATTTTATGCTTAGCACTATACAAAATATAAAGCAATTTACAAAAGAAATACCACATATGATCTTAGCATCATAAGATGATTGTATGTGGAAAACTAGTATATTATCCTTTAGGACATGTCCCTTTTCTACCACTGTAATGTGTAGAACATGGGAAATTTTCTCCAAGGTTCCCAGCGCTTTTGTTTCAATACCCTATGTAATGAAATCATTTCTGCACATTCATTTTTTTCTGGCATGAATGAGTACTTATTTCTGTTCTGAATTTGTTCTTCTTTAATTGCCATTTATGTTCCTTATGTCCTACCTTCTCTTGTTCTGCTCTGAAAATAGAAGTTTGTGTTGACATTCCACTTAAAATTTAAAATACTTTAATTATATCTATTCTTTAAGTGATTTCTTTAGATTTCTTAGATTTAGGTGTTCTTTTGGCCTCATAGCCCATGCTTTTAGCCTTGCCACTTTTTAAAATTCAGCAATATCATATCTGCAAAAATATTGAAAGTGTGCTTGAATGTAGTCTTGAAAGATCACTGTCTTGTCTGAGTCTAACTTTCTCAGACATGCGCTTCAAGTCACGCTCTCTTTAATTATCCTCAGAATGTTTGTCTTTGGAATCATTTTCCAGAGGTCTGTGTAAGAGTCACCCTGCATTAGTAAAGTTGAACAAATCATTTAAAGGTGTTCTGTACTTTTGAAATTCTCAGTAACTTAAAGTAGAGTCTTTGCTCTTTAAAAGTTATATTTTCAAGCATTCCTATGAAAAGCTGGAGTGTTTTTGAATTTCTCCTGCTAATTATTTCATTACTAATTACTTCCCCCCTGATTTAATGATGCCCTATTCTAAGTTATTTCTATGTCATTAAAAGTGACAACATTTTTCAGATAGTGTTTTCTAATAGTATATGTTGAATGATAAAATGTAAAGCCAAAAGAAACCTTGGAGATCATTTGGTTTAACACCTCCTTTTTAGAGTTGAAGAAATTGATGGAAAGATAGTTACATACTTCAACTTGGGTCACAAGGAATAATTAGGGAAATGATTAGAATCTATGTCCTCTTACTTTTTATTTAACTGTTCTTTCTACCCTCTAGAATCATAGGATCTGAGATAAGAACAGAGAGAGTCGGAATGGATCTTAGAGGCCATATAATCACCTCATATAACTACTGAGGAAATTTAAGGCCTTGAAAGGTTATATGACTTGTCAAGGTCACATAATAACTAGTAAAGGTAGGTAGAATTTGAATCTGATCCCTAAACCAGTGACTTCCATTCTACCTAATCATATCTTCATACATATCATTGAATGTGATCATTTATGCTTGACTTTTTGCTAAATGACAAGTAAAAATAAAGTTCCAGCTGTTTTACTTCAAGATTTTTTACAATTCCTGATATTCCTAATATTCAGAGGTAGAACAGAGTGAGATGAGGAATGAACCAGAACTTATTTATAAAAGTAAATAAATTACTGAATAAAATGGAAAGTTTTCTTGTCTAATCCACAATTGTTTTTAAAAATTGTTTTTTTCCTACCTGTGTGATCCTGGGCAAGTCACTTAACCCCAATTGCCTTAGCAAAAGATTAAATTAAATTAAATTAAAATTTTAAAAATTAAAAAAAAATGTTTTCCTTCCCTCAAGAAATCAGACAGTTGTGTTCCCTCTATTAAAATGTAGTTAATGGATTCTTAAGGGTCATGGAATTTTAAAAATATCTGTTTATTTTGGATTTCTGGGTTTGTAATATAATACAGTCATTCTTTAAAAACGAAATCATACAAAAATAAGGTTATCTTGATTGTTATGACTGTCTATTTTTTTTTTTCAGGAAAATCAACTTGCCAGAAAATACAATGAAATACAAGTTTAGAAAACTCCTAGAGGACATACCTGAGAGCCCTTTGCTCTAATATCCACTGACAAGAAAAGTCACAGCCTGAAACAGCTGTCCAAATACCTTGGACAAAATCTTTCTTCTGCCCAATCCATTGCTAAAGACTTTGCTCTGGCTGTCCAACCAGTGGCAGAAGAACTCTATTTTAGGCACTATGCCCAAGATGTGTGATTTGATCTTCCTAAGCTGATCTGAGCCATGCTGTCACATTTTGGTAAAGAGAAGTAAATTGAAGTCAGATACTTATTGGAATGAAATTCTCATTTTAAGAAGAAATTCAGATCTATTTAGCTTGACCTTGGAACTTGAATTAAATCATTAGATACTCAACTTTCTCTAGGGAAGGGTGAGGTTTATATGAATTTGACTATATTAAAGTTATTCTAGCTCTGATCTATGTACCAGGTTAGTTATTTTTTCATTTAAAGGACAAAAGGTTTCACTGGAAGTAAATTGACCAATTTAATTTGTGCTATTCAAGCATCAGTTTAAATTTTAAACTAGGAAAGATTTTTCAACCATTAATGTTTCATGTAATGTGTTGCTTTGCCCCTCCCTCATTGACTGATGTTTGTTTGGTAGCCATGTCTGTGGCTGGGGAGTTCAAACATGGTTCTTTTTTGTCTAGTCCAGTGGGTGACCTTGGCTGAAACATTTCAGCTCTTTTCAATTTACTTTTTCCCACCTAAAAATATTTCCTATCTCATCTCATGGGATAGCGTAAGAATTAATAAGTTAATAGTCATAAAACGCTTTGAGCTGGTCACCTGAAAGGCAAATGATGAGACTACTACCTTGTGGAAACATTTTTGATCTATCCTTGATTTCTTCAAAAATAATACTGCCATGGAATTTATCATATAAGAAAATACAAAGATAAATAGACTGCAACCTTGTTTCATAATTCATATTGTATTGTATGTAGATTTTTGTACACCTTGAATGAATTGATTTAAAAATTAGAAATTGAAATTTTTTCATATTTTTCCACTATTTCATGTTCTTAACCTTGTAAAATTTCACCTCTATCCTTCACCCCCTTTCCCTGATTAGTCACTCTTTTTAAAATATTTGCATGTGTATGTATTCATATTTAGACAAACAGATGCAGAAAGGGAGATTAAGAGATATATGTTGCTGCATCTTATTTTTATATTATAGTCATGTTCAAATGAATTCCCTTTCTAACAAAGGCAAATATTTAAGTATATTTGACCAAGACAGTAGATACTTCTAACGGTATGTGACAATGAATTTATAATCCTTCAAGGCAAGAGACATTTTTCGTGACTATTCTGAGACTGATTGATCTTTATAATTAAATCAGAGTTCAATGGCTTTTTAATATTTTCAGGTATGTTATTTTAATTGTTTTTTATTATTCTCCTTATTATTTCACTTTCATCAGTGGGTACAAGTTTCCAATTTCTATGAATTCCTCATATTCAGTATTTATCAGAAATAATTATGAATTATGTTCATTTACCACAATCTATCCAGCCATTCTCCCAATAAGAACAACTAATTGAGCTTCAGGTTTTATTTGCTTTTATTCAAATTTATCTTTTCTACCACAAAAGTACTCAGTTTGTTGTAATTTTGCATGCTCCATTTTCACTATTACAGTTATACTTTAATTTTTCTCTGTTATTTATAAAAGTTCCTCTTAAGTCATTTCAAAAAAGCATTTTGTCTTCTAATTGGATTGTATACTCCTATATGTTAGAGATTATCTATTTTTTCTATTTTCTTTGCATACATATATAGGTATATAATATAATGTATATAAATATAAAATATGCAAATATAGATATATATATATATATATTTATGCAATCCAGTTTCTATAGATTTTTAGGATGTTGCTTTTGACCAGAGGAGGATAAAAGGAAAAGATAGAATTAGATGACATATAAAGTCATATCCAATATTGAAGTCCCATGACTCCATGACATATTTAATATACATAGGAAACTCTTGCCCTTAGAAGGTACAAATTTTAAGCTTTGAAGGGACCTCTAAGGTCCTCTAATTCAAGTCCTATTAAAGAAGGAATCATTGAAAGTGGTCAGGAAGGTTTTAAAAAAAACCTTGATTCTTCTGGTGACAAGAAAGAAAAGGAAGAGTGAACTCTTTTTTTCCTACCAACTCCAAGCCCAAGTTGCTTTCTACAACAGCATACTGCCCTTTTGAAACTGCATTAATAACACACGTGAAAATCTTTTTAAAAATCTCATTGAGAGAAATTATTAAGAATTAATCATGTAATGTAAACTATCTGCATTTTTGTTTTTCTTCCTGGATTATTTATACCTTCTGAATCCAATTCTCCCTATGCAACAAGAGAACTGTTCGGTTCTGCAAACATATATTGTATCTAGGATATACTGCAACATATCCAACATATAAAGGACTGCTTGCCATCTAGGGGAGGGGGTGGAGGGAGGGAGGGGAAAAAAAAATCGGAACAGAAACGAGTGTCAATATAATGTAATTATTAAATAAAAATAAAAAATAAAAAAAAAGTTTAAAAAAAAAAGAATTAATCATGTAAATATAAAAATAATTAAGAAATCTGTAAGGTAAAAACTCATATGTTAAAATATTTTGCTCTTCCAAGTAGAGCTAGAATTCAGACAGTTAACAATAATTACCAACATATTAATTTTAATTTAATGATACAAATACATATTCAAATAGTGAAATGGATCTCTGATCTCACTGATCTGGATGTTCTTTTCTATAATGCAGATGGCACCTCAGCCATAATTACCTATCATGAGAATTTCTCACCCATAGTCTCTCATAAGAACACAGGGGCCCACTCAATGTATTAAAAACTTCTTTTATAATAGAGTAATATAAATGTTCCCTCCAATTATGCCTAAATTTTCACTCTTTGACCCACTTGCTTTTTATATTCTTTATTCTACTTATTCTCCAAAGACATCTGTCCTATAATAAGACCAATAGAAATGTGTTATTTAAAAAAAAAAAATCTACTTAAAAAGATGGCTCTTCCCTTTTCTTTATAATGGAATTCTCCTGGCTGCATTCTGCCTTATCTCTACCATGACTCAGATAATTCTTCATCTTGAAAGTTTATTCCAGTCCTGATATTCACAACTGGAAATATTATTCTCACTTCCTCACAAAGTGGCTTTTCTCAAAACCTCTATTTAAGTTGGGCACTTGTTTTCCATTTCTCTTCAGGCAGTACTCACCTCACTTTATGTGTTGTCTTAAATCTAAGCTTCTTGAGAACAAGGGCTGTCTTCCTTTCTGCTTACATTCTATTTAAAGTGTTTAGCATAGTACCTAGTACATAGTAAGTGATTGATAAATACTTCTTATTGTTGTTGACCAATATAATGTAGGTATCAAAAATATGGATTTTGACTTTTATTCCTTTCATTTAAAGAACTTGGGAACTTCCCAAAGAAAATTCAACTGGCTTTACTCCTAATGTTCAGTTCTAAGTCCAATTTATTGTTCATCTGTGTTGCCTGTCTCAGATTCACATACACACACACACACACACACACACACACACACACAAATGGACAAGTTCAATGGGTTGTTGTTGATATATAGACTGATGTACACTGAATAATAGAATTGTCTGTACAGATCCAATGAATGCTGAACGTTCAAGCGAGGCTCAGTCTCAATACCTGATACAAAAGAAAAGAATTTGCTTTGAATTAAAGATCTTATTCCTCTTTTCACATTATTCATTTCAGATGTACTTATTATTGCCTCCCAAATGACTGTTCTATTGAAGAAAGGGAACATGACTCAATCCTACTATTCTAAGGCATGGGGGGTGGGAGGAAGGAATCCTTTTCTCATTATATCTGGGTATCAAAGTTTCTGATGATGTCAGTCTTCAGTACATTGGTATTCTTATATGAGAAGTATAAATTAAATAGGGATAACAGGAAAATATAAACTTCACATTGAATAGCATAGAAAATGAAAGCCATAAACTAAAATTCTAAGCATAGAAATTTCAGGGATCATAGGAGCATTGATTTAAGTTTGGAAGGGACCTTTGATGTCATCTACTCAAACCACTTCAGAGAGGTAATATAGTGTAATATTTACATAGTTGTATTTGGAATAAGGAAAATTTAAGTTTGAATTCTGCCTCAGATAATAATTTTGCATTTGAATCATGTCAAGTGGCTTAATCTTTCAAAATTCCAATTTCCTCATATATATATATATATATGTACATATATATCTGAGATTATTGTGGTATAAAATGTTGGTCTAAGTCTAATTTCTGCCAAATTGATTTCCAGTATTCCCATCAGTTCATATAATATAGGAAATTATTTTCCAATTAATGTAACTCTCCAGATTTATCAAGCAATGGATAACTTAATTCAACCATTTCTGATTCTTTTTTACATAATAATGTTCACTGATCTCCTTTTCTATTTTAATTAGTACCAAATATTTCAGTGATTATTGCTTATATAAACTACAAGGAATAGAATGTCAATAGACTATTCAATTCACCTCCCTGACATTTGTTTTCTTCTCAGGTCAAAAAACCTTCCTTAGCCATCATTCTTCTGTTTGTTTTATTTTCCCCATTAGAATATTAACTTTTTGAAGGCAAGCACAATTTTGTTTTTGTATTTACATTTCCAATATTTAACACAGGGCTTGGCACATAGTAAGTTTTTAATGAATGCTTTTGTATTTGTTCATTCAAAGTTGCTTAATTACATGAGATACTCTCTCACCCTGACATGTCCATCAATTTGAGTCATGGTTTCTTTTTTGAAGAGATGATTTGTGCCTTCAAGACCTTCCCTGATAAGATACACACAAACAAATACACAGACACACACAATCCTTATATTATGTGTGTATATATATATAATATATATAATGCTATATGTATATACACATATGTGTACATGCATGTATACATATGTATATGAATGTGTGCATATAATCTGCATGTCTGTATATGTGTATTTTTATATATGCATATACATGCATTATATCATATTGCATTTAATAAAAGCTGAAATGGCACGCAATGCAAGATTTTCATTTTCCACTAAATTATGCTATTTAAATTTTTTAGAGGGTTAAGAACTCTGGTAATACACCCACCCACCCACATCCACACACACATTCACACATATATATATGTACCTAAGAAACTTTTTCTTTCTGTAGCTGTATTACAGACTTAAAGATAGGACTTAGAGGTACCAAATCACAAGGGATGTTAATAAAGAAAGAAAAGTACATTGGAAATTTGGCTTTAATTTTGTGTGTTCTCTACATAAGAAAGGGCAATGTCTGAACTTTACATTACAGTGTTTTCACAATAAAAGATGGGAATCAGAAAAGCTATATGGAATCATGATTGGGGCATTAGGGACCTTTGTTTTTAAGCACAGATGTTAAGATGTTAACAAGGAGCACTAGTCTTAGAATCAGGAAATTTAAGGATCAACTCATGCACTTACTAGCTACATGACCTTGGGAAACCTTACTGACTTCTCAGTCTCAATTTACACATCTGTAAAATGTAACTAACATCAATATCCATCTCACAGAACTGTTGTGAGGATTAAATGATGTAACATATAAAGTGTTTTTAAAAGCACAAAATGTTGTGTAAGTATATATATATGTGTGTGTGTGTGTGTGTGTGTGAAGATAACATTTTCTTTTTAAAAATACAAAATATTTCAAAATTTTTAGTTTCAAACTAATTCATGTCAGATTTCAAAAAGTCTTGATGTATCTTCTGCATGTGTGAAAATATTAAAAAAAAAAAAACAGCCCACAAGACAACTAATAAAGAGGACTACTTTTTCCTTTCCCTGAATGCTATCACAGAAAGAAATTACAAAAGAAGAACCCATAATTTGATGGGGAAGGAGGGAAAGTAAATAGCAATGAGAGTCTGATAGGTCATTTTTTTTTCACACCCAAGCATTTAGTCTACAGTAATCTTCCAGGACTGTCAGATTTGATTGAAAGATAATGCAAGATTTTTTCTTGCCACAATTTATAGCATGTATCCATTAGGAATAATTATGGTTGCATGATTTTGCTAGCTGTTATCTCTACAAGTGTTACTAATGGTTTTATCAATTACTCCCTGTCCAATAACTGCATGGTTGTAACCTAATTTAAAGACACTCTATCACCAGGCTGATTTGTGTAGTAGTAAATGACAGCATTTGAGACACCAGCCAAACGACTCACTTCAGTGACTTAGTTAGTCTCTAATAATTAACAATTAGTAGGTATCTAGGAAAAGGCTCAGGAGACTAGAGCTCTTATGTTTCTTTTTTCTTAATCTAAATTTAGGAAGTTAGAAGAACTCTGGTATCTCACATTAATAAAAAGCTAAGTCCTCTATGGGTTCTTGGAGTTGGATGTATATTGAAAATGAATTATTCTGGCATAAAAGTAAAAAAAAAAGTCAAATGAAAATACTTTTATGTTGACAAATCCATATGTGTCATGTATCCATACACATATCTGCATACTTGTACAATATAATTATAGTGCATAAGTAGATGTTAGTAGTTGTATTTAAGGTCACTCCTGTTAAGACCCACAAAAGCAGATAAAATTCTCACTAGGTATTTTTTTTCAAGTCATGTTAGTGCTTCGGTTCAGAAGTAAAGTCAATGTGCTAAAAGGAGAAGATTGTTGGCAAAATTGTGCTATTTCTTGAACTTTAGAACTAAAAATGCTTGCTGTGCAAAAAGAAACTCTTCATTACAGATCATTAGTGGGACTTTATGTAGAGCTGAAGCCTCAGAGAGGTACTGCTGCCTCAGAACTCTCTGGGAAGAAATTTGAAATCTTTTTTTTTTCTTTAATGAATATAAAAGATGATTCTCTTCTAAAGATGTTATCTCTAAGGATTTTTTTCCTCTGAAATTTGCCTTTTAAAAATTCTAAATAAAACCACAAACTTTAAATTTCAAGTGGGATCTCATCTTTACAAAGTAGAGGTTTTAAGGCACACACAATGATGAAATTAAAACAGTGAGTGAGGAGGAGATGGGAGGTTTTTCAGATGCAGTGGCTAGCCTTCTGGACAGCCCAATAGCATATTTGAATTTTGCCTGATAGGGAAAAATTTTATGTGGAATAATTCATCATTTAGGGTATTGTGTCAGATCTTAGTATATCAAGTCTGGCAGATTAACCATGAATTTAAGGTAACAATCTTTTCCGAGGAGCCTGGGGGATTGCATCTATAAAAAAAGCATACTTTATGCATTCAGCAGTATGATGACAGTCACTAGGATTACTCAACATTCAAAGGTCTGCTATGAAACTTATATACTTGGGTTTGTGCTGACATAGACCGTCACCACTGAAAGACATTGGATGGACAAGGGACAGAGGATTATTGTTGTATTCAAGTTTTAGAAATTTATTTAAAACTTATTTAACTTATTAAAGTTCCCTCTCCCATCTTTCATTAAATTCAGTGACAAAAAGGGAATGAATTCTTAGAGACATACTGTGATAACCACCATGTAGTGTGCTCCTATATTGAATACTGGTTGCAGAATCAGGAAGTTAATGTATGGGGACTAATATTACAATTCCATTATAGAGGACACTCCCCTTTCCAATGCAGTATAGCCCCTTCTCTACAACTTATGTTTTTAGAATTGGTTAGGGCAGGAAATGATAAATGACTTATTTAGGGTCATGCAGCCATTGTGTGTCAGAAGAGGAAACTTAACTGACTAAGGTTTTCCTAAAGGTCCATCTGTCTCTCTGTCTCTTTCTGTCTCTCTCTGATCTATCTATGCATACACGAACACACACACACACACACACACACACACACACACACACACACACATATATATATGTATCAATGTATATATGTATACAATTTTATATTGAGTATAATATATCGTTATATAATATATTGTGTTTCACCTATTATATTCTTATATAAGATATAATGCAACCAATTCTTCCCCCTCTCCAAATATTTCACTGATAGTGCAGATGTTGCTTGATATTCTCATTTAATCTTTCCATTGTTACAGATGTTAAGTAATCACCTTGTCCAGATACCTGACTGTTCCCTAATCTTCGCTGCTATAGGCCTGAAAAGAAAATATGTGTTCTTAGAAAACAAATGTTAAGCTAGTTATTACATTTTTTTTAATGGTTAATCAATATGTGAAATGACCATAATTATGTGTTATAATAATAATATTATATGTAACATTTATATATTCTTATGTAATATATAAATGTGTAATTTTATAAATTTATATCATATATGTGCAAAATTTATGGCCATTAACATTTATGGCTAGTGGAAAAAAGACTGCATTTGATTTAGAAGGTCTGCCTCCTAGCTCTGTCACTTATTACCTATGTAATCATGGTCACTTAGCTTCCTATATAACTAAATTAAATTAAGTAGTTGGATTAGAAATCTGCAATGACCCTTATACCTTTAAATCTCTGATCTATATGATTGATAGACAGATCAGAACTTCTCTAAGGCTCCATTTCCTTATCAGTTAAATGGAAGTAATATCTGTAGTACTTCCTGCAAAAGGTTGTGAGACACAACTTTATGTAAAGAACTTCATAAATCTAAAAGTGCTATATAAGTATCATTAATATTACTATTATTTTTTCTCATATTTGTATTCAATAGAGCTCAGCTTCAGATGGTCATGGAGCAAGTTATTTTATTATTCTTTTATATTTAGTATTAAGTGGATTTCTATTATTATTATTAAGAATCAGTTTGGTAAAGTAAATAGAGATCTGACCTTGGAGTTGGAAGAACTGGTTTTGAACTCTAACTGTGACAACGGTTGTCTATGTGATTCTCTCAGGTCCTAAGGAGGGTTGGTAGAAAGAGTTTCAGATATAATTTTCTTTTTGTTATTGTTCTTTTAGCTGGCTACATAGATGTCTCAAAGATACCAAATGCAAGTGATTATTGGTGAAAAATAAGGCCAACTTGATGCAATCACAGGCATAGACAATTAAAAGTGAATGGTTTTTTGTTTTGTTTTATTTTGTTTTGATTTTTATTGAATGTATTTATGCCTCCTTTTCACACTAATCACAAAGGAAATCACTGAAGAAGGAGGAAGTAAATCACTACAACTCTGATCACATCCCAGGCAGGATCACAAAGGCTAATTTGCCAAAATCAGTGTCTAATTTTTCACTTGTCCTGGTGATGAGGTTCTGAAACAGTAATAATAGCCTAGACTCTGCCCACTCAGGAAGCTGCTAAAGACACCTCCAACCCAGCCTGGAAGGGTGGTGTTCTTCACAATGGAATTGAAGCCCCACCCCTCCTTGCTAGGTCTCATTTGCATATTCTTTTGAAAACCCCACATTGAAGATCTATAGCCCCAGCTGATGTCATCGGGCACAGCATGCAGCCACTAGAAGTGGGACAATTATAATTTTTGTAGCTGATTAATCATCATGAAAAAGTAACAGTCAATTGACTCAATCATACATCCATGGTGATTAATCACACTTCACTTGTGTTTTTTTCCCCCAAGTATTTCACTGACAGTGCAGATGTTGGTTGATTTTCTCCTTTAGCCTTTCACTTGGTCACAGATGTTAAGTAATCACCTTGTCCTGATACTTGACTGGTCCCTAATCTTCACTGCTATAGGCCTGAAAAAGCAAATATGTGTCCTTCTTGGAAAGCAAATGTTAAGCTAGTTGTTATATTTTTTTTAAACAGGTTAATCAATATATGAAATGGCCATAATTGTGCTCTGTAATCACAGATGCTTTTAATAATCACACGACTCCCCCATTTGTTCCCTGTTAAACACTGATGGCATGATTACTGCTAAAAACACTGAAAAGAGGGCTGCTTTTTCCCCCTGGAGTGTTAATAGCTCAATTCCATTTAGATTTAATCTAAAGTTAGATGTTCTAATCCAGATTCCGAAAAGGGCTCACCTGGCTGTATTTCATCTCTGACACATACATAATTTTTTGCTCCTGTAAATCAGGCAGATCCCATTATAGCTCTCTCACTAGACACAACACAGATTTGGGGCATTGAGGTTACTGGTCTACACCACTGACATAGCATGCTTTCTTCTACACCTATAAAATTGTCAGGAAAGAATTGTTGATATTTCAGAAGCAATTATAAATGCATCAGTCTGTTGGTGAAATACCAACATTCAAAGAAGAGTATAGACGGTTATGAGCCAATTAAATCATTTTTAGCATGAGCTGCATGCCCTCGTTTGTATTCCAGCAGCAGGAAGACTTCGTTTAGTACTCTCTTTGTAGGCATTAGATTTGTGGAGTTTTGCAGAAGATCTGTAGCAGCAGCCAAGCCCTAGCAGACAGCCTTGCCTGGCTAATTTCTCAAATGGAAATGCCTATTCCTGAGGGAAAAGGAAGGTGGTTGTCTCAAGTGATGCTATGGTGCATGGCTTCTATCATTTCACACTCTGCTATTTCGTTCTCTTAGAAGGAAGGTACCACCCTCTGCTCTCACCTCAAGATCATTTTTAAGATCAATGCACAGGTTGGAAATCATTTTCATGCAAAGATAACATAGCAATGTTGAGCCCCATACTGGACTAGAGTCTTGATACTATTAATAAAGAGCCTTAGGTTGGGTATAATTGTGAATACACTAATTCTAAAAATCCACTCACATGTCACTTATAATCAGGATTTTCTACTGTGCTAGGACCCCTGGGGAAACCTTTGAAGCTGTGAATGGTGTATGAGATGACAGGGATGAGCATAAGAAGGTAGAAGGCCACCATTCCTCTGTAGCCTCGTTGTTGAAAACGATCACGTAGGAGGAAGGTTAGCAGTGCTGGCAGAAAGGAGAGCAGGGAAGCAAGGGGTTGGATAGGCAGGAGTAGAAAGAAACTCTAACTAAAACTAGTCTTTATAAAAGGACCAGAGAGAAAGGTGAAGACATGATATTGCGTGTAATTTAGAACAGAAACACCAGGGCACAGAAGATAATATAAAAGCATTGCAGTGAGAAGATACCCATGACATGAAACTATTTAAAACAATTAATCAAGAAAGCCTAATTATTCAATTAGACGAATAAATGAATCTTCTAAAAGAGGATATGCAAAAAGAGAATGATGAAATCTTTTAAAGGGAAATGAGTGTAGCAAATCAGCTAAATATGATAACTAAAAAAAACTTTTGAATAATAAGTCAATGATTATGTTTTAATTGGGCTTTACCAGTATTATAATTGAGGACACTCATTATCTTGTTTTATTGTATTTATGATTTTAATATTCATAACATTTGGTATTTTATCTTTGTATACTTTCTGCCAGTGCTTGTTGCTTTCCCTTTCTGATTAGTGCCTGGGTTAGTGTGAAGTGAATACATATTTTTCAATAACAATCAGCAGGAGAGTTAGGTTGATTTTCCCCCCTAGCATTGAGGTTCTGTTATAAAATAATCCTTTGTGAAATATTGGGATTTTTTTTTCTTTTTGCTTCTAACTATAAGCAGCTCTGTTGATAAGACCCATCTAACACAAAATCTTTTTTTTTTTTTAAATTTTATAGGAAAAACTGGGAGAGTGGGTAGAAAACTGGTTTCAGAACCAGAAGGACATGGGTTCAAGAGCTCCTTCTGACAGATATATTTTGGCTGTCTGTCCTTACCAAGTAAGTTACTTACCCTTTCCATATTATTAGCAAAATTTAAGGATCAATTGCCCAGAAATTGCAGGCTTAAATTGGTAGAGAAAATTTCATTTGCAGGGATTTCCTGTAACAAAGAAATAACAATCCCTTCCATGTCACTCTCTCTCTCTCTCTGAGAGTCAAAAAAAAAGGAATCACAGTATCTCAGTATTAAGAGGACCTTAATCATCTAGTCTATTCTCCTACCCACAGCATGAATCCAGTGATACTGTAGAAAAGTCATTTCCTAGACTTTATTTCAATTCTTCTGTTGGCAATGAGGGGACTCATGAGCTCTTGAGATCACTCATTCCATTTTAGAGTCCTTGAATTCAACAGAAAATTTGTTACTTGCATCATTTGTGATGATATTCACAATTTTTCCAATCTTAAATAAATGTGATTTTTTTTTCTGAAATCAATTCATGTGAAAATCCAAGCTGTATCAATACATCTAATGCTGGATCTAAGTGTCCTGCTCAGATGAAACATTAATGTAGTTAAAGAAAAGTTATTTCCATTTTTTTTTGTTGTTGTTGTTAATCATCTTTTTATATAGGAGACCTGCAGCTCAAGAGTTCATTAAGAAGTTAACTCTGTATAGACTATTCTGGAACAACTGAATTCCTGCAAAGAAAACAGTGATTCAAATAAAAACCTTGTAGAGACAAATACTGATCACTCAGGGACTGATCGCTCAGGTTTTGTAAAAAGGATTTTTCTTTTAATTTCCACCAAACAAAACATTACATAATACATTAATTGAATTTATTCATTAAGGGATAAGAATGGTATTATGATTTTATTTATATTATTTTCCCCATAGTATACACAAAAGAAATAGAATTTATTTTCTTTACTGAATAGGTTAATCTTTTCTTTAGCCTTGATTCTCTTGGTCAATGTAAAAGTCACATAAGAGAATTTTTGACAATCTGACATTGGTCTCAATTATACATTTTGAGACAGAAAGGAAATCTGGACTGCCAAAAATTTGAACCTATCTCTCTCCAAACTAAATTTTTTCAACACTATTTCAAAAAAGCCAGAGAGGAGGGGAACAGAGAAGCATTTTGTAGCAGCAGTTTAAAATACTGCTTTCCAGATTTCCAAATGCAACTGTTTGTTTTGGAATCAACAATACAAAAATAGACAAGCCTATTTTGAGGTTAGATAATTCAGTCACCCTACCTGGACAGTAAATTAATCTTCCCTCCTTAATCTTACCCACTCTTCTTTTAAATTAGCCAAAAGTTTTAGAAGCAAGATTACAAATGTAAGTAATAAATAAATGGAAGAATATTGACACATTAATTCAAAAAATTCTTGTTATAATTTTCTATCAATAATAGCAATTATACCTTACATTTATATAATACTTTAGGTTTTTTTCAAAGTACTTTTTCATGCATTATCTCCTATGTTCAATAGTAATTAATCATATTTAAAACACTAAGAAATATCTTTATGGATCTTCTCCCTACATATCAACCAGTAAAAAATTCTCAAGAGATGGAATATCTTAGGTGCCTTTCCAGCCTTAGATTCAGTAGTAGCACAGGTAATAGCTTTAAAATGTTAAATGTGCCTAAAATCTGTTATCTTCAAAACTACTATAGGAGAGCAACTCATGCATTTTCTCTTTAGAGTTTTTTTTTTAAAAGAGGGGATGGAAGATATATTGAGATCTGTGTAGTTCATGTAAATCTTGAAAAAAAAACTGTTTAGCATTATCCTACTATTCTTCATTATTTGTATTCAAAAAGGACCAATGATATCACAATGTTGGGGTCAAGGTACAGCATGTCTTCAGTTCAGTATGAGCTTGAAAAGCTTTTCCACAGGTCAAGTACAAATAGTTCATTTGAATGTTTGGGAAAAAAAGATGTATCTAGATTTGCATATTTCATGGTTCCTTTGTTCTGTGATTTGGTTTTGCTCATAGTACCTTCTTGGATGTAGGCATGGCCATGCTGGGCAGTCCTGTACCAGTGTCTGTCATATCTTAAAATGGACACTGCCTTTCCTCAGAGAGATCCTGAGAATGCCTTTGTGTGGCTTCTAACTTCCTGTGAGTGCTTTCCTTGTGTGAATTCTCCATAAAATAATATTTTAGACAAATGTACCTTTGGCATTAGGGCTATGTGGCTAGCCCATTAGAATCTTGCACTTTTCAGTAGAGTATATACACTTGACAGTTTAGCTCAGGAGAGTACCTCAATGTCTAGGGACTTGTCTTACCAGATAATCTTCAGAATCTTCCTGAGACAATTTAAATGAAAGTGGTTGAATTTTCTAGAACTAGAACCACTAGTTACCTAGTGGTAAACTTTTTAGGTTTCACAGAGGAATAACAGTGAATTCAGCACAATGGCTCTGTAGCTCTTCAGTTTGGTATGAAGCTTGCTAGCCTTCTCTCCCACACTTTCTTTTGGAATCTTACAAATACTAAGCTATCTCTGGCAATGTGTAGCATCAATCTAATCATCTATATATACATTTCTGGAAAGTATAGTTTCCAAGTAAGTAAACTTATCCACAGCATTCAAAATTTCTCTATTTGCTATAATCAATGGTTCCCACTTATAGATGGTACTTTACTGGGTAGTATGATAAGGTTTGGATTTAGGGAACCAAAATGAGATTAGGATTTCTGATGGTCAAGGAGTTAAATCAGTGGTCCTCAAAGTGTAGTCCAAAGAATTGTTGGGGTCTCTGAAACCCTTTCAGAGGGTCTACAAATTCAAAATTATTTTTCATTTCTAATATTGTAAATAGCTATAAATATAACCCATGTGAACAAAAACTCTTTGAACAGATCCTCGATAGTTTTTTAACAACACAAAGATACTGAGAACAAAGATTTTAGAACTACTGAGTTAAATGATAAAATCTAGTGGTAGGTTTGAGGTTCTGGGAACCAAATAAAAAGGTTTGGCTCCCCTGCACCCTTGGGATTCGACGCAAGGGTAGGAAGTTTTGGGGACTCCCTTCTGGTGCTGCAGAGGTTCTCTGTAAAAGAATTTACAGACCTGAAAACCTAGATTGATAAAAGGTTTATTACGGGGAACGGAAGTAAGGTTAGAAATCCTGACAGAGAGGCATAAAGTCTGGTTAGGAAATAGGTGAGGATAAAGAGAGGATAACACTGGAAAGAATATTCCAGTGGACAGAGGCTCCTTGGCATCCCAAGCATGGGATAGCTGGCATGTTTGGAACCTCTGCAAAGAGAGATGGTTTTAGTTTGGCTCTTTTATATTGAATGTCTTAGTGGGGGCTGGGACAGCTCAAGTTGGCTAAGAGCTGGGGGTTGCTTTTGATGGGGCTGAGGACAGCTTGAGTTGAATTGAATGGAAGATCTACATTTGAATAGGGTTGGAATTCTCTAGCTTAAGACTCTGTAGAAATTGGGTGAAGGATTTAGAGGGTAGAGTAGGTCTAACCTGTTGGCTCCAGGTGGGAGAAGAAAGAGGAGATTCTGGTGTCCAAGAGCTCCAGTCCATAAAGTATAAAAATCAAGGACTTTTGCTTATCCTGCTAATTCTAAAGTATCCAGGGTGCTAGCTGTCTTCACAAGACTCAACCAACGCTACCTAGGTAAACTACTTTATCTAATTCCCTGGGGCAGTCTCTCACTGAAGCAGTTTCAGGGTCCCCTCTTCAAGTAGACAATCTTTGTTTTTTGGTACTAATTGTCAGGTCAAAATTAGTACAAGTAGCTACCAAACCATTTAAATAACCACTAATTCCAATAAGATATAAACTATTTGGAAAAACAGATAAAGAAGGAGTCCCTTTGCAGCAAAAATAGAGAGCTAACCTAAACCAGGGTGAGCAAAAACAGAGAAATAAAAGTATTGGCCAATTTCCTTAATTAATGTTGATACAATGTTAGTATTTTATTCTTCTAATTATATGTAAAGATAATTTTCAACATTCATTTTGATAAGATTATGAGTTCCAAATTTTTCAAGACAGCAAACATTCTGATATGTTTACATATTGATATTTATATTTATTTATCTATTTTAAAACATGTGTGTTATATCTATATGACATGGTTTATATGTGTAATATCCATATGATATTAGTATATATATATATATGTGTGTGTGTGTGTGTGTGTGTGTGTGTGTGTGTGTGTGTGTATAATATATATACACACATATATACATATAATTATTTTCAAAATATTCCCATATTAATTTGTGAAAGAAAAACCAGAACAAAAGGGAAAATCACACAAAAAAGAAAGATATAAAATAATATTCTTTGAAGTGCATTCAAGTCTCTATTGTTCTCTTATTGGCTGAGGTTGGCATTTTCTATCTTAATTCTATTGGAATTATCTTGGATTACTGTATTTCTGAGAAGAGCTAAATGCATCATAGTGAATCATCATATAGTATGACTGTTATTCTTTACAATGTTCTCTTGGTTCTGCTCACTTCATTCATTTCCAATTCGTGTAAATTTTTCCAGGCTTTTCTGAAATCAGCCTGCTCATCAGTCTTTATAGAACAACAATATTCCATTTCATTCATATATCATGATTTATTAAAACATTACCCATTTGATGGGGAATTTCCAATTCCTTGCCAACACAAAGAGTGGCTACAAACATTTTTTTTGCAAATGTAGGTCCTTTCCCCTCTTTTATAATGTCTTTGGGATACAGACCTAATAGTAATGCTGCTGGATCAAAGGGTTTGCACAGCTTAGTAGCCCTTTGCCCATGGTTCCAAATTGCTCTCCATAATGGCTAGATCATTTCACAACTCTACCAATGCATTATCATCTCAGTTTTCCCACATATTCCCATCATTTGTCATTATCTTTTTCTGTCTTTCTAATCAATCTGTTAGGTATGAAATGGTACCTCAAAGTTGTTTTAATGGATGACAAAATTTCAAACAAAATACTAGCAAAGAGATAACAATTTTTCAAAAAGATCATACACTATGACCAGATGGGATTTATACCAGAAATACAGAGCTATTTTTCTGTTAGGAAAACTATTAGCATTATTGACTCTCTAAATAACAAAACCAACAAAAATCATATGATTAACTCAATGGATGCATAGAAATCTGCTTTTGACAAAACACAATAACCATTCCCATTAAAAATGCTAAAAAACATTGAAATAGAGCTTTCTTTAAGATGATGAATGTCATCTACCTAAAACAATCAGCAAATATTATTTGTAATAGGGAGAAGCTTGAAGCTTTTCCAGCAAGATCAGGGTGAAGCAAGGATGCCTATTATCATTGCTATTATTCGATATTGTTCTAAAAATGTTAGCTATAGCAATGAGACAAAAAAAGAAATTGGAGGAATAAAACTAGGCAACGAGGAAACAAAACTATCACTCTTTGCTGCTGATATGATAATCTAAAAAATCAGTTGAAATAACAACTTCAGCAAACTTGCAAGACAAAAAACCTCCACATAAATCATCAGCCTCAGCATAAAAAGAGAAATTTCATTTAAAATCATTACAGACAATATGAAATACTTGGGAGTCTACCTACCAAGACAAATCCAAAAAATTATATAAACAAAATTATAAAACACTTTGCACATAAAGTCAGATCTTAAATTATTGGAGAAATATTAATTACCATTGGGTAGACTGAACCAATATAATAAAAATGATCATTTACCTAATTTATCTTACTTAGTGGCATGCCAATCAAACTACCAAAATTATTTTATGAATCCAGAAAAAAATGACAAAAATATGAAGATAGGTGATTTAGCAGTACCACAATTCAAACTGTATTACAAAGTGTTAGTCATCAAAACAATATGGTATTGGGTAATAAATAGTGTTGGATCAGTAGAATAAATTAGATACACAAAACAGAGATGGAAGATTTTGGGATATGAAGTCATTATTTAACAAAAAATGTGGAAATAATTGAACAGCTGTTTTTCAGAGACCAGGTATAAACCAAGTCACCTTACATATGAAGATAAGATCAAAATAAGTATATGATTTAGAAATATACAGTAATATTACAAGTAAATTAGAAGAGCAGATTTGTCAGATTTATAGATAAGAAAGAATTTATGAATAAGAGATATAGAACATTACAAGACATAAAATGAATAATTTTGATTATATTAAATAAAAATATTTTACACAAACAAAATCAACTCATTCAAAATTAGAAGAAAAGCAGGAAATTGGGGGGATTTGTTGCAGTGTTTCTCTGATAAAAGCCTTATTTCTTATATGTAAATGTAATTGCATTAATACATGTCATTATATACCTTTGAATGCTACTATATATATGTATACATACATATATATATATATGTATATATATGTTAAAGTGACCAATGCTTCATCTATTCAGCTTATTAAATATTTTCTGCTCCAATTTTACAGTAAAAAATGGCCAAAATTTCATACATACCAGCAGAAGTTTTTTTTTTTTTTAATAAAATG
This sequence comes from Antechinus flavipes, assembly GCF_016432865.1. NCBI lineage: Eukaryota > Metazoa > Chordata > Mammalia > Dasyuromorphia > Dasyuridae > Antechinus > Antechinus flavipes. Next base: position 273,413,868 of record NC_067401.1, read on the forward strand.
TTCACCAAGTCAATTACCTCTTAGAAATCCTTTTTGTCTTGCTGAAAGATCATGAAAAAAAAAATCCAACTGTCATTCAATTTATTTTTTTGTATTTGAAATTCTACAGCATTTTGTATAAAATTAATCAATGAAAGGGATTAAAAAATTAATTGTATTTTATTTTTTCCTATTACACATCAAGACACCTTTTAGCACTCATTTTATATAAGATGTTGAGTTCCAATCGTTTTCCTAATTTGATATGTGTTAATTATCAAGTAAAATGTATTTCTCAATTCATCACAGTTGTAAAAGAAGTAACAGATCAAAATTAAAAAATACATGAAAAGGGATAAAGTAAGTAAAACAAGTCTGCTTTGATTTGAGTTTAGAATTCACAATTTCTCTATCTGGATGTGGATAATAACATTTTCCTTAGTGAGTCTTTTATATATATCTTGGATTATTGTGGTTTTGAGAAGAGTTGAGTCATTCATAGACATTCTCACATAATGTTTTCCTGATATTGGTAATTTCATTTTGTATCAGTACAAATCTTTCTAGGTTTCTCTGAAATTTGCCTCTTCATCACTGAACAATAAAATTGTATTCTATTACTTTCATATACCACAAGTTGTTTAGTTATGCCCCAATTGATGTTCATCCCCTCAATTTTCCTACCATGAAAAGGACTGCTATAAATATTTTTTGTACATGTAGACCCTTTTACTTTTTTTATGCTCTCTATGGGACCCATTACATACCTGGGTCAAAGAGCATGCACACTTTGGTAGGCTTTTGGTCATAGTTTTAAGTTGCTCTCTAGTGATTGGATCAGTTCACAATTTCAACAATGCATTAGTGTCCAAACTTTCTCACATTCTCCCCAATATTCATTATTTTCCTTTTTTGTCATATTAGCCAGTCTAATAGTTGTGAGGTAGTTAGTACCTCAGAGTTATTTGAATTTGCATTTCTGTCATCAGAAGTGATTTAGTGCAGCACTACTTCATGTGCCTGTAAATTTCTTCATCTGAAAACTGTTCATATTTTTTGACCATTTATCAATTGAAGAGTGAAACTAAATTTATAAGACCTTGAGATGCAACTGGCAAAAGGAAGAAATTATAGGCAGTTTTAGTTTTTACAGATTTTCATCATGAAATTTTATATGAGAAACAGAACATCATGTGTTTTTTAAAGTTGAAACAGGGTATTTATCAATAGATAAATCTGAAGAAACAATCATGTTTAGACTTCACTCTAATGTCTTTATTTGATATTCACCATTTACTTTTAGTGATGAGCTGTTAGTTCAAAGTATCAAACAGATCCTTCATATATAAACACATGTATGCATATACGCATCCATGTATATGTACATATATGAATGTGTTTGTATATTTCTGTGTTATTATGAGTAGATTGTGTATACATATATTATATGAATATAGAGAATCCATCTGCCTATGGATGCATGTCTACATGTTTGCATATATATATATATATACACATATACATGTATGTATATATATATATATATATGGACATTTATATGATATAGAGAAATATATAGATGTGGATCTTGAGATGGTAATAGATATAAATAATAACAATAATAGTTAGCATTTGTGAAGTGCTTTAATATTTGAAAAGTGTTTCACATATTTTTTTCTCTTTGATCTTCATAACAATCTTGTAAGATAAATCCAATTATTATTCCCATTTTATAGTTGAGGAAACAGGATAAAAGAGCCTGAAAGTAACTTATTCATGATCATACAACTAGTAAGTGTCTGAAACAGGATTTGAACTTGGTCTTCATGATTGTAAGTCCCATAATTTATTTGTTATGTGATCCAGCCACCCCGTGTATAGCTATTTATATAGATTTGTAGATATAGATATATATGCATAATTATACATTTGTAGCATAGGGCCTGACATGTATATGCAATATGTAAATATTAGTTACTATTTCCTTTGAAATTCCAAGATGTCATCTTTCCCTCTTCACTTTCAGTACCATAACATTTGTGCTTTTCAATGTCCATTTTAAATTTTATTATATATACATACACAATACATATACATACATGCATATAAAGATATGTATAAAACATTTAAAGATGTCCATGTTGATATACCCATACAGGTAAAAATAATAAATATGGATCTGGCTCCACTTCATTACTTAAACAATCTATCAGCAAATTTTTATTAAAAGCTTACTTTATGCCAGGTATTATACAAGGCATACAAATAATTAAATAATCCCTACTCTCAAAGTAAACCGCTATTTTAAAGTAATCAAAATTAAGACCTCGCATAACTTATTCCAGCTAGGAGAAACAATGGATAGAGTACTGGAGTTAGAGTCAGGAATACAAGTTTAACCAAGCTTTGGACACTTAATTAGTTATATGACTCTGGGGAAAAAATATTAACCTCTATTTGCCTAAGTTTCCTCATCAGTAAAATAAAGATAACAATTATATTTACCTTCCAGGATTGCTGTGAAGACCAAATGAGGTAATAATTATAAGTTTGCAACACAGGGGCTGCCAAGTAATATTCAATATGTAAATATTAGCTACTGTTTTCTTGAGATCCCAAGATATTGACTTTCAGTACCACAACATTTTTGTTTTTCAATGTCCATTTCAATTTTATTAATACACTATAGTTTGTTTGTTATATTGTTGCCTAGTTTGGGTAAGTTTTCAGTATTCCCATGATTATGTGTTATATAGATATTTTCCCTTTCCTGAATAGGAGAACTTCAAGATACAAAATTTTGATATTTGTTTGGTGAGCTATAAATTATAGATAAAATGCTGTATTGGAAAAGAGTAGATAAAATGATATCCAGGGTACATCAGATTACCATTAATTTAATACATTACAATTCTTTTATTATTATTATTATAGCTTTTTATTGACAAAGCAAATGCATGGGTAAGTTTTCAATTTTTTCCCTCTTTCCCTCCACCCCCTCCCCTAAATGGCAGATAGTCCCATACATTTTAAATATGTTAAAGTATATGTCAAATACTATATATATATATATATATATATTATGTGTGTGTGTGTGTGTGTGTGTGTGTGTGTGTGTATTGTATTTGATACACACACACACACACACACACATATATATGTATGTATATGTATATATATAGTTATCTTGCTGTAAAGGAAAAGTCAGATTTAGAAAGAAGGTAAAAATAACCTGAGAAAAAAAACAAAGATGCAAGCAAACAATAAGAGAAAGAATATAAATGCTATGTTGGGCTCTACACTGATTTCCCAGTGTTCTTTTACCGGGTATAGCTGGTTTTGTTCATTACTGATCAATTGGAACTGATTTGGTTCCTCTCATTGTTGAAGAAAGCCACATGTATCAGAATTGATCGTCATATAGCATTGTGGTAAATTATCTCCTGGCTCTGTACATTTCACTTAGCATCAGTTCATGTAAGTCTCTCCAAGTCTCTCTGTATTCATCCTTCTGGTCGTTTCTTATAGAACAATAATATTCCATAACATTCATATACCAAAATTTATTTAGCCATTCTCCAATTGCTGGGCATCCATTCAATTTCCTGTTTCTAGACACTATGAAAAGAGCTGCCACAAACATTTTTGCACATATGGGTCCCTTTCCCTTTTTTAATATCTCTTTGGGATATAAGCCCAGTAGTAACACTACTGGATCAAAGGGTATGCACAGTTTGATAACTTTTTAGGTATAGTTCTACATTGCTCTCCAGAATGGTTGGATCTGTTCACACTTCCATCAACAATGCATCAGTATCCCAGTTTTCCCATATCCCCTCCAACATTTGTCATTATCTTTTCCTGTCATCTTAGACAACTTGATAGGTGTGTAGTAGTATCTCAGAGTTGTCTTAATTTACATTTCTCTGATCGATAATGATTTGGAACACCTTTTCATATGAGTAGAAATAGTTTAAATTTCTTCATCTGAAAATTGTCTGTTTATATCCTTTGACTATTTATCAATTAGAAAATGGCTTGATTTCTTATAAATTAGAGTCAATTCTCTATATATTTTAGAAATGAGGCCTTTATCAGAACCTTTAACTGTAAAAATGTTTTCCCAGTTTATTGCTTCCCTTTTAATCTTGTTTGAATTAGTTTTGTTTGTACACAAGCTTTTTAACTTGATATAATCAAAATTTTCTATTTTGTGATTAATAATGATCTTTAGTTCTTCTTTGGTCACAAATTCCTTCCTCCTCCACAGGTCTAAGAGGTAAACTATCCTGTTCAAATTTATTTATAATCTCATTCTTTATGCCTAAATCATGAGCCCATTTTGATCTTATCTTGGTGTATGGTGTTAAATGTGGGTCATTGCCTAGTTTCTGAAATACTAGTTTCTAATTTTCCCAGCAGCTTTTATCAAATAGTGAAATCTTTTCCCCAAAGTCGGGGCCTTTGGGTTTGTCAAACACTGGATTGCTATAGTTATTGACTATTGTGTCTTGTGAGCCTAACCTATTCCACTGATCAACTAATCTATTTCTTAGGCAATATCAAATGGTTCTGGGGACCACTGCTTTATAATATAATTTTAGATCAGGTACAGATAGGATACCTTCCTTTGATTTTTTTTTTTTATTAGTTCCCTTGAAATTCTTGACTTTTTGTTCTTCCAGATAAATTTTGTTGTTATTTTTTCTAGGTCATTAAGATAGTTTCTTGGGAGTCTGATTGGTATAGCACTACATAAATAAATTAATTTAGGTAGTAATGTCTTCTTTATTATGTTCATTCGCTCTATCCAAGAGCACTTAATATTTTTTCCAATTGTTTAGATCTGACTTTATTTGTATGGAAAGTGTGTAGTTTTGCTCATATAGTTCCTGACTTTCTCTTAGCTGATAGATTCCAAAATATTTTATACTATCGACTGTTGTTTTAAATGGAATTTGTTTTTGTATCTCTTGCTTTTGGATTTTGTTAGTGATGTATAAAAATGCTGATCGTTTTTGTGGATTTATTTTGGATCCTGCAACTTTGCTAAAGTTGTGGGATGTTTCCAACAGCTTTTTAGTAGAATCTTTGGGATTCTCTAAGTATACCATCATATCATCTGCAAAGAGTGATAATTTTGTTTTGTCATTACCTGCTCTGATTTCTTTAATCTCTTTTTTATCTCTCATTGCCTATGCTAGCATTTCTAATACAATAATGAATAGTAATGGTGATGGTGGGCAACCTTGTTTCACTCCCGGTAATCCAGCTTATCACCATTACATATGATGCTTGCTAATGGTTTTAAATAGATGCTACTGACTGTTTTTAAGGAAAAGTCCATTTATTCCTGTACTCTCTAATGTTTTTAATAAGAATTATCAAATGCTTTTTTCTGCATCTATTGAGATGATCATATGTTTTTTGTTAATTTGGTTATTGATACAGTCAGTTATGTTAATAGTTTTCCTAATATTGAACCAGCTGTGCATTCCTAGTATACATCCTACTTGGTCATGGTGTATTACCCTGGGGATGATTTTCTGTAATATTTTATTTAAGATTTTTGCATTAATGTTCATTAGGTAGATTGTTTTATAATTTATTTTATAATCGTCTCAGTGTTGAAGAGAGCCACATCCATCAGAATTGGTGATCATATAATCTTGTTGTTGCCATGTATAACAATCTCTTGGTTCTTCTCATTTCATTTTGAAGCAGTTTTTGTAGGTCTCTTCAAGCCTCTCTGAAATCATCCTGCTCCTCTTTTCTTATAGAACAATAGTATTCCATAGCACATATACCATAATTTATTCAGCCATTCTCCAGTTGATGGGCATCCACTCACTTTCCAGTTTCTTGCACGACAAAGAGGGCCACCACAAACATTTTCTCAGAGATCATATATTATGATAAAGAAATAATACTAAAAATATGAAGTTTTCAACTGATAAAAAGGCATTTTTAGTATATGAGTAAATGGCCTAGTTTTAAACTACTATAGTTTAAAAGAGAGAGCTATGACATTGTAAGCAATATTCTACAACCAAATGTGCCCACCTTTACAAAAAAGGGAGAGTTGAGTCCTCATATTGCCTTTTTCAGAATCAATCTTGGACATTAGATATCTGCAACATTTAATTCTAATTGTTTAATTGTGGTTGTACTTTTCATTATATGATTGAAGTCATTACATATATACATATACACACGTATATATGTGTGTATAAATATATGCATATATATTTTTTCTGATTCTGTTACTTTACTTTGTGTGAGCTCATAAAACATGATTGAATATGACAGCATAGTACAGTAGAAAAAATAGTTAAAGAATCAGAAGAATTGAATTTGAATATTGACGGGTCTTATTAGTTGCATTACCTTTCACAAGTAGCCTAAATTCTCTGGAACTGTTTTCTTCATCTGTAAAATGGAATATTTGAAAGAGATAATATTTAATATCTGTTCAGTTCTACATTTATGAAATAAAGATTTTCTTCTTTATATTTTCATCAAGGACATTGTCAGAAGTTCTTAACTATACTCCATTCTTGGACTATTTCTCACAATATCCTCAGTCCTGCATTCTCACCTTTTGAAGAGTTAGTTCCTCTCAGAATCTTCAATGTAAGGAAAAACCTAGTCAAAAATGTTTTCATTCTCTAGATTTTACTGCTTACTCATCTTCACAGGATTTTCTTTACCTGTACTAATTACCTTCTACCCCAAAACTTTTTAATTTACTATTATTTATTATCTTTCTTCGTTGGAATGTAAACTCTTTAAGAGAAAGAATTTCCTTCCTCCCTCTCTCCCTTCCACCTTCCTCTCTTCCTCCCTCTCTCCCTCCCTCTGTCCTTCCCTTTCTCCCTTCTTCCCTTCCTGCCTTTCCCCTCCCTCCCTCCCTCCCTCTCTCCTTTCCTCCCTACTTTCCATTCCCCTTCCCTCCCTCCCTTTCTCCTTCCCTCCCTCCTTTCCTTCCTTCCTTCCTTCTTCCCTCCCTTCTTCCCTTCCTGCCTTTCCCCTCCCTTCTTCCCTTCCTGCCTTTCCCCTCCCTTCTTCCCTTTCTTCCTCCCTCCCTTCCTCTCTTCTTTCCTCCCTACTTTCCATTCTCCTTCCCTCCATCCCTTCCTCCCTCCCTCCCTCCCTCCCTCTCTCCTTTCCTCCCTACTTTCCATTCCCCTTCCCTCCCTCCCTTTCTCCTTCCCTCCCTCCTTTCCTTCCTTCCTTCCTTCCTTCCTTCCTTCCTTCCTTCCTTCCTTCCTTCCTTCCTTCCTTCCTTCCTTCCTTCCCTCCCTCTCTTCCTTCCTTCCTTCTTCCCTCCCTTCTTCCCTTTCTGTCTTTCTTTCTGCCCAGACGTCATAGAAAGAGAAGATAAAATAACCATTGAAAGAATTTACCAAATACCTCCTAAAAGAGACCCAAAATTAAAATACCAATGAATATTTTAGCTAAATTAGATAACTATCAGACCAAGAAAAAGATATTGCAAGTAGCCAGAAAGAAACAATTCAAATACCAAGCAGCCACAATAAGGAATACTCACAACCTAGCAGCTTCCACTTTAAAGGATCTAGGGGCCTGAAATCTGATATTCCAAAAGGCAAAGGAATTTGGAATGCAGCCAAGAATAAATTACTCTGCTAAACTGAGCATTTTCTTTCAAGGAAGAACATGAACATTCAATGAAACAGGTGAATTTCATTTATTTTAGATGAAAAGATCATAGCTAAACAAAAAATTTGACTTACAAATACAGAACTCAAGAGAAGCATAAAAAGGTAAAAAAAGAAAAGAAAAACTCTTGATAACTGTATTTCTGTTATAGGTATACATTGAGAGTGCATATATAATTTGATTTTACCATTATAATATAAAAAAGAAACTAGAGATGGAAAGGGAATTGTAACCAAAAAAAAAAAAAAAGTGGGGAGGGGGGGAGGAAGTGGAGATAAAATGAGAGAAATTACATCTCAGGAAGAGGCGAAGAAAAGATATTATAATTGAGGGAAAGAAGGGAGGGTGATGGATATTGTGTGAATCATATGCTCATCAGATTTGGCCAAAATAAAGAATTTTAGATATATTTGGTTTCACCAAGAAACATCTTTCATCTTATAAAAAAAGGGATAGAGAAAAGGGAAAAGGGAAGGGGTAGGCTAAATACAAGGGAAAAGAGAAATAATAGGGGGAAAGTATAAGAAAATCTCTAAAGGAGGAGGACTGCTTGAGGCAAATAGTGCTCATAAGTAAAATACTGGGGAGGAGGGAAAGGGGAAAAGAAAAAAGAAAAAATATAATTTGGGGTTAATAAGATGGCAAGAAATAAGATTGAAGTGAACTCTTCCATAAAATGAAAGCATATAGCATATGGGATTAAAAGCCAGAATCCTACAATATGTTGTTTACAGGAAATACATTTAAAGCAGAGCGATAAATACAGAATAAAGGTAAAAGGCTGGAGCAGAATCTGTTATGCTTCAGGTAAAGTAAAACAAAAGTAGGGCTAGCCATCTTGATCTCAGATCAACAAAAGCAAAAATTTAAAGAGTTAAGGAAAGAACTATATCTTGCTAAAGGGGACTAAGAAAATGAAGCAATATCAATATTAAAAATATATGCACCAAGTGGTATAGCATCTAAATTCCTAAAGGAGAAGTTAAGAGAGTTGCAAGAAGAAATAGACAGCAAAACTATAATAGTGGGAGATCTCAAACATGCTCTCTCAAAACTAGATAAATCAAACTACAAAATAAATAAGAAAGAAGTTAAAGAGGTAAACAGACTACTAGAAAAACTAGATATGATTGAAATTGAATGGAGACAGAAAGGAGTACACTTTCTGCTTAGCAGTTCATGGAACCTATACAAAATTTGCCCATATATTAGGACATAAAGACCTCAAAATCAAATGCAGAAAGGCATAATAAATAGTAAATAGTATTTGCATTTTTTTAAGGTCACAATGTAATAAAAATTAGATTCATTAAAGGCCAGGGAAAAATAGACCAAAAATAAATTAGAAACCAAATAATCTCATCCCAAAGAATGAATGGATGAAACAGCAAATCATAGATGCAATCAATAATTTCATCCAAGAGAATGACAATAATGAGACCACATACCAAAATTTGTGGGATGCAGCCAAATCAGCAATAAAGGAAAAGTTTTTATCTCTGGATGCTTGCTTGCATAAAATAGGGAAAGAGAAAATCAATAAATTGGGCTTGCAACTAAAAAAAGCTAGAAACAGAACAAATTAAAAAACCCAAATCTAATACCAAATTTGAAATTCTAAAAATAAAAGGAGAGATTAATAAAATTGAAACTAAAAAAAATCTATTGAATTAATAAATGAAACTAAGAGTTGGTTTTATGAAAAAAACAACAAAATAGATAAACCTTTATTTAGTTAATTTGATTTTTTAAAAAAGAGGAAAATCAAATTGTTAGTCTCAAAAATGAAAAGGGAGAACTATCCACCAATGAAGAGGAAACTGGAGCAATTATCAGGAATTATGTTGCCCAACTTTATGCCAATAAATTTGACAACCTAAGTAAAAAGGTGATAGATAACCCAGATTAACAGAAGAGGGAATAAATTACTTAAATATTCCTATTTTAGAAAAAGAAATAAAACAAGTTATTAATCAATTCCCTTAAGAAAAAATCTCCAGGACCAGATGGATTTACATATGAATTCTACCAAGCATTTAAAGAACAATTAACTTCAATACTATATAAACTATTTGAAAAAATAGGGAATGAAGGATTCTTACCAAATTCCTCTTATGCCACAGACATGGTACTGATACCTAAACCAGATAGGATGGGAACGGGGAAAGAAAATTATAGACCAATCTTCCCAATGAACATTGATGCAAAAATCTTAAATGAAATATTAGTAAAGAGATTACAGAAAATCATCCCCAGGATAATACACTATGACCAAGTAGAATTTATATGAGGAATTCAAGGCTGGTTCAATATTAGGAAAACTATTAGTATAATTGACCATATTAATAACCAAAATAACAAAAACCATATGATCATCTTAATAGATGCAGAAAAGGAATTTGATAAAATCCAACATTCATTCCTAATAAAAACACTTGAGAATATAGGAATAAATGGACTTTTCCTTAAAATAGTCAGGAGCATCTATTTAAAACCATCAGCAAGCATCATATGTAATGGGGATAAACTGGAACGATTCCCAATTAGATTAGGGGTGAAACAAGGTTGCCCACTCTCACTGTTGCTATTCAATATTTTATTAGAAATGCTAGCCTTGGCATTAGTGTAGGTAATGAGGAAAACAAATTATTACTCTTTGCAGATGATATGATGGTATACCCAGAGAACCCCAGAGAATCAACTAAAAAGCTATTAGAAATAATCCACAACTTTAGCAAAGTTTCAGAATACAAAACAAATGCACATAAGTCATCAGCATTCTTATACATCACTAACAAAATCCAAAAGCAAGAGATTCAAAGAGAAATTCCATTAAAAATAACTGTTGATAATATAAAATATTTGGGAATTTATCTGCCAAGGGAAAGTCAAGAACTATATAAGCAAAACTATACAACATTTTCCACACAAATAAAGTCAGATCTAAGCAATTGGAACACTATCAAGTGTTCATGGATAAATCAAGTGAACATAATAAAAGTAACAATACTCCAGAAACTAATCTAGTTATTTAGTGCTATCCCAATCAAACTCCCAAGAAACTATTTTACTGAACTAGAAAAAATAACAACAAAATTCATCTGGAAGAACAAAAGGTCAAGAATTTCAAAGGCATTAATGAAGAGAAAAGGAAAAGAATGTGGCCTAGCCATACCAGATTTAAAACTCTATTTTAAAGCAGCAGTCATCAACACCATTTGGTACTGGCTAAGAAATAGAGAAGTTGATCAGTAGAATAGCTTAGGTTCACAGAACAAAATAGCCAATGACTATAACAATTTAGTATTTGACAAACTCAATGGACCCAGCTTTTGGGATAAGAATCTACTATTTGACAAAAACTGCTGGGAAAATTGGAAACTAGTATGGCAGAAAATAGTCATAGACCCACACCTAACACTGTATACTAAGATAAGATCAAAATGGGTTGATGGTCTAGACATAAAGAATGATACTATAAACAAACTAAAAGAACATAGGATAGTTTATTTCTCAGATTTGTGGAGGAAGAAGGAATTTGTGATCAAAGAACAACTAGAGATCATTATTGATCACAAAATAGATAATTTTGATTATATTAAGACGTTTTTGTACAAACAAAACTAATGCAGACAAGATTAGAAGAGAAGCAATAAATTGGGAAAACAGGTTTACATCCAAGGTATGTGATAAAGGCCTTGTTTCTAAAACATATAGAGAATTGACTCAAATTTATAATAATTCAAGTCACTCTCCCACTGATAAATGGTCAAATGATATGATGAGATTATTTTCAGATGAAGAAATTCAAACTATTTGTAGCCACATGAAAAGGTGCTCCAAATCACTATTGATCAGAGAAATGCAAATTAAGACAACTCTACTATACCACTACACACCTGTCAGATTGGCTAAGATGACAGGAAAAACTAATGTTGAATGTTGGAGGGGATGTGGGAAAACTGGACACTGATATATTAGTTGGTGGAACTGTGAATGGATCCAACCATTCTGAAGAGCAATTTGGAACTATGTGCAAAAAGTTATCAAACTGTGCATACCCTTTGTTCCAGCAGTGTTTCTACTGGGATTATATCCTAAAGAGATCCTAAAGGAGGGAAAGGGACCTACATGTGCAAAAATGTTTGTGGTGGCCCTCTTTGTTGTGCAAGAAACTGGAAAGTGAGTGGATGCCCATCAACTGGAGAATGGCTGAATAATTATGGTATATGAGTGCTGTGGAATGCTATTGTTCTATAAGAAAAGAAGAGCAGGATGATTTCAGAGAGGCTTGAAGAGACCTACAAAAACTGCTTCAAAATGAAATGAGAAGAACCAAGAGATTGCAATACATGGCAACAACAAGACTATATGATCATCAATTCTGATGGATGTGGCTCTCTTCAACACTGAGGCGATTCAAACCAATTCCACTAGTATGTGATGAAGAGAGCCATCTATACTCAGAGAGAGTACCATGGGAACAGAATGTGGAACACAACATAGTATTCTCATTCTCTCTGTTATTTGCTTGCATTTTCTTTTCTTTTACTGTTTTTCTTTTTCTTCCTTCTTGATCTTATTTTTTTTATGCAACAAGATAACTGTATAAATATGCATACATATATTGGATCTAACATGTATTTCAATATATTTAACATGTATTGGACTACCTGCCAGCTAGGGGAGAGGTGGGGGGAAGGATAGGAAAATTTGGAACAAAAGGTTATACAAGGGTCAATGTTGGAAAAATTACCCATGCATATGCTTTTTAAATTAAAAGCTTTAATAAAAAAGAATGCTATACATATATATATACACACACACACATATATACATATATATATATATATATACACACACATATACATATATATATACACACACACACATATATATATACACACACATATACATATATATATATATATATAAAATAAGCTCTTCAATAAAAAAAAAAAAGTACCATAGAAATGCAGTTCACTAGGCCTTGAGGGAATCTTAGTTTGCATCATTTTAAGGAGCTTGTGAAAACTCCCTTCAACAATGCAAATCAAGAAGTTATCTATATTTTTGGTCCTAAAAAGTTACACAAATTATTGAAGCATTAAGTGGTTTACTCATAGTTACACAGTTAGTATATATCAGAGGCAGAACTTCCTAATTCCAATGATGTCCTTCTATCCATTAAGCTATACTGCATCTCATTAACATCATTAAGACACAGTCCTTAACCCTCATGGAGCTTCAGGATCTAATGGGAAAAATAATAATCACTTCCTTCATCAAATTATTTTTCATTTAGTCACCTGTTTAAATGCTTCATACCTCAAAATATAATAATTATCTTCTATTATTAAACTCTTGTGATATGACTGATAGAAGAATTAGCCTATGTAGAGATTCCTATATTAATGAGATGTTAGGTCTCCTTTAAAAATAAACAAATAAATAAATTCTTTCTTTATAATTGTAAGGACCATATCTAACCTTAATTTATATCTCCCCCAGTCAATCAGTTAATAAACATTTATTCAGCAGCTACTATATGCCAGACACTGTGCTAAGTACCTGGGATACAAAAGGTGTTTATGATCTAATGGAGGAGTTAGCAGGGTTTTGCACCCAGGACTATTTTTTTTAAAGTTGGTACTAAATTGACCTGGGGCTCTCTCAGACTTTTAAAGTTATTTCAAGAAAATAATTAAACCATCTGTTAAACATTGAAGAAGTATGATATACATTGGTGGGAAAATGTCATATTTGTGTTTAAAAAAAAAAACCCTGAGCAACAGATGCCAGGACATGAAGTCCTTACCTTTCTATTCTCCACCACCAAAGGAGGTTATTTACCAAATTAGAAACTAGAGATATAAAACAAGATTTAAGATGACATTTGAGCCAGGGGAGCATTTAAAGTTGAGGGGAAATTAGTCATGATTTAATTGGAAGAAAGTAAACTCCAGCACTATAGGCAGTCTAATCATAGAATCAAGAACCTGTCTTTTAGGTCTTATAGTACACAAAATATCCCCATTGATGGTAAAGCTAAAAAAAAAATTTATAACCTATTTAATGTTGGAGAGGGTATTTAGTGATTGTATGATGAAATATCCATATCATCTTTTATTTCCATGTCCCAGAACTACTCATCAGCACTTGTCTCTGAATCTGTTCAAAAACATTTTTCTTGTGTATGAATAGAGAAGCATCTCTGCACCTATTTTTTTGAAGTGGGTTCCCTCCTGGGTTAAGACCTGCCAATTAGTTTTATTTCAGTGTAGTTCTTTCAAAGGTTTGTTCATTAATCTTGCCCTTCATAATCAAAGAAGACTGCTGAGGAGGTTGATGACTGGTGTGTTTTGAACAAGATTATAAAATCTGAAAAATGTGATCTTGCTTTTTAAAAGGAAAGAAGAAAATATGAAGGAAGGAAGGAAGGAAGGAAGGAAGGAAGGAAGGAAGGAAGGAAGGAAGGAAGGAGGGAAGGAAGGAAGGAAGGAAGGAAGGAAGGAAGGAGGAAGGAAGGAAGGAAGGAGGGAAGGAAGGAAGGAGGGAAGGAAGGAAGGAAGGAGGGAAGGAGGGAAGGAAGGAAGGAAGGAGGGAAGGAAGGAAGGAGGGAAGGAAGGAAGGAAGGAGGGAAGGAGGGAAGGAAGGAGGAAGGAAACTGAGCATATATGTGGCTTACCTCTTCATGAACAGCTATAGCTCTTTGTTGTATGGCTTAGCTATTTGTCTCTCAATTTCTTTGTCTTGTCTTCTGAATGGTGGCTTTGTTTAGGAATAGTTATTTCATTTCTGCCTGCCCATGTCACTGAGACTTCATGATGTCTTGACTTTTTAGCAGACCAATTTTGTGACTGAGGATGAAGTGGGGTTCAAATTTTTCTTAGACAATGTCCTCTCCAATCAAAGGGACCTTCCTTGAGCAAAACTTTGGCAACTCTGCTCTCATCATAAAATAACAGAATTTCAGTCAGAAGGACCTTCATTAGCCATCTAGTCCAGTCCAGATACAAAAAGAATACTCACTATAACATATCCTATAAGTGATTGGTAGTCTCTGATGGAATACTCTAAGAAAGTGACCCCATCACCTCTTAAAAGAAAGCCATTCCACATTTGAACTACTACAATTGTATGGAAGATTTTCTTGGCTTCATACCTAAATTTTCCTCTATACTGCTATGTAGTATTCCTGGCTCTACTCTTTGGGATCAAACAAAATTAGTCTAGATGCTAATCACAACTAAAAAAAGGTAAGGTCAAAATAACAGAGAGCTCAGATATGGGTTAGATTTCAATATATTTCACTTATCAATTATGTGAATCATGAACACACAATTTAACATTCCTTAAGGATCAGTTTAGGTTTTTTGTTTTGTTTTGTTTTAGTTTCATTTGAAAATGGAAGAAATACTTCTTCTCTCTTCCTACCAGGGGTGTTGTTAGAGCAGTACTTTGTAAAGGAAGTAAGCCTGGATTTAAAGTCAGAGTAGTTGAAATTGAATTCTGGATCTAAAGCTGTATGATCTTGGGCATATCATTGAATTTCTCTGACCTTTATATAGTGCTTTACATTTTATTATCTCATTTGAGTCTCTCAACATTCCTTAGTACTCAAGAACCTTTTAGATAAATGTTTCAATACATGACAATAACAAATTTATTAGTTCATAGATCTCACCTCCTCCTGAAACTATAACTAGGTTTCAATGACTCATGATGTCCTTGAAGAAATCCTTGATTCATGAAGGGTATATTATCAGAGAATGAGTAGTAATTTAAGAATAAAAAAAGTAGAAAGAGCAGTGGTTTTGACCTCAGAGTACCTGAATTTAAATCCTGGATCTTATATTTATGACTTGTGTGACTTTGGTCAAATCATTAAACCTTTATGGGCCTCAGTTCTCTCACTAGAAAAAAAGGTTGTATTATATGACCTATAGGAACACTTCCAGGTCAAAATCCATGATCCTTTGGTTAATCAAGATTGAAAGGCTTTAAATTCAAGATTATTTTGAAAGATGTGCAGAGTATAGAGAAAATATGTGCAAACAGGTAAAAGATTGGAAGTCCAATCGGAAGGATAATTCAATAGCTAGAACAAGAAGTTGTGAGGATCTGAACTAGAATGGTGACTTGAATCTTGAGAGTAATTTATGGTTCGCAAAGATATATGGATGATGCCCTATCAAAGAATACTGAGAAGGATCAATCATATAGTTAAGAGAACTAAGAGAAAACAGTGTCATGGAAGCAAAGGTAAGATAAATCTATGAATAAGGGTGATTAAGAGTATCTGGGAAATTAAAAAGTGTAAGAACTGAGAAATAGTCATGAATTTAGTAAATAAGAGATCATCAGTAACCTTGTAGAGAATAGTTTCAGCCAAGTGGCATAGATAGAAGCTTCCTTCCCTCCCACCTTCCCTCCTTCCTTCCCTTCTTCTTTCTTTCCTTCCTTCCTTCCTTCCTTCCTTCCTTATTTCCTTTCCTCCTTCCTTCTCTTCTTCTTTCCTTCCTTCCTTCCTTTCTTCCTTCTTTCCTTTCCTCCTTCCTTCCCTACTTCCTTCTTTCCCTCCCTCCTTCCTTCCTTTTCCTTCCTTCCTCCTTTCTTTCCTTCCTTCCCTCCTTCCTTCCTTCCTTCCTTCCTTCCTCCCTCCCTCCCTTCCTTCTTTCCTTCCTTCCTTCTTTCTTCCTTCCTTCTTTCCTTCCCTCCTTACTTCCCTCCTTCCTTCCCTCCTTCCTTCCTTCTTTCTTTCTTTTGTTTCTTCCTTCCTTCCTTCCTTCCTTCCTTCCTTCCTTCCTTCCTTCTTCCTTCCTTCCTTCCTTCTTTCCCTCCTTCCTTCCTTCCTTCCTTCCTTCCTTCCCTCCTTCCTTCCCTCCTTCCTTCCTTCTTTCTTTCTTCCTTCCTTCCTTCCTTCCTTCCTTCCTTCCTTCCTTCCTTCCTTCCTTCCTTCCTTCCTTCCTTCCTCCTTCCTTCCTTCCTTCCTTCCTTCCTTCCTTCCTTCTTCCTTCCTTCCTTCCTTCCTTCCTTCCTTCCTTCCTTCCTTCCTTCCTTCCTCCCTCCCTCCCTTCCTTTTCTTCCTCTTTGAGTTTGGTTGTAAAACCAAAAATGGAGAGCTAGATATGGAATCATAAGAGCCATGTTTAAATTCCTGTTCTGATATAGTGATATTTTGGACAAATCACTTAGTTTCTCTAGATCTCAATTTCTTCATCTGTAAGATAATGTGATAGGACTAAAAGTTAAGTTAAGTCAGCAAACAATTATTGAGTACCTACTCTATGCCAGGTACTCTGCCAAGTGATGAGGTATAAAATCCCCCTAAATCCTTAAACTCAAGGATTTCAAATCTAATGCTATAGACAATACTCATATAACTATGAACAACCAATACACACATACCCCAATAAATTAGAAAAACAAGTCCAACAAAGTGACTTGCATAGTGTCATCTAAGTAGCGAATAACAGAATCAGAATTTAACCAGCTACTCTGGCATCAAATCCATTGCTTTTTCAATTGTACTAAAAATCTAGACCTTGTTAAATTCTCTTCCAGCTCTAACGTCTATTGATGATTCCGAGAGGCTACTCATTTCTAAAATGGAGATTGATTTTGGGAAGCTAAGCTATAATGGGAGATAAGGGATGGGTGCAAATCTGAATATTAAGATATAAATGATGTTGGAGAACTGTTTCTTTACTGCTTCTGTTTCCTGTGGCACCCAACAGTACATTGTTGGGGGTGAATAGGATATTTCATTTCAAGAATTGATCTAATCTTGTTTTAACTTATGAAGGTTAAAAGAATCAGTACAAATTTAGGATTTAAACATAAAAAGCAGAGAAGTATCTTCTATTTTATTTCCTTGGCTAAGTAACTCTATCTGTGTATATTATTTTTTCAATCAATGAAGGACCTGCTCTTAGATATATCTCACACTTGGTTGGTCTGGTATCATCTAGGATTTGTCTATTGGATGCCAAATTATAAAATATTTAATATAATGAAACAAATCTCAATGGGACTCTCACCTCACTCTGTGCTAATCTTTGCTCAGCTGATCTCCTTTAGGCACTGAATGAGACAAGAAATGGGCCCACTGGGCCACTGCTGAAGTAGAATTGCTAATTCTTAAAAGATGACAGTAGTTCTTGAGAAACATACTATTAAATCAACAATATAGTACAGTACCTATAATTATGAAGAAATATTGGGTTCTGGGGAAGATAATTGCTTATAGCATATCAAAATCAAGTCCAAATAAAGAATGAACACTTAAATGAAGGTCTATGAAACAAGGCTGAACTTGTAAAGAAAATTTATAGAATTCAGAAAGACAAGTTGAAATAAAATTACAAACCTCAAAGGTCATTCATTCAGGAAGACTCCCATTAACTCATTATAGACAAATTCTTTTTCACTCAATCAACAAATACATGTTGAGAGAGGATTAAAGTAAGAGCTTGATCAAATTATGATAATTTTATCTAGGAATCTATGGTTCTTCTTCATAGAATCACTATCCATAATATAAGAAAATCTGTGTCTACATACCAATTCAAAATTAGACCATGATTTAGCGCTTGCATTTCCAGTAGTGTTGTGGTAAATGGTGCCTTACCTCGTAAGTAACACAGCCCAATACTTCCACATAGCCATGCTATCATACATAAGGACATTCCATTTAATGAAGCAGCTACCAGTCTTATCCATGACTATCCATTCTATGAAAGTTTTATTGATATTTTCCCATAAATCTACCATTGAGCATTTACTCCATCTTCTGACAACCTACTTCTCCTTTTCTTTATCTACTGTTGATAATAGAGGCATATGTGGGCTTTTGTTGGCCATCTTTTCCCCCAGTCATATATCTGTTTAATGGCATATGTCCTTTAGACTGATTCTTCTATGTAATTCTTTGCTTACAATTTTTACACCCATTATACATCTTTATGTTTGTTTGTTTGTTTTTGAGGTGAGCTTCAAAGTCAGTGTCCTTAGAGACTAGAATTCTTTAGGAATGTACTTAATTTAATCTGCTGCATTTTAACCACTAATCCCAGTGGAGCCACTGATCCTAGAATAGCCACTCTCTTCTGCTGCTTCTTCGCTGCCACTTCCTCTTGTCTGTTGAGGAACCTCTGTAACCCCCTCATTGCCCCAAAAGCAGACTGCAGCTTTTTTGTGTTGTAAAATGAGTAAAAAGGGAAAGTATGTTCTAACTATAGATAGCTTCTGTATTGAAAGAGATCAGATTTCAAACCCTGAGGACACTAAAAATAGTTTGTCTCTAGATGAAAACCCAAAGATGGATATGATCTGGTCCCCACCACATAAAGCCCTCATAGAAAAGAAATTAAAAAGGCTCTTAAAAGAGAGCTAGAAGAAAAATGGGGAAAGGAAAGGGAAGCTTTGCAAGAGAATGTGGATAAGGCATACAATTCATTAAAAGATAGAGTGGAAAAAGCAAACAACTCCCTGAAAAACAGAATCTGTGAATTGGAAAAGAAAATAACTCCTTAAAAAATAAAATTGGTGAAATGGAAAAAAAAAATCCATAGAATAAAACAACTCATTTAAAAACTCAATTGGACAGTTACAAAAAGAAATAAAAAAGTAAATGAAGAAAATGATTCATTATAAAGCAGAATTGTATAAATGTAAATGAATGACTTGAGGAGGAACCAAGAATCAATCAAGTAAAACCAAAAAAACAATAGAAAAAAAGTTAAATACCTATTTGGGAAAACAACAGATCTGGAAAATAGATTTAGGAGAGATAATTTAAGGATTACTGGACTCCCTGAAAATTATGGTGAAAAAAAGAGCCTAGACACTATTTTTCAGGAAATCAATCACAGAATCAAAAAGTAAAATAGACATTTAAAGACTTCATTGATCACCTACTGAAAGACATCCCAAAATTAAAGCTCCAAGTGGTGCTTATAAGTTCAATGCTGGGGAAGAAGGTAAAAGGGAAAGGAAAGAGAAAAGTATAATCTGGGGTTAACAATTTGGCAAGAAATACAGAATTAGTCATTTTAATCATAAATGTGAATGGGGTAAACTCCCACATAAAGTGGAGACAGATGGTAGACAGGATTAAAAGCCAGAATCCTACAATATGTTCTTTACAGGAAACACACTTGAAGCAGGGCAATACATTCAGAGTAAAGGTAAAAGGCTGGAGAAGAATTGAATATGCTTCAGGTGAAGTCAAAAAAGCAAGAGTGGCTGTCCTGATCTCAGATCAAGCAAAATGAAAAATAGATCTAATTAAGAGATAAGAGATAGAATATAGATATTGCTTCATCATCTATGCTACCCTTTAGCAAGATATAGTGCTAAAGGGTAGCATAGATGATGAAGCAATATCTATATTCTAAAACTAAACATATATGCACCTAGTGGTATAACATCTAAATTCCTAAAGGAGAAGTTAAGAGAGATGCAAGAAGAAATAGATAGCAAAACTATAATAGTGGGAGAGCTCAACCTTACACTCTCAGAACTAGATAAATCAAACCACAAAATAAATAAGAATGAACTTAAAGAGGTAAATAGAACACTAGAAAAGTTGGTATGATAGATCTTTAGAGAAAACTAAATAGAGACAGAAAGAAGTGTACTTTCTTCTCAGCATTTCATGGAACTTATACAAGAATTGACCATCTATTAGGACATAAAGACCTCAGATTCAAATGCAGAAAAGCAGAAAGTAAATCCATTCTTTTAAGACCACAATGCAATAAAAATTACATTTAATAAAAAGCCAGGGGAAAATAGACCAAAAATTAATGAGAAACTAAATAATCTCATCCTAAAGAATGACTGGGTGAAATAGCAAATCATAGACACAATTAATAATTTCACCCAAGAGAATGACAATAATGAGACAACATGCCAAAATGTATGGGATGCAGCCAATGTGGTAAGAAGGGGAAATTTTATATCTTGCATATACAGAGAGAAAGAAAAATCAATGAATTAGGCTTGCAACTAAAAATGCTAGAAAAAGAGCAAATTAAAAACCTCCAATAAAATACTAAACTTGAAATTCTAAAAATAAAAAGAGAGATTAATAAAACTGAAAGTAAAAAAAACTATTGAATTAATAAATAAAACTAAGAGTTAGTTTTATGAAAAAAGCAACAAAATAGACAAACCCTTGGTAAATTTGATTAGAAAAAAGAAAGAGGAAAATCAAATTGTTAGTCTTAAAAATGAAAAGGGAGAATTTTCCACTAATGCAAAGGAAATTAGAGCAATAATTAGAAGTTACTTTGCCCAACTTTATGCCAATAAATTTGATAACTTAAATGAAATGGATGAATACTTTCAAAAATATAGGTTGCCCAGATTAACAGAGGAAGAATAAATTGGTTAAATAGTCCCAGTTTAGAAAAAGAAATAGAACAAGCTATTAATCAACTCCTTTAAGAAAAAAATCCCCAGGACCAGATGCATTTACATGTGAATTTTACCAAACATTTAAAGAAAAATTAACTACAATGTTATATAAACTATTTTTAAAAATAGGGAATGAAGGACTCCTACCAAATTTCTTTTATGATACAGACATGGTACTGATACCTAAACCAGGTAGGTTGAAAACAGAGAAAGAAAATTATAGACCAATCTCCCCAGTGATTATTGATGCAAAAATCTTAAATAAAATATTAGCAAAAAGGTTACAGAAAATCATCCCCAGGATAATACACCATGACCAAGTAGGATGTATGCTAGGAATGTAGGGCTGGTTCAATATTAGGAAAACTATTAACATAATTGACAATATCAATAACCAAATTAACAAAAAACATATGATCATCTCAACAGATGCAGAAAAAGCTTTTGATAATTCCTATTAAAAACATTAGAGAGTACAGGAATAAATGGACTTTTCCTTTAAAATAGTCAGTAGCATCTATTTAAAATCATCATCAAGCATCATATGTAATGATGATAAGCTGGACTATAGGAGTGAAACAAGGTTGCCCACTATCACCATTACTATTTAATATTGTATTAAAAATGCTAGCATAAACAATAAGAGATGAAAAAGAGTTGTAGGAATTAGAGTAGGTAATGAGGAAACCAAATTATTAGTTTGTGCAGATATGATGGTATACATAGAGAACCCCAGGGATTCTACTAAAAAGCTATTAGAAATAATCCATGGCTTTAGCAAAATTGCAGGATACAAAATAAATCCACATGAATCATTAGCATTTTTACATATTTTAACAAAATCCAACAGCAAGAGATACAAAGAAAAATTCCATTTAAAATAACTTTTGATAATATAAAATATTTGGGAATCTATTCGCCAAGGAAAAGGCAGGAACTATATGAGCAAAACTACAAAACACTTTGCACACAAATAAAGTCAGATGTAAACAATTGGAAAAAATATTAAGTGCTTTTTAGATAAGTTGAGTGAATATAATAAAGAATACAATACTACCTAATCTATTTATGTATTGGTATACCAATCAGACTCCCAAGAAACTATTTTAATGACCTAGAAAAAATAACAACAAAATTCATTGGGAAAAACAAAAGGTCAAGAATTTCAAGGGAACTAATGAAAAAAAAATCAAATGAAGGTGGTCTAGCTATACCCTATCTAAAATTATATTATAAAGCAGTGGTCATGAAAACCATTTGATATTGGCTAAGAAATAGACTAGTTGATCAGTGGAATAGTTTAGG
Organism: Antechinus flavipes; assembly: GCF_016432865.1. Classification (NCBI taxonomy): domain Eukaryota; kingdom Metazoa; phylum Chordata; class Mammalia; order Dasyuromorphia; family Dasyuridae; genus Antechinus; species Antechinus flavipes. The sequence goes on from NC_067401.1 coordinate 273,436,260, forward strand.
TTCACAGGACAAAATACTCAATAACTATAGAAACCTAGTGTTTGACAAACCCAAAGACTCCGACTTTTGTGATAAGAATTTACTATTTGACAAAAGCTGCTGAGAAAATTGGAAATTAGTATAGCAGAAACTAGGCATTGACCCACACTTAATACCATACACCAAGATAAGATCAAAATAGGCTCATGATCTAGGTATAAAGAACAAGGTTATAAATAAATTAGAAGAACATAAGATAGTTTACCTCTAAGACTTGTGGAAGAGGAAGGAATTTGTGACCAAAGAAGAACTAAAGATCATTATTGATCACAAAATAGAAAATTTTGATTATATCAAGTTAAAAAGCTTGTGTACAAACAAAACTAATGCAGACAAGATTAAAAGGGAAGCAATAAACTGGTAAAATATTTTTATAGTCAAAGGTTCTGATCAAGGCCTCACAAAATATATAGAGAATTGACTCTAATTTATAAGAAATCAAGCCATTCTCCAGTTGATAAATGGTCAAAAGATATGAACAGACAATTTTCAGATGAAGAACTTGAAACTATTTCTACTCATATGAAAAGTTGTTCCAAATCATTATTGATCAGAGAAATGCAAATTAATACAACTCTGAGATGCCACTAGACACATGTCAAATTGGCTAAGATGACAGGAAAAGATAATGACGAATTTTGGAAGGGATGTGGGAGAACTGGGATACTGGTGCATTGTTGGTGGAACTGTGAACAGATCCAATCATTCTGGAGAACAATTTGAACTATACTCAAAAAGTTATCAAGCTGTGCATACTCTTTGATCCAGCTTTGCTACTTCTGGGCTTATATCCCAAAGAGATATTAAAGAAGAGAAAGGCACCTGTACGTGCCAAAATGTTTGTGGCAGCCCTGTTTGTAGTGGCTAGAAACTGGAAAATGAATGGATGCCCATCAATTGGAGAATGATTGGGTAAATTGTGGTATATGAATGTTATGGAATATTATTGTTCTGTAAGAAATGACCAGCAGGATAAATACAGAGAGGCTTGGAGAGACTTACTTAAATTGATGCTAAGTGAAATGAGTAGAACACTTAAACAACAAGACTATAGATGATCAATTTTGATGGTTGTGGCTATCTTCAACAATGAGAGGATCCAAATCAGTTCCAATTGATCAGTAATAAACAGAAGCAGTGACACCCAAGAAAAGAAAGCTGAGAAATGAATGTGGACCACATCATAGCATTTATACTCTTTTTGTAATTGTTTACTTGCATTTTTGTTTTTCTTTTCAGGCTATTTTTACTTTTTTTTTTTCTAAATCCAATTTTTCTCATGCAGCAAGATAACTGTATAAATATGTATACATATATTGTATTTCACATATACTTTAACATATTTAAGATGTATGGGTCTACCTGCCATCTAGGGAAGGGGATGGAGGGAAGGAGGGGAAAAGTTGGAACAGAAGTTTTGCAAGAGTCAATGTTGAAAAATTATCCATGCATATATTTTGTCAATAAAAAGCTATAATAATAATAAAAAAACAAATAAAGAATACATTTGATTTTGGGTTATTTTCATGGGTTGAATATTAGCTAGTGAAGGCCAGTGACATATCTGCTAAGTCAATGCTATATAACATTTCATTGTCATTATTTGAATACAAACCTCATTGCCATTCAAATACATGGCTGTTAACCCTCAGACCAAAGACTGAGAGATCTTGTCTTTGTATAGCATTGCTGTTTGAGGCATATTCTATGTTTCTCAAAGCCTTCTTTAATTAGTGAATGAGTCTACTCAAGAGGCCCTCTTTTATTGGCATGCTCAAGCTGGATTCCATGAAAAAGTTGGTAATTGCATTACAATATAATTGGTTTTCTAGAGATATTGTACATTTTCTTTTACACATTTAAAACACTTTTCTGAGAAGCAGCTTCTTAAGTCTACTATGTTCCATAATCTATAAAATGATTAAAATCCCTACATTAATAAATGCCAATTCACGCCAAAATAGATTATCTTAAGTAGAAGGAACTAAATTGTAATTCTTTCTACCTACAGTATACTTCTTTTCCTTTCTACTTCAACTAAATGGAAGAGTTGTCATCTGTTTTCATAAATCCTGCTTCATTCACTCATTCATTCATTGGTAAAAGTACCTAAGTTAATGAATCTTTTAAGATATATGACATAAAGATACTCTTGACATTGGGTCTCTTAAAAATTTATTCCTTTATAGATTTTTCCCTCAAGTTCTTATTAGAAATATATATATATATATATATATTATGCATGTTTGTATACATATGTACATATAAGTACATATATTTAAATTAGTTGTTCATTGTATTTTAAATTCTGCAATTAATCTACTTAATGTCAAATTGATTAGGTTTTATTTTTATTCAATACATTTAATATTAAATCATTAATTAATAAAACTGAAGGAAATGGCAACAATCTAGTTAAATTAGAATATTTGCAAAGCACAATATATAAGAAAATATATTCTACATTAAGATACAGTTCAAGTGTAGTATATAAATTGAAGCATATAGATATTCTTTTTAATAAAACAACAGATGCTAGAATTAACCCTATCTCTTTCTCTTGGGATCATATGAATATCTGTATCTATCTAATTTATAAGGTAAATATTTCTGTAATGAAGTTTTGGGGATTTCTAAACTTCAAAGGATTAGAAGATGAGTAGGAACTTAGAAGGTATTCCTGACCATACAAACTAACTTAGAAAGATGAAATGGCCACTGTTCCAAGATTTCCAGTGGATGAAATTCCTCATCTTTACCAAGTAAAGGCTATTTGCCTCATTTAATTTAACTGAAAACTACTAAGTGTTTATTATATGTAAAATATTCCCTGTGTTTTGTGCTAAGGTTAATATAAGAATTAAATAAGACTCCTCTCTTTATCAGACAAAAAGTTTAGCTTCTTACTAGCATCTCTCAACAGTCTCTGAAAAGCACAGGCCACAGTTGCACTGGAGCTATTTGAAACGAAGCCCTTAACCCTTATGTTTTAACTAAATCCAAAGAGCCTCATTTCTAAATATGATAATTTTAAAAAATCAGTGGGAAATTATAAAGGTGGTCTGACAAATTAAAGAATTATTACTACATTGTTTTACAACTGATGAGCTCCTAGACTTAGTAAGACAATTTGACATCAGATGTGGAGTGGATAAGTTTCATTGAGACTTTCTATATTTGTTTTGTTGTTCTTCCAATTGAATTCTTGGGAGAAAAAGAACAAAAGATGCTTTTGTTATATATAAAAAGGGGAAAGGATTGAATATCTTAAGAAACAATAGATTAACTATGAAGAAAAGAGAAGGAAAATATATTTATTTTATAAAGGATACTAAATATAGTTGATGCTTGAAGATTTGCTATTGGGTTGTTGTGGATTTTTTTCCTTCCAATTTAATTAGTTTAGAATGATAAGGAGGAATCCCAAGAAGACGGCTATGAAGATTTGTTATTTTAATTAGCAAAGCATATAAATAGGAAAACCATCATCCAGCATGAAGCAAACAGGAGGCAACTTAACCAGTACCAAAGAAAGATAAGTCCATCATACCAATACCACCATGTGAAATTAAGAGTTTTATAGGCTAATGCAGACTCATAAAATAGCCCAAATGTCTGCAGCTTTCTGTGCATGAGAAAACTATTTTAAAAGATTGGTATGTTTGTATTTCTACAAAGAAAAATACAATGCAAATTTTCTACAAAGATATAGTTACCTAACTTTCAGCAATATTAATAAATGTAATAATATAAAAATTAATGATGGTATCATAGGGAGAAATAAAACAGCACTTGATTTGAATCAGAACACTTGGATGTAAAAATAGTCTTTGCCATTTACTAACTTACACTATATAACAAGTCATCAAATGCCTGAGACTCAGCATCTTAATCTGCAGGATGGGAATAACAATACTTGCAATATCAGGCTCATGGGTCTATTGTGACAAATGATAGCAAGTCATCTCTAAGATTCAGTTTGTTTGTCTGTATAATGGGGGTAACTACATTTTCACAAATGACCTCACAGGGCTATTCTGAAGTCCACATGATTATAAGCCATAAATGTCAACATTATTATTCTAGTAGTGTCTAAACATATTTTCTATTTATTTGCACTTTCATAAGTAATATATTGACTAACCACATAACACTAGAACAACACATGGAATTGGAGGATAATATATTCATATTATTGAAACATATCATTTAGAGAAGACCAGTGTCCCTAATGAATGGGACATAAAATAGTTTATTTGAATTAGTTGGAGGATTTGTGTTCATTATAGGATACTGACTATTATATGCACTCCTTCTATTTGGCTCAGATTAATTTTGTCTCTGATGCTTTAAGTGCCTGGAGTGCATGAGTTTACAATGTCTGCATTAGAATTGTGTAGTGTCTGTTTCATACTTTATAGTTAGCGTTATTGACAGAATCTTGGGCAAACTTTTGAATTAAATTAATCTAGGAAAATGGGAGAAAATTACCAGAATCTTTAAACCTGCTAAATCTATACCTGGGGTAGATATATACATCAGTATGTGCATATGCTTTGCAGTTTCAAGGGTGTGTGTGTGGATGTGTGTGTGTGTGTGTGTGTGTGTGTGTGTGTGTGTGTGTGTGTTTGTGTGTGTGTGTGTGTGTGTGTGTGTGTGTGTGTGCTTCCCCTTCCTAATTGCACCTTTTGGGAAATAGGAATTTGTACCATTTTGCCCCTCATTTGCATCATCACACAGTAACTCCAGCATTCACATACCTTTGTCTGGTAAGTTGTTGGGTGTTCAATTTCTGCAGACTGATTATTCAGTCTGGCTCTCCTATCCTTGGAAGGCTCCAAGGGCATAGCTATGCTTCCTTCAGGCTTACAGCACACAGTTGAAAAGATGAGTCTCTGCCTTCTGCCCTGTTCAAAGAGTAGTGTTTGACATCCTATCAGCCCAGTTTCACCTTTTTGAAAAGTAGAATGCATCCATATATGGTGTAAATTCATAGACTTGTTGTTGGAATCTGTATATATTCCAGCATTCATTTGAAAATTTAACCCTTGAGAATCATGCCTTCCAGCATACCCAGGGGTCTGACTTTTAGAGCAGGTTCATTATTTTCAATAGATTGGCAGAAGTGGTAAGACATTCAGTGTATGTCCTAAGGCTATACAAGTGCTATTTTACTGTCTATGGACATCCAGGGCATTTAATCAACTACCTGTCTGAAGTGTTTCATAGATCATAAAACTGATGCTTAACATAGACTATATTTCTTTTTAGCTTACCATTTCTTACAAGGAGGTTACATTATAAAACTGTAAATACCACCAGTGAGAAAAAGAGAGCTCAACTACAGCCAGATTATCATAGTACCAAATGAGGAGAATGTTGCCAATTCATTATGTGGTGAATAATCAACCAATCAGGATCATTCAGGAAAAAAAATTAATTCCATTCAACTAGCATTAATTAAACATCCACTATGCTCAAGATGAGAATCAGAATGGTGTAAGTAAATAGAGAGCCCACTCCACAAATATTTCAGTAGAACAGGTTTTATGACCCTAAGAAAGTCATTGAATATCTTAGTGCTTTCAAGCAAATTTCTAAAACTATAAATTGAAGAACAATTACTGATCTGAAATGGTAAAGGGAGATTCCTCACTTCATGTATTCTATATAAATGAAATCAGAGCCACCCCTTAAAAATGATGTGTAGAACATGGTTTTAAATACTTATTCAAGAACACACACACATACAAAAAAGAGAGATAGATGACTTTTGTAGAATTTGCAATTTAGACTAGTCAGAAAGATGATAATACAGTGAATAGCTATGACACAAAAAAATTGAAGAAAGATAAATAAAGGATTAGTCAAGATAAATGCAAATGTTTGACTTGTGGATAAATGTTTCAAGAAGGGTCATGAAAGAGCAGAAAGGCAATTAGAACAATATCAAATGTCTGAAGTTTTGACTACATTTATTGTAGATTATTCAATTACTGTGATTATTCTGTAGTTCACCAGTATGTCCCAAAAATAAATAACATTTGAAAAGATGGAGGTAAATTTGCCCTTCGTTTTATGACAATGCATGATATTTATCTCTTTGTATATGGATAGATAAATATGCCATCTTTTAGGCTGTCTTTATAAGTGAGTTTCAAAAACATTTTCCTTAGACTAAAAGTATTCCCCTCCTCACCCATCATAGTGTTCGTACATGGAGAAAGTGACTTGGATTGACTTAGTCACAGCTAATTATGAAAATATTGTTTGAAAAATGAAGTAGAACAAGAAAGAGAGAAAAACAGAGGTAATTTTAACTGGAAAATTAACCAAAAGGATAACCAAAATTAGATATAAAATTATTTATTGTCATATTAAACATCATATCCATTTTAACAATCAATCTACACAAATTTACCTGTTCCAGGTAAACATATAAATCAGAATGTTTTTAGAAATATTCTATGAGCTATATAATATAATCATAATTTGATACTTTCAAAACCATCATATAGTGACATCTTCCTTGAAAGTGATGACAAGGCAAGAGCAAGAAGGGAATAAATCCTGGAAATTAACACACACTACAAGGAAAGCCATAGTTAAGGTTATGTGACTTGTACTTATCTTAGAGTACTATGTCTGAGATTAGGAAGAGCAGAAGGATAAAAAGGAAGGAAATAAAATTATCAGAGACCTAGAAAACATGTAAGAATTGACTGGGTATTCAACCTAAGGAAAAAAAAAATCCTTAGGAATTGTGTTCCTTAATCTTATTTTCCAATTTTTTTTCCCCTTCCTTATCCCAATTCCTCCCTTAGATGGCAGTTCTTTTATACATATTTCAACAATTATCATGCTGCACAAGAAAAATCAGATAAAAAAAGGGAAAAATAAGAAAGAAAACAACAATAAAAAAAATGAAAATACAATGTTGTGACCCATATTCAGTCCCCACAGTCCTCTCTCTGTGTGCAGATGCCTCTCTTCATCCCAAGACCATTGGAACTGGCCTGAATTACCTTGCTGTTGATAAAGCCACATCCATCAGAATTGGTCATTTTATAATCTTGCTGTTGCCATCCAATGATCTCCTGGTCATGCTCATTTCACTTAGCATCAATTCATGTAAGTCTCCCCAGGCCTCTCTGAAATCATCCTGCTGGTCGTTTCTTACAGAATGATAGTATTCCATAGCATTCATATACCATAACTTATTCAGCCATTCTCCAACTCCAACAGCCATCCAAGAAATTTCCAGTTTCTTGTTGCTACAAAAAGGGTTGCTACAAACATTCTTGCACACGTGGGTCCCTTTCCCTCCTTTAAGATTATTTTAGAATACAGGCCCAGTAGAAACACTGCTAGATCAAAGGGTATGCACAGTTTGATAACTTTTTTGAGCATAGTTCCAAATTGTTCTCCAGAATGGTTGGATCTGTTCACAGTTCCACCACTCCACCAACAATGTATTAGTGTCTCAGTTGTCCCACATCCCTTCCAATATTTGCATGAATCCATTTCTACATAAGTTTTTAAATATATAAAATAAAATTCACAGAAAAATACAAATGAAATTAAGTATTTAAGTATCAAAGTGCTTGGACTCCATGTTCTAGAATTCAATTTCTTGAACTGACTCCATATGGAGTTTTGTAACTGAATATAAGGGTCTTGGAATCATAATTTATTATCCACAAATGTTTGATTTATATGTGTGTGTGTGTGTGTGTGTGTGTGTGTTTGTGTGTCTTTTCTTAAATACCTAGGGTCACATAAAAATTTCTCAGGTGAAAAGCTGTCACAAGTAGGAAAAAATTTAAGAAGCTCTGTTGTAGACAACATAAGTAGATACAGTAGATATAAATATATGATCATTATTGTAAGCAAAAAAAAAATTTTTTTCTTACCAAATCTACCTATTATTAAGAAGCCTTCCTCATTTGGTAGCAAGATCCATGCCTTTATAAGCATCTAATTAGAAGTTAGGCAGCATGGGTATTTTAGGAAAGATTCTTAGCTTTGGTGAGAGGCTGTAATAGCAGACTTATAAGGTAACTTTACAAGTCTAAGATACCAGGAAATTTTTAAGAGTTCAAGTCACTAGGCAGAGTTCATAGGCACAATAAGGCTGTACTATGAGCATACTCTCTATTCTGTCTATTAATTTGGGGGGGGGAGGGAAATGCAAAAAAAAAGTCATTTATTTCATAGACTATTACATTAATATTCCATGAATGATTTCTTAGACTAACATAAGACTCACCAAATGTTTCCTATTGCTTATATTCAGTGATATGACTTTCATTTAACATTTGAGGAACACTATTCTGTCTAAACACATTGATTTTTTTTCCAAGTTGGGTGAATTAACATTGTTCTGCTTACTAGTTTGAACCCAAGAAGCAGAAATATTACACCTAGAACTGTGAATTTCCATATATGGAAACTGTGAAATTACTATTTGCAGTCAACTTGATTTGTATCACAAAAACATTTTGCTTTTGCATCCAAATCTCATTTGTAGTTACTATTTATAATAACATTACCATCCAAGTGGTTATATAAAAAAAGTGAAGTTATTGGTAGACTTTTAGTTAGCATAAATATACATAAATGCATATATATTTATACACACTTAAAAATACATTAATTAACAGGGTGAGGGTTGAGTAGATAAACATTTTCCATTTGAAAATATTTGTGAAATGGTCAAAGAAAGAAACTGAGCTGTTGGCAATATGATATAAAACATTGGGACACAAACTGAATGTGAAGAAAAAACTTGAATTATTGGCTTATAGCACTTTGATTCCTTAATTTGACCCCCTGTTGACTTCTCTAAAGCTTATGGTACTTAAGAATTAATCATCTATCTGCATCTGCAGTTCACAAACACCAGTGACTATTGAACCTTTTCCAAAGCCAAAATAAATCATGTAATGTGATAATAAAACAAAAATCAATTACTTAAAACCATGTAAAACCAATTGATAGGAAATGGTTATATAAGCCAGTTCTTAGCATTACTCCTCAATTCTTATCTTCACCTCAAATAAACAAGATAAACCATAATTAAAATTACATTAGAAGAGAAGAGAGGAAACCTATCCACAGAGCATAATTTCTTTTGAAATAAAAACAGACGTCTCTTTGAAGAATCCATGCCATCAATCTTTCTGGCAACCCATATGATAGACTACAATGGACACCCCTGTTTCAAGGTTTGGCTTAGGTGAGTTCAGCTACCCCATTCTTGGAAGCAACACAATCTCACTCTACTCACTTATCTCTAAAAAATGGAGGGGAGAATATCACACACATCACTCTATCCATCAGAAAGAGGAAATCAATAAAGAAGACTCAGGAATACAGAACTGCTCTTTGCCACAGGAAATAGGAGGTAGGGGACCAGGTCATTAATACACCCTTTCAACAAGAATTTATCATGTGTCCATAATTGAGATAGTTTTTAAGGATTAAAAAAATGCATTTTTGTACTTTTATGTCCTTACAAAAGACACTGCAGCTACACCCACCATGAAGATTCCATGTTTCAGAGAACTTTACTCAATTCAAAATAGGTTCTACAACCATTCAGTCTTCGTGCTCTGTACAGCAGATAGAGTAAAGACAGTGATTGAGGGAAGGACAAAATAGTATAAAGGTCTGACATATTAAGTGAGTTAAGAAGATGCACAGCAAAAACTTAGAAAGGAACCAAGCTTCCCCCCACAAAAGCATAGCAAGGATACTCAAAGAGTAGGAAAACAACCAGACATCAGGAAAGGGTTTTTTAAATGATGAAAATTTTCTTTCATTGCTGAAAAATGACTGGAAAAAGTTCAGAAACAATGTAACAAAATTTTTGGAATGGTTCATCAGAATAGGGAAAATTAAAAATTGAAATTCAAATAGAAATTAGAATAGAAATCGGAGCGCTTAAAAGAAACCTTACTGGGACAATGGGAAAACAGGCTTTTGAGAACAAATGATAGAATGTATAAGCAGAGGTTCTAAAAACATAATAGTTGATATTGAATTAAAAATATGTGTTCATTGGAAATCATTGGAAAATGACACACATTCCCTTGAAATTAAAGCAAATAACCTTAAAGATAGGATGTACAAAGGTAATTTGAGAATCATAGGTGTCTCAGAAAAACAAAATATGAAGTAAAAAGCCTAAATAAAATACTGCATGAAATAATAAGGAACATTGTCCAGAATAATCTAGAACAGGGAGAAAAAGTGTTAAATGATGGCATCCAAAGATCATTGAAATAGAAATTCCAAATTTCAGTCACCAAAGGAGGTGAAATTATACCTTCAGAATTCAATAAACCATTTCAAGCATACACTAGAAAAGGTTTTAGTTATTAAAGAAATAGAATTGAATAGTGTATGACTATCTTATATATAAGAAAAGAAGATAATGAATGCCATGTGACAAAGAGTGATGGGCATGAGAATGAAGCCCAGAATGATATGTCTTGCAAAGCTGAACCTGTGTGTATGTGTATGTATATATGTCAGTTGTTAAAATATGGGTCTGAAACAGGAAGAATTGTGAGAATTATTAAAGGGACTCTGCCATCTTTCCATATTTTATTTCTCATCTGATGTGTGATTAAAACATTGCCTATGAAGTCATTTCATATTATGGAATAGATGGAATCAATGAACTGAATAGACAACTTAAAAGTCTCAAACTAATAAATGACTAAAAATAGTAAATTGCATATACTGTAGGGTAGCTGGGTGACAACAAAGTGAATAGTGCTGGGACTAAAGTCAGGAAGACTCATCTTTCTGTGTTCAAATGTGTCCTTAGACATTTATTATGTGATTATGAGCAAGTCGTTTAACCCTGGTTGCCTTAGTTCCTCATCTAGTAACTCCATTATCTTTACCAAGAAAACCCCAAATAGAGTCATGAAGAGTCAGACAGAACTTTTCAAGAAACACCCAAAAATGGGGTCATGAAGAGTAGGACATGACTGAAATGACTGAACAACAACAACAATGACAAATAACATAGCTCTCAAATAGTACAAAAATATATATGTAACATACAGAAATAAATAATATGATCAAAATGATAAAACTAAAACAAAGAAAATTGATAAACCACTATATAGTTCAACTTTGTTTTAAAAAGTGATAAAATCTAATTATTATGATAAAAAATGAATTTAAAATGAAGAAAGTCTGACATATATAAATTGCTATAGGCAATTATATTCCAACAGAAATGAAACCTTAAAGAAAAGGAATGATTATCTAAAATGTAAAATGCTCATATAAAAAAACCAAGAATAGAGACATTAAATAATTTTTTTCAATTTCAAATAAAGTAATATACTGAAAGTTTTAAAAACTACCCAAAAAATCTGGTTCATATAGATTTATGAGAAAATTATTACCGGAATTAATATCTTTTTAAAAAACATTTAAGTTTAAAAAGCCTTTCATTGAGCTTCTTTAAGATAAGTAAGATCTTGATTCAGAATCCAAATAAGGCATAGACAGAGAAGTAAAGACCCAAAGCATGTACAAATATTGATAAAGTAGTAAATAAAGTTCTAGGAAAGAGTTTATAGTAATATATATAAAATGTGTTCCTTGTGAGGAAGAGTGGTTTGCAATAGGGATATAATAATGATTCAACATCAGAGGAAAAAAATCCAAGATAATATTATCATAAATAACAAAAACAATACTATTATTTTGGTAGTTTTTTAAAACCTTTGAAAAAAGTATGCTTATTCATTTTAAAAGTTTTTTTTAAAAGTTATGAAAAGTCCTTAATATAATTCAAAATGTGCATAGGTTTATATATTGATATCTATGTATATATGCATATACAAATATTGTGTGCTTCTGTGTATGTATATATACCCACAAATATTTGCTATATACTAAGAGATATTACTATCATCTGTAATGGTGAAATATTAGAAACCTTCATGGTAAGTATAGGAGTAAAATAAGGATATTTTCTTTCACAATTACTATTCGAAATAATTTTAATTGTAGCAACATGGCAAGATAAATACATTAAAGCATAAACAAAAAGGAGGACATGATTATCTCTTTTTCTAGATAACAAGATGGTTTACCTAGAAAACCCTTAAAAAACAAGGAAGATTAATAGAAAAATATATCTATAAAATTGTCTTTATAGAAAAGATGGAAGATAATGAGAGAATTTCTTGTTCACCGTTGGCCTACACAAATATTATAAAATGACATGCTACCTAAATGAATTTATAAATATGCTCTTAAACCAATCTAACAGCCAAGAATTTATGCTGTTGAACTAAATAGAAAATATCAAAATCAATTTTGAGAAATAAGTTGTCTAAATATTTCAAGAAAATGATGAAATAAACAGAAAATATATTGTAAAACCTCAAAATATATTATAGAACAATAGTCAGTAAAACTATTTTGTCATGGCTAAAAAAAGATAAAAATAGATCAGCTAAGCCAGACTCTAGAATCACTCAAATATAATTGAGCATTGTCTGCTAAATCCCAAAACAATGATAACTTTCTACAAAAACCACTAGGAAAATATTAAGGCAGTATATAAAAAATTAAATTTAAATCAAAATCTTAAACCAAGTGCCATGATATGTTATTTCAATTTAAAACTTCTTTCTCCATTGAACTTTCCCTTACAATAATGAAAAACATTAAGCAAAATCTAAATAGGAAATGCATATCACAAAGGGAAAATAGACATATTTTACTTTTTTAAAGTAATGAACAAAATCAGTTCAATTAGAATAATAGAAGTGGCCAATTTGGAGGAAATCTTTGCATGAATTATATTTTCTTGAAGATGGGGGTTTGAAATAAAGAGGTAATTCATACACACATGTTTTTATATAAACATAAATGTATATAATAAATGCACATATATATGTAAAATCATGTCATTCCTCAATAAACATGTTATCAACTGACATGGACCATTTTTAAGAGACTTCAAAGTTACCAAAAACATATAAAACATTGGTTCAGTATCCAGTAGAACTGGAAATAAATACAAATTTATAGCTTCATATATTAGCTATCAAAATGATAAAGATGATAAAAGATTAAAAGAATTAATTCTTGGTTGGCTGGAAACATAAGCACACTGAAACATTGGAAAGAACTGATTTTTTTTTTCAAATCACTCTGGAAATTTTTGCAATTATATAATAATAGTCACTAAACTGTTCATACATATTGACCCTTTTATCCCACAAGTGGGCATCAACCTACATGAGATCAAAGAGTGAAAAGTGTCTTATAAAAAGATTAGCTAGAAGGTGGGCATACACCAATGGAGGAATGTTCAACAAATCGTAGTTCATTAATATAATTTATTATTTATATACTATTTAAAAGAATATGAAATAGGAAACATGAAATGTTAGTGAATTAAGTAGGAAAATAATATCCATAGTGACTATTATAATTTTTGTTCTTTTTTTTGCAAGGCAATTAGGGTCACATTTAGGAAGTAATAAATGTCTGAGACCTTGGGTCTTCCTAATTTTAGGGCCTATGCTCTATCCACTAAGCCATCTAGCTGCTCCTATAAGAATGTTAATTAAAACAACACTATAAAGAAAATTTCTCAATTGAATTGAATTTCAGAGTTAAAATATTTACTTGAGTGTTAAATTAATAACATCATAAATTTAGAATTAAAGAAAACTTAGTGTTCATTGATTCTGATCAATCATCTTTTTGAAAAGGAAACCAAGCCCCCAAAACAGGACATAACTTGTCTAAAATCATATATATTGTATATATAAATCCAGGTCTCGACTCTAAAATCAGTGGTCTTTGCACTGTCTTTTGCTCTCCCTTTCCCCAATCTCAGTGGAAAGGGAACTACAGATATAGAATATGATATGTGGTATCAGTCACAATTGTTGTATGGACTGATTAATGTTTTTCATTGTTATAAGGGAAAGTTCAATGAAGAAAGAAGTTTTACATTGAAATAACTGACATTAAACTGAAAGCAAATTATAAAATTTTATAAAATTTAAGAATACAAGATAAACAAGCAGATTAACGAAGCAGCAAAAAGTCACATCTCCCATTCACACAAAGTCCTACCTATGTCCCAAAGGGAGTGTTAGTGTCAGCTTCTAACTAATGACTGTGGTTTTATCCAGCTGCTTCTATGGCACAGAAGGGGGAATACATATCAAGTCACTTTTGGCAAGGGTTAGAATACCACCTGCAGTAACAGCAATATTCAATGCACAGGGCTACTCAGCATGACACTGCAGACTAGGATCACTCACAAGTGTTGGCGTGGGAACTAGGACACTTTGTTGAGAACATTTTTTTCCCTAGGACAGGTAATCAGGATATCAAAGCCAGATCTTGGCCATTGTTTCTTCTATCATTTCCCTCTTTATTTCTTGTACATGTCTCCTTTCCTGGATTTCATCCTAGCATAGCTCTGTCATCCTTCCAAACTGGGTATGCTGAAATGTGCTGAATTTCACATGGACTTCTGGGAGCAATAGCTCTGAAAGAAAACAGGGAAGAATAATTTTTCTCACCTCACCCAAATATCCAGGATGACTAATTCACATAATTCTGAAAGATTGAAAAAAATACGAGGTGGTTAGTTTATAAAGTAACAAAAGCCAAACAGTGAAATATATATAATTTCCAAGGTAATAGGGAGCTATGGATTCTGAAGTTGAGTAGTTTGCATTTTTGTATACAGAGGCAGTAGTGAATAGTTGAAAGTTGTAAATGACCTGACTTTCGCCAGAGGGTCTCCCCATTTATATGGACAGAGAGCCTGAATGGTCAGGGTATATCACCTTCACCTTAGAAAATACTCATTTTACTTTTCTGAAATTAGACAGCTAAAGCTCCTCATTGATTGTCTTTGTCAACAAAGGGATAGCATTCAGCTGAATAAAATCAAAGTCATAGTCAATAGTTCAGACTCTTAGTCTAGTAATTTTTTTCACGTTTTATTGATATTCATTATTTTCCATGACATTTATACATCATCACTACTCCATGAAAAGTCTCTTATAACTAAGGAAACAATTAAATAAATTAAGTAAAACTAATAATTTGGTAACTTCACCTGAAAGTGCTTGCAATCTTTCACATTATAGCATTTCCCCACCTCTCTAAATTATTTCAATTAATACAAATTTATTTTCTCTTCTTATTATTCCCCCATTAAAAAAAAGAGAAAAGGGAAATTTCTTGTAACACATATATATGTTTCAGCAAAACAAACTCCTTTATTTTCTATATACATATTTGTGTATGTATGTGAGTATACACATACACACACGTGTATATGCATACATATATAAAGCATATGAAAATATTAATAGATTTAGGGTATGGAATGTGACAGAGATATATGCTAGCATATATGTGTATTAGCACACAACACTGCCACATATATGTATGTCAGATATGTGTATATAACTTTCATTTGGAAATAATCCATCCTCTTGTTCCTTATATCACATTCTTACAATGCAACTAATTCAGACATTCTCAATTAATAAGCATAAATTTAATTTTCACTTTTTCATCATCATAGTAAAAGATACTCTAAATATATATCTGACATTTTTTTCTCTTTCTCTGATCTCTTACATGTATAGTCCTGGTAGTGATATAGCTGGGTCCAAGGTCATGTACTGTTTAGTAACACAGTACATAACTTCAAGTTGTTTTTGAGGATGCTTATACCTATCATCAAGTTTAATCCATCAGTACTGCACCAATGTATCTATTTTTCTATAACTGTTCTTACATTTATCATTTACCTTTTTGTCATCTTTGTCAATATGATAGGTATGAGAAAAATTGGACAGTAGTATGATAAAATTAGATTTAGAGCAAAACTTAACATCTTATACAAAGATAAATTCTAAAAAAATATGTAGACATGTAAGATTATACAATAAATACATTAGATAAAAATAGGGGAAATTACTTATGAAATCTATGGATAGGAAAAATGTTAATAATAGAACAAGGGACAGAGAAGATGATAAAAGATAAAATGTATTATATGTATTATGTATTTATATTTAATTTATATGAAATTTATATTATATGTATTACATATTCATAAATTATATATAAATTTAGATTATAAAATAAATGTATAAATATAATTTTATTGTGTTATGAACATTACATATTTACATTTAGGTATATACAGATAAATATGTTTTATATAACTTAAATTATATGTATAATTTACCTGTATATGTTACATATATACATACATTTCTACATACATACACATATAGGGAACTGACATAAATTTATAGAATATGAGGTGTTTTCCAATTGATAAATGGACTAAAGATATGAACAGCTACTTCTCACGTTTTTTTTTAAGAGCTTAATCATCTAGAACCACATGAAAACATTTTCCAATCACTACCAGAGATAATCAAACTGAAGCAATTCTGAGATTCTATCTCTCATCCATTATTTGCTCAATCTGAAATTATAGAATGTTAAAATCAGAAATCATCTCATTTAACCCTCTCATTTTTTATTTTTAATAAGAGCCTTTTATTTTCAAAATATATGAAAAGATAGTTTTCAACATTTACTCTTGCAACACCTTGTGTTCCAAAATTTTCTCTCTCTCTTCCCCCATCCTCTCCTTTAAACAGCAAGTAATCCAATATAGGCTAAACATGCAATTCCTCTAAATATATTTCCACATTTATCATTCTGCACAAGAAAAATCAGATCAAACAGGAAAAAAAATGAGAAAGGAAAAAAAAAGCAAGCAAGCAACAACAAAAATGATGAACATACTATGTTGTGATCCACATTCAGTCCCCATAATCCTTTGGCTCTGTCTATCGTAAGTCAATTGATATTGATCTGAATCACCTCATTGTTGAAAAGAACCACATTCATCAGAGTTGAATGTCACATAATCTTGTTGCTGTGTATAATGTTCTCTTGTTTCTAATCACTTCACTTAGCATCAGTTCATGTAAGTCTCCCCAGGCCTTTCTGAATTCATCATGCTGATTGTTTCTTAAACAAAAAGAATATTCTATAACATACATATACCATAACTTATTCAGCCATTCCTCAACTGATGGGCATCCACTCAGTTTTCCAGTTCATTGTCACTATAAAAGGGGCTAGTACAAACATTTTTGCACTTGTGGATCCTTTTCCCTTTTTATGATCTCTTTGTAACCCTCTTATTTTACAGATGATATGGAAATTAAATGCTAGAGAACTGAAGACTTTAATCACCGATATCACAAAAATATATAACTACGGAATGTGGATTAGAATCTAAGCATCATGAGCTGACCATTTCAGTATTTCCTTGCAACATTATTGTACTTCTCACTAAGATAATAACATTTCTTACTTCTTTAATAACTTTTTTCCTTTTATTTCCCTTATTTTAAACTTAGTCTCTTAGTGCAACAGTAGCTATTAAGTTTGATCTAACCACTTGTTGACAAGGGAACTTAGCAGTGCTATTTTTCACCTTAACTGGTTCATCCTCTTCCTCCTTTAGGCAACCTGATTTACTTCACCTCCCAGTTTCCAAGGATTACTAGATTCTATTGACTCTAGACTCAGTGCAGACATAAGATTTGATTTTGCTGTGCTTCAATTAAGAATAAGTAAATTCAAGTAATCAACTAGCTCCCAGGGGTCCTCAAACTTTTAAAATAGGGGGCCAGTTCATTGTCCCTCAGACTGTTGGAGGATTGGACTATAGTGAAAACAAAAACTTTGTTTTGTGGGCCTTTAAATAAAGAAACTTCATAGCCCTGGGTGAGGGGGATAAACATCCCCAGTTACCATCAGGCCGTAGTTTGAGGACATCTGCAAGCTTCTCCAATAGCAGGAAGCATAGGTCTATACCATCAAGCCCAGACAATGTCTTTTTCCTAGAATTTTATAGAACATTTTACCAATATGATATACTTGTTTATGGCCATAATTATAAAATATAAATTACTGACTGCATTTGGCGACACATGGAAGTCCAGAGAATTAAAGACTTTCTCAGATCTACACAACTTCCTTTATTTTTTTTTTTTTTGCAAAATTTATTTTTTAAATTAACAATCATTTATTATTTCTCTTTGTCATCCTTCCCATGGGGAAATTGAAATTAAATCTCTTATAAAAATATGCATAATCAAGACAAAAATATTTTGTGTTGACCATAAAAATGTGCATCTAATTCTGCAACTTGAGTCTGCCACCAGTTTTCCAAGTGATGTGCAGTGAATTTCATCATTGGTCCTCTGAAATTGTAACTGGTTATTGTTTTGAAAATGATACTTAAATATTTCAAAATTCATTTTCTTTAAAAGGTTGTTACTGGATAATTTTTTTCTTGTCTCTGTTTATTGAACTCTACATAAATTCCCACAAATCTTGCAAACATTTTTTTGAAATATCCCTTTAATATTTTTGACCTCAAAATATTCTATTCCATTTGTATTTCACATTTTACTCATTGCCAAATTGTTAGATAAGCCTTGAGTTTCCAGTTATTTGACAACATGAAAGGGAGATATTATAGATATTTTGTACCTACAGATTATTTTCTTATTTTTTTAAATCAATCCAATAGTTACAGTGGTCATGTTTTGCAGTATACAAAATATTCCAGCCATGTAGTCTTCTCCCCACTTCTCTCCTACAAGGAGCATGGTCCTTTTTCATCTTTTGTTAGTGGTTGAGCTTAGTGAAAACAATTATATAGTATGTGGTTTCGTATTAGTATAATTTTGTTTACATCTCATATTTTTTTATATATTTATTTTCTAGTTCTATGTCTTTTACTCCCTATCATTTCATACAAAACTTTCTATGATTCTTTAATTTCCTCAAGTTGATGTTTCTTAAGACATGATCTAATTTTATTATTTTACTATACTATGGCTACAAGTCAAAGGCTTATATGTCTTCTCCATAATTGTTTTGATCATTACAGATTCACTTAACAATATTTTGCAAAGTGTATAAATGTAATGAAAAATCCAATATCCATGTGATAGCCAGATTTTGTGTTATCTTGAATAATAATATGCTACTTACCACTCATATCTGTAGTAACAGCATCATCCTTTAAAAAAAAACATATAATGAATCATGCATAACATTCAGGGAACCACATTAGATGTATAAATCTTTTGAATATATGTTATATCCCAGTCCCCCAAAGTGTAAATTTTTAAGCTCAAGAAGACTTGTTCCCTTTTGTCTTCCAGTGTCTACCACAGTCTTCTGTGTTTGTAGATGCTAATAAATGCTTGTTCAGTTTGATTAGATTGGGCTGGATGGCATACATGGGTTAGTTAAACAAAAGACCTTCTTTGCTTTTATAGGGCAAAAAATCTGAAGATCAACATGTTGGCCAACATTTGCAGCACTAGCAGCAAGATTCTGACTCCTTTTATCAGTTTGTCTGTATGTGTTTATTAAATACCTGCTATGGGCCAAGTACTGCCCTAAGTTCTGGGCTAACTACAACAAAAAAAGTGATATATATAGTTTTGAGGAGTTTAAAATATAATGCATAATATAAGGTGTGAGTTCTGGGGATCACAAAAAAGTTAATAAAGAAGTAATCTGGGAAACTGTGAAAATATGGTATGCTTACTGAACATTTGGGAAGAGTTTTTTGGATAGGCTTTTTTTCTTCCCTCTCTAGTTATGGGTAGAGAAATATGTGGAACAATAAGAAAAAACAAAAAACAGGAAAGAACAATTCAAGAACTGGACATGTGAAGATATTACCAACAGGAAGAAAAGGAGATGGCAAGGGATGTTGTATAAAAGATGAAAAGAGAAAGTCCTGAGGTAGAATGTGAGTTAGTAAAGGATTGCTTAAAATAGAAGGGGAAGAAGATAAAGAAAAAACAAAACAAGGGTGCTACAGGTAAAGAACAAGGGAGAAGATAGAAAATTTAAGTATATTGTCAGTTATTGTTCTGTCAGAGGATGTGCTAATCTTACTGATCTTACTTTTAATTGATTTAGCATGAACATACAGCTAATTCGTTCTTTTTTTTTTTTTATTCTGGTATTTTAAAGTACATCTGAGAAGAATAGGATATGAAAACCAAATTAGAATCACAATAGTTTGGCAACTAATCATAGCATGAACCTTAAATAATAGAAAGTAAAAATAGCAACAATTCCCCAACTCAAAAGAAAAAAACACAGTAGTTTGCATCTGTGTCTTGTGAACTAAAACAAAATAGTGATATCACCCTTTTTTCTTTACAAGAATGGGGTTACTAGAATTTTGTAACAAAATGTGGAATCAATTACAAAAGAAATTCAGAAGTAGAAGTGTCTGGTTTAGATATTATTTTATGATAAGAGGAAATTTTTTTCTTCCAATAATCACAAACAAGATTCAAATATTAAATCACCCAAGGTAGAGAAGAGGAGTTCTTTTAATATGCCTTTAATATATGTTATATTAGGTTGGAGATGTCTCAGATGTTGAACTTCTTGGGTATTGGTGCTTGCCTAAGAACATGGTGTATTTTTGCTGTGTCTACATATGTAATTCAAATATTCATTGGGATGGTCAGTTACACACATTTTTAAAGAGTGTCTGATTAGAAAACAACTAGAAAACCAAAAGGATTCAGTGTCTTGGACAAAGTCACATAATTAGTCAATGGCAGGAAGGAAGGGAGGAAGGGAAGAAGGCAGGGAAGGAGGAAGGAAGGGAGGAAGGAAACCTATAGTATCTTAAATCTCTAACAATCTTGATTCTTGGATTCCTCTAAAGGAGTACTTGCATTTATTGGCCAATTATCCTATTTAAATTCATGTATGTATGAAATATTTTTACAGATATGGCCAATAAAATATCTCCCCAACTAATAAGATGTTTCATGATAACATAATTAAGCAAAATTGAAATCAAACCTACCTCCAATAAATTTCCCAATAGCTTAATTATAATGTGTTCCTATGGAGTTAATTGATCCCCAAAATTTGCTTTACTTAAATGGCATCTTCAAAAAACTATTAATGTTAGCTGGTATATGACAGTACAAATTTAAATAACAGAGGCTGCTTATGTCCATATGACATTTGGATAGATGCTGACAATGCTGCCGGTTAACTGCTGGTTTTTCTCACAATCGGATTAACTCATCTTTTTTTAAATTTTTGACTAAATGAACCAGTCACTTGGCTGAAAAAGTTGGCCAGATCAGTCAAATTTGTTGAATAAGTAGTGAATGTTGATTTGTGCAGATAACTGTAAACTCATCTAAGAGAGTAGTATGGCATTGATCTAAATTAAATATATCTTGCCCATCTTTTAAATCTTGCCAATTCTTTAAATCCAATAGGAGCCATAGCAATTAAACAAAATTCTGGTATATCTTTAAACATTGAACTTTAATCGAACAAGCATTTTTAAGTGTTTACTACATATAAGGCATCTTCCTAAATACTAGAGATTTAAAGATAGAAACCCTCAAGGAGTTTCTATTCTTTTAGGTGTTGGGAAGAGAGACAACATATACATGAAGTAAACACAAAATATGCACAAAGTGAAATGAAGTAATTTTCTACAGATATGGACTGTATATTTTTGACAGACAAGGCAATTCCAAAACAGTCCTTTTATCTTAAAAGAACAAATATATCCTTAAAGACATTGTGACTGTTCTACACATATACTTTACAAAAGCAATAGATAGGAAATCATTCCAGATTTCAAAGTTTTAAAATATCAAGTCTGTGAGTTTCAGGTGACAGTTTCCATTGTGCATCTATACTGATTTCAACAAATTCAGTGGAGAGAATATATTATCACCTTGAAATTAACCAAAAATCTTGAATCCCTAATGCTCATCTCTACTTTAAGATGCCTTGTAGAGATTCACTTGTCCTTCTAATGATTGTAGGGTAGGCAATAGAATGCCTCAAGGACAGAGAGAAAGAGAGAGAGAGAGAGAGAGAGAGAGAGAGAGAGAGAGAGAGAGAGAGAGAGAGAGAGAGAGAGAGAGAGTTTTTAAAGGCCAAGGGACAGCAAGTAAATAACACTCCATAAACCAATATCCTTAATAGTTTAATCAGCTTGCCAATCAGTTTTGGCACCTATCTTTAGAAATGTTTGACATTTTGTCTATATTCATTTATCAACATTCTAAAAATAGATTTAATTTAATAACATTAGTGTTCAGCTTGCCCTATGTTCAGATGGGATGTTATTCCAGGGGGAACAATGCTAGAAGCAATGGTGAAATTAGGAAAGTTGTTTTATGTCACGTTAGTTAACATATGCAAGCTTATTTAACATGTGGACGGCAAATAAGTGTAATTACATTAAAACAAGGAGCTGCAGCACAGAAGCAATAAAAATAGACTAGGTTGTATTATTAATTCTTGTGTTAAGGGTTTTGAGCCATGTTGATTGGCCTGAATTTTTTGATTTTGTTATGGTACAAAGGGATTGTTTGAAGTAATTTGTCCCCGAGAGAGGCTCACAATCCCAAGCGGGTTTCAATTCAGCAAAGCAAATCTAATTTTGTTTGCTTTATGCAAACCAGAAGGGGCTGTGGTTCATTCTGTTTTCACTGGAGGGGAAAGGCACACTAATGGGACCTGCTGAAATGCATGCATTGCAAACATCATACCCCTGCATATATTAAATTTAGCTATGAGATGCACTGTGTTCATCATCCCATTGTGTACAAAGATACGCTTTAGAACAAAGCCTTTTAATAGTGAGGAAACCTTACTACATTATGTCAATACACTATTGTATTTATAGTTAATGCTGCCATTGGAATACCTGCCCTTAGCTAGGGCATGTTCCTATATGTGATCATTTTGCATTTTTAGCAGCTCCTTGTGTAAAAAGTAGCCTGTACAGAGAGGGCATTATGCCGCAGCTTAAAGGCAACATCTGAAGATTAATTATATGGAGATCGATAAAGGTTTCTAATTTTCTATCCCCCCAACCCCTTACCCACATGCACGTGCACATGCACACACGCACACGCACACATACAAACAGCCCTGAATTGGTACCTTATTGCCAGAATAGGAATAATCTCCAATCTGTAAAACAAGCCAAGAAGATAAATGAAGGAGAATAGCACCTGCACGATAGGTAATGCCACAGACAGTCTCCATTGCTTTGACAAATCACTGCCCTCCCACCCTCCCAATTCACTGCAGTCCCATCTTTGACTTAGGAGATACAGCTGGGCTGCCAAATTCATTTGATCAAATTCATCAGAATTAGCAGGAAGGATAGGGGGCAAGAGAGCAGGAGGGGAAACCAGGTTGTGATGGATGACAAGACATTTTTCAGCAAGGTGCACTGGTTCTTTTATAGGCAGAATTATTTGGCAATTAAAATTTCATAACAATTTTCCATTTTGTGTCATCCAGATACAGTTTTCAATGTGTTTTTGTTTTGAAAACAGTTGCAATCCTGCAAATAGACAGACGCATCTCCAAACCCTTCAATTTGTCATTAGACATTTGGCGGCCTGCCGACTTTGCTGTTAATTTTCCAAAACTACATTAATTTACTGAATGACTTTTGTGAATCAGTTCACATGAAATTCAAGATGATACTTGTCAGGCATTGGATAACTGAGTATTAGAAGCAGAGGTTACTTGTAAAAACACATTGTGGGAAACGGTTTGAATTTTGTGCTGGAAGTTCAATCATAGGTTAGCATTAATGATTTTTCCCCTTTCCTAATGGAAGTTGCTTAATGGAACATTACAGGGATAATCTTCCTATTGGTTTTTTTTCCCTGCTTCTACTTATCTGTTTCTTCAATTTACTAGAGTACACATTCTTAATTTGCCTTGATTTGGAACATGAGAGACACCTCAGGCAGTTGAGGCTCAATAGTGTAGCCAAAAATAATTGTTTAATATTGTGACATAAGGGATTTGGTCCTCAAGGTATACTATATTTGACAGTTCTGCAATTTGAAGATTGAGAGAGATTACCCTCTGCACAGAACCAAATAGCAAATGATCACATGACATCCTTAAAGGAATTTACTTACTAATAAGATAGGACATGATTTAAAATGTATTTTGTTAGTTAATATCACTTATATCCAAAACTCTGTTTTCTTTTTGTTTGTTTGTTTGTTTTGTTTTGTTTTTTGTAAATTATCTAACTCCATTTGGCTCAGTTTCCTTTATAAAATGAGCTGCAGAAGGAAATAGCAATCCACTCAAGTTTCTCCATCAAGAAAATCTTAAATGGGGTCATGAAGAGCTGGACCAAACTTAAAATACATCAACAATAACCACAAAAGTAGCATAAAAACAGGAAAGAACATTAGGTCAGAAATCAGGAAACTTTATGTTTCAAGCCCAACTATGCCATTAATCTGCTTCTTTAATTTTGGAGATGTTACTTAATTTTTCTGGACTCAGTTTCTCCATCTACAAAATAAGATATTGGACCAGATGCTCACAAAGATGTACAACTTTACAACTCCAATAGTCTATGATTCTTTACATAGAAATAAGGTATTTAAGCAATAATGGAAAATGGAACTTTGGTGGTCGCTTTATAGAGTTTCCAAAGAACTTTTCTTCTAAATAATATTAGATAACTTCAGATGCTTATATCATACTATATACCATTAAAATGTAAATTCTTTGAGTCCAGGAATTATTTTGTCTTTTATCCACAAAATCTAGTATAGTGGATCATAGGAAGTACTTAAGTATTTGCTGAACTGATAACTTAAAAGCAATAGAACGCAGTACAACAAATTTTCTAAATGGGACAATCCAGGTATATTGGGTCAAAATCTATTGAGAATTTGCATTAACTTAAATAAGTCCCATACACAGACATATCTATATCTATATCTATATCTATATCTATATCTATATCTATATCTATATATATATATAATATAATTGACACAATGTAGGCACATTGTGATCTAGGCCAATGAAAGAAATATCCACCATGAAAAATCAAAGATTCTTAACAAATTGTGCAGTCATAGGATCTGAAGTGTTAAAAAGAAGCTCAACTTTTCATAGGATCTGAAGTGTTAAAAAGAAGCTCAACTTTTCATGTAACAAACATTTATTGTGCATATACTATCTATAGGAATGCAAAGTCAAGAAAAGACTCAATTACTAAATTTATGGAGCACATAGACACATAAATAACTGTAAGCACAAAATAAAAAATAATTGCATTGGTGAATACAAATTTGTTTTTTATGCAATAATTTTGTTTAACTATTATTTGAGATGCAAGGACTTTGCCTGAGGTTGACTGAGTTTGAATTCAAATCCTAGGCCTTTTGAATTATTCTTCCTCTTTCCACTCTTCCACCAGTACTGTGTTATGCTAGGTTTAGTTCTCAACCTTGACTATATTTCTTAATAAACTATCAATTTCCAAGGTCCAGCTTCCATTTTCTATCCACTGTAAAAGTTGTTAAAATTACCCTTAATTTCTGGCATTGATAGAATTCTGGACTTGAAGTCAGGAAGACCTGAGTTCAAGGTTGGCTCCAGACATTTACAAATTGTGAGATACCCAGAAAGTTACTCATCCTGTCTGCCTCAGTTACCTCATCTATAAAAATGGGGATTATAATAACACCTCCCAATATTGCTATTAAGATAAATAATATTTGTAAAGCTCCTTAAAAATTTTAGAGCACTATAAAAATTCTTGCAATTTTGATTACTGTTACCCATTTCAATGACACTACTGAACAGAACAGAACTTATTTTATAATTACCACCTCCTGTCTGAGACACTCATTTTGGATGTCTGAAAGTCAATTTCTCTTTTTAGTTTTTTTTCCCCCAAGCCTCCAACTTTTGCTGTAGGAAAAAATTTCAAAATAAAGCTTATGGTGAAATTTCCCCAATTATGTAGTGCTAAGTTCCTAGCTCTCTCGATATACTAAAATTATATTAGATCAAGGGCAATCATCATCTCACCTCACAGAAAATATCTAAGACATAGAAGTCTATAAACAAATACAGAAATGTGAAACACTTAAACAACATATTATACTCACTTACAAAAATAAACATATTGTTAGGACTATAGAATAAATACTTCCCTTCAAATATTCATCCAATCCATGCCAATCACAGAGAGGTTTGGCAAGATCTAGCTCTTCCCGCCTTTCTCACCTCCTCCATCTCCCACATCTGACTCAAGGACTTCATAGTATCTGTTAGCAAATTCCTTAATTATCAAAGAGTGAAAGAAGCCTCCACTTAAGAGGCTGCTGCCCAATTACTTGAAGTTGGAAACTTATTTGATATCACCTGCGAGATGACCTCCAACCCCCTTTATCTGCCAGGTTGAAAATCACCATTCTCAGGATCTTTTCTCCCAGTTTTTTTTTTTGCAAGTATATATCTACTTTAGTTCATGTTCTTCTGCAGGAAATCCCACCAGCCCTTCAGCACTTTAAGAAAGGAAAATACATTTTCAGCAACTCAATAATTTCTTGTACTTAGCTTTGGCAGTAGAAGGAGGGCAAGCAGAGAGAGAGCAAGAAAGAAAGTAAACCTAAATTCAAGTCCAAACCTTGCCACCCACTAATGATGTGATCATCACTTAAACTCTTTTACCCTCATTTTTCTCAACTATAAAAGTGAAGTTAAATTAGATGTCCTCTAATGTTCCTTTCAATTTAATTTATTATTCTAATAATATAGGTCTACAACTTTGCAGAGAGTGGGTTTGAGCTACTTGTCCAGAATGTCAAAATAGAGTTCTTCCTTCAAGCCAACAGATCTGTTACTATTTGTTCCTTTGAGAGAAATGAGTTTATGATCCAGATTCCAAACTTATGGAGAAAGAAGGATAGTCAGGGAGCTGCACTACAATGAAGTTGAGTTCTATGAAATTTTACTGATACAAGTCTGGGAAAAGTGCCTGATCTGTATTTGAAACAATGTGATTTTGTTTAATTTGATATATGTGTGGGCTTTTTATTCAAATAGAGTTGAACAACATGTTCCAGTGGGGGAAAAAGGGTTGCTTGTTACACAGATTATTTATCATTCTGTATAACATTTGGCATTCTGAAGGAAGTTATATGGATTCTCCTTTGGGGGGTGGCAGACTACAAATTGCTTATCTATGCTGCCTATGCAATGAGATTGTGGCTGGGAGGGGGAGGTTGTAGGTATAATCTCTAGAATCTAGTTTAGGGAAGTCTTTTGGGTACTCCCAAAGGCTGCTACTTTGGGGTTCCTGAAAAATCTAACTATAGTACCCCATCTCATTACTTGCAGGAATTCCCAGCACATCAAATGATTCAATGTCAACATCGATTAACACCTTTCAGGGAGAAGAGCACAAAATAGCACAAAACTGGCAGCTAAAGAAATCTTTGCAGTGTAAGCAAAATTGAACTTGGTTGCACCAGATGATCTTATTCAGTATCAGTCCAAAATTATCATTTTGGGGGCAGTAATTGAGATGATTTGTCTTGTCAATTTCTCCTGATGTTAGTAAAAACCAAATTCAGCAATGCAATACTATTTCAAATGTGGATTCAAAGAATGTAGAGAATCCAAAGCAGTTTTCTTTAAAAGTAGAGCTAGAAGGTCCAAGCAACCCAAATGTTTTCTAATATGTTCTGTACATAGTTATCAAAAAGTATCAGTATTGGACTGAGACATATGCCAATTAGCAACGATGATTAAAAACCATCAGGTCAGCATGTGATATAATTCCCTACAAGCAACATACTGCAAAATGGATGAGTAGTACTAAGAAAAGGAAAAACATATCATAAAGCTTGTGGGGTGCAGAGTTCTTGTAGTAAAAAGGAAGATTCATTTAGAAGCATCTGTCACCTTGTGGGATTGCTACATATGATGAAAATTATAATTATGATAACAACAACAACAACTCCTCATATTCAGAAAACCTTAAAACTTTCATTTTACTGGCAACTATTGCTTAATGAATAATGAAATCTGTGATGGCGAATGGAAATACTTGGGATTATGAAAAATATAGATGTTTTTAGAAAACTTGTGAATAAAATTTGAATCTGACTGCTTCATGTGAAGGTGTTTGAACAATTTCTTTCATGCATTTCTGTCTCATGGAAGAAATGTTTGAAGATAAATAAAATAATAATAAAAAGAATGCAGTATATCAATGGAAAACATTTCTTTGAGGCAATAAAAAGGGAATTGTGCAGCTAAATTTTGCTCAATATACCAAACCATTCTCCAATTGATAAATGGTCAAAGGATATGAACAGACAATTCTCAGATGAAGAAAATGAAACTATTTATGGAGATATGAAAATATGCTCCAAATCATTATTAGTCAGAGAAATGTAAATTAAGACAACTCTGAGATACCACTACACATCTGTCAGATTGGCTAGAGTGACAGGGAAAGATAATGTGGAATGTTGGAAGGGATGTGGGAAAACAGGGACACTGATACATTGTTGGTGGAATTGTGAACACATCCAGCCATTCTGGAGAGCAATTTGGAACTATGCTCAAAAAGTTATCAAACTGTGCATACCCTTTGATCCAGCAGTGTTTCTACTGGGCTTATACCCCAAAGAGATACTAAAGAAGGGAATGGGACCTTTATGTGTCAAAATGTTCGTGGCAGCCCTGTTTGTAGTGGCTAGAAGCTGGAAAATGAAAGGATGTCCATCAATTGGAGAATGGTTGAGTAAATTGTGGTATATGAACGTTATGGAATATTATTATTCTGTAAGGAATGACCAGCGGGATGAATACAGAGAGGACTGGCGAGATTTGCATGAATTGATGCTAAGTGAAATGAGCAGAACCAGGAGATCATTATATACCTCAACAAAGATACTGTTTGAGGATGTATTCTGATGGAAGGGGATCTCTTCGATAAAGAGAGCTAATTCAGTTTCAATCGATCAAGGATGGATAGAAGTAGTGACACCCAAAGAAAGAACACTGGGAAATGAATATAAACTGCTTGCATTTTTGTTTTTCTTCCCAGGTTATTTATACCTTCTGAATCCAATTCTCCCTGTGCAATAAGAAAACTGTTCGGTTCTGCACACATATATTGTATCTAGGATATACTGTAACCTATTCAACATGTAAAGGACTGCTTGCCATCTGGGGAAGGGAGGGAGGGAGGGAGGGGAAAAATTGGAACAGAAGTGAGTGCAAGGGATAATGCTGTAAAAAATTACCCTGGTATGGGTTCTATCAATAAAAAGTTATTTAAAAAATAAATAAATAAAAAATAAAATAAATAAATTTTGCTCAACATAATGGAATCACTAAAATGTAAATTGCTTGCTGAAATAACTAAATAGTAGAATCCTGATATTCACTGATTTGTAGGCAAATAGTTGAAGCATTAGGTAGAGGATTAAACCTGGATTTAGGAAGACCTGAGTTCAAATCTACCCTTCTAAAATTTACTAGCTAAATGACCTGGACAAATCATTTAACTTCTGTATGCTTCACTTTCCTCAACTGTAAAAAAGGGGGAAATAAAAGCATCTGCTTCATATGGCTGCTTTAAGGATTAAATGATATCATTCTAACCATAAACGTGAACGGGGTAAACTCCCCCATAAAGAGGAAGCGGTTAGCAGAATGGATTAAAAGCCAGAATCCTACAATATGTTGTTTACAGGAAACACACCTGAAGCGGGGAGATACATGCAGGTTAAAGGTAAAAGGTTGGAGCAAAATCTACTATGCTTCAGGTGAAGTCAAAAAAGCAGGGGTAGCCATCCTGATCTCAGATCAAGCTAAAGCAAAAATTGACCTAATTAAAAGAGATAAGGAAGGACACTATATCTTGCTAAAGGGTAGCATGGATAATGAAGCACTATCTATATTAAACATATATGCACCAAGTGGGGTAGCATCTAAATTCTTAAAAGAGAAACTAAGAGAGCTGCAAGAAGAAATAGACAGTAAAACTATAATAGTGGGAGATCTTAACCTTGCACTCTCAGAATTAGATAAATCAAACCAGAAAATAAATAAGAAAGAAGTCAAAGAGGTAAACAGAATACTAGAAAAGCTAGATATGATAGATCTCTGGAGAAAATGTAATGGAGACAGAAAGGAATACACTTTCTTTTCAGCAGTTCATGGAACCTATACAAAAATCGACCATATATTAGGACATAAAAACCTCAAACTCAAATGTAGTAAGGCAGAAATAGTAAATGCATCCTTTTCAGACCACGATGCAATGAAAATTACATTCAACAAAAAAGCAGGGGGAAGTAGACCAAAAAATAATTGGAAACTAAATAATCTCATACTAAAGAATGATTGGGTAAAACAGCAAATCATAGACATAATTAATAACTTCACCCAAGAAAACGATAATAATGAGACATCATACCAAAATGTATGGATGCAGCCAAAGCGGTAATAAGGGGAAATTTCATATCTCTAGAGGCCTATTTGTATAAAATAGAGAAAGAGAAGGTCAATGAATTGGGTTTGCAATTAAAAATGCTAGAAAAGGAACAAATTAAAAACCCCCAGTCAAACACTAAACTTGAAATTCTAAAAGTAAAAGGTGAGATCAATAAAATTGAAAGTAAAAAAACTATTGAATTGATTAATAAAACTAAGAGTTGGTTCTATGAAAAAACCAACAAAATAGACAAACCCTTAGTAAATCTGATTAAAAAAGGAAAGAGGAAAATCAAATTGTTAGTCTTAAAAATGAAAAGGGAGAACTCACCACTAACGAAGAGGAAATTAGAGCAATAATTAGGAGTTACTTTGCCCAACTTTATGCCAATAAATTCAACAACTTAAATGAAATAGAAAAATACCTCCAAAAATACAGCTTGCCCAAACTAACAGAGGAAGAAGTAAATATCCTAAACAGTCCCATCTCAGAAAAAGAAATAGAACAAACTATCAATCAACTCCCTAAGAAAAAATCCCCAGGACCAGATGGATTTACATGTGAATTCTACCAAACATTTAAAGAACAATTAACTCCAATGTTATATAAACTATTTGAAAAAATAGGGATTGAAGGAGTCCTACCAAACTCCTTTTATGACACAGATATGGTACTGATACCTAAACCAGGTAGGCTGAAAACAGAGAAAGAAAATTATAGACCAATCTCCCTAATGAATATTGATGCTAAAATCTTAAATAAAATATTAGCAAAAAGACTACAGAAAATTGTCACCAGGATAATACACTATGACCAAGTAGGATTTATACCAGGAATGCAGGGCTGGTTCAATATTAGGAAAACTATTAGCATAATTGACTATATCAATAACCAAACAAACAAAAACCACATGATCATCTCAATAGATGCAGAAAAAGCATTTGATAAAATCCAACATCCATTCCTAATAAAAACACTTGAGAGCATAGGAATAAATGGACTTTTCCTTAAAATAGTCAGGAGCATATATTTAAAACCATCAGTAAGCATCATATGCAATGGGGAAAAACTGGAACCTTTCCCAGTGAGATCTGGAGTGAAGCAAGGTTGCCCACTATCACCATTATTATTTAATATCGTATTAGAAACACTAGCCTCGGCAATAAGAGTCGAGAAAGATATAAAAGGAATTAGAGTAGGCAATGAGGAAACCAAACTATCACTCTTTGCAGATGATATGATGGTATACCTAGAGAACCCCAGAGATTCTACCAAAAAGCTATTGGAAATAATTCATAATTTTAGCAAAGTAGCTGGCTACAAAATAAATCCCCATAAATCCTCAGCATTTTTATACATCACCAACAAAACCCAACAGCAAGAGATACAAAGAGAAATTCCATTCAGAATAACTGTTGATACCATAAAATATTTGGGAATCTATCTACCAAAGGAAAGTCAGGAATTATATGAGCAAAATTATAAAAAAGTCTCCACACAAATAAAGTCAGACTTAAATAATTGGAAAAATATTAAGTGCTCTTGGATCGGCCGAGCGAACATAATAAAGATGACCATACTCCCTAAACTAATCTATTTATTTAGTGCTATACCAATCAGACTTCCAAGAAAATATTTTATTGATCTAGAAAAAATAACAACAAAATTCATATGGAACAATAAAAAGTCGAGAATCTCAAGGGAATTAATGAAAAAAAAATCAAATGAAGGTGGCCTAGCTGTACCTGATCTAAAATTATATTATAAAGCAGCAGTCACCAAAACCATTTGGTATTGGCTAAGAAATAGATTAGTGGATCAGTGGAAAAGGCTAGGCTCACAAGACAGAATAGTCGATTATAGCAATCTAGTGTTTGACAAACCCAAAGCCCCTAACTTCTGGGAAAAGAATTCATTATTTGATAAAAACTGCTGGGATAATTGGAAATTAGTATGGCAGAAATTAGGCATGGACCCACACTTAACACCATATACCAAGATAAGATCAAAATGGGTCTATGACCTAGGCATAAAGAACGAGACTATAAATAAATTAGAGGAACATAGAATAGTTTATCTCTCAGACTTGTGGAGGAGAAAGAAATTTGTGACCAAAGATGAACTAGAGACCATTACTGATCACAGAATAGAAAATTTCGATTACATCAAATTAAAAAGCTTTTGTACAAATAAAACTAATGCAAACAAGATTAGAAGGGAAGCAACAAACTGGGAAAACATTTTCACAGTTAAAGGTTCTGATAAAGGCCTCATTTCCAAAATATATAGAGAACTGACTCAAATTTATAAGAAATCAAGCCATTCTCCAATTGATAAATGGTCAAAGGATATGAACAGACAATTTTCAGAGGATGAGATTGAAACTATTACCACTCATATGAAAGAGTGTTCCAAATCATTATTGATCAGAGAAATGCAAATTAAGACAACTCTGAGATACCACTACACACCTGTCAGATTGGCTAAGATGACAGGAAAAAATAATGATGAATGTTGGAGGGGATGCGGGAAAACTGGGACACTAATGCATTGTTGGTGGAGTTGTGAACGAATCCAACCATTCTGGAGAGCAATCTGGAATTATGCCCAAAAAATTATCAAATTGTGCATACCCTTTGATCCAGCAGTGTTTCTATTGGGCTTATATCCCAAAGAAATACTAAAGAAGGGAAAGGGACCTGTATGTGCCAAAATGTTTGTAGCAGCCCTGTTTGTAGTGGCTAGAAACTGGAAAATGAATGGATGCCCATCAATTGGAGAATGGCTGGGTAAATTGTGGTATATGAATGTTATGGAATATTATTGTTCTGTAAGAAATGACCAGCAGGATGAATACAGAGAGGCTTGGAGAGACCTACATGAACTGATGCTAAGTGAAATGAGCAGAACCAGGAGATCATTATACACTTCGACAACGATATTGTATGAGGACATATTTTGATGGAAGTGGATTTCTTTGACAAAGAGACCTGAGTTTCAATTGATAAATGACGGACAAAAGCAGCTACACCCAAAGAAAGAACACTGGGAAATGAATGTGAACTATGTGCATTTTTGTTTTTCTTCCCGGATTATTTATACCTTCTGAATCCAATTCTCCCTACGCAACAAGAGAACTGTTCGGTTCTGCAAACATATATTGTATCTAGGATATACTGCAACATATCCAACATATAAAGGACTGCTTGCCATCTAGGGGAGGGGGTGGAGGGAGGGAGGGGAAAAAAAAATCAGAACAGAAATGAGTGTCAATATAATGTAATTATTAAATAAAAATTAAAAAAATAAAAAAAAAAAGGATTAAATGATATGTTTGTAAAGTGCTTAGTGTAGTGGTTGGCACATAGAAGGCAATTAATAAATGCCTATTTTCTCTCTTCCTCATTCAAAATATTTGTTGATTTACATTTTTATTTAAGACATTATGCTAGATTGTTCTATTTTCCCTTTCATACTTCACATTAGTTTCCTTCTCACACTCACCATTACAATAATATCAGACTCATGACTGTTCTTTGAATTTAGTAATCTGTGCCTTCCAACTATGTATCTTCCATACCTTTAATGTATTTCTTTTACAATATATTAATATTATCTGGATTTTTCTTTTTTGCCTTCATCACCC
This sequence comes from Antechinus flavipes, assembly GCF_016432865.1. Taxonomy (NCBI): domain Eukaryota; kingdom Metazoa; phylum Chordata; class Mammalia; order Dasyuromorphia; family Dasyuridae; genus Antechinus; species Antechinus flavipes. The sequence continues at coordinate 273,470,390 of NC_067401.1, forward strand.
CTTACCCTGTATCATAGGTTTTTTTTTTTCAGATTTTCAGGTCACCCCTCCACCACAATCCTGAAAAACAAGTCTCTGACCTTGATGACATGTTAATATTTAGCTTTTATCTTTGAATCCCCTATGCTTAAAAGAGTATTTTGCTTATAGGACTTAATATATACTTGCTAGTTGGTTTTGTGTGAAAGTCTGTGATTCTTTGGTGGGCTGTGCTATAAAGTTGCTTATGACAGAATAAGGAAGCAAGACTTGGTGATACAGTGGATAGAGACATAGGTCTGGAGTCAGTAGGAACCAAGTTCAAATCTAGCCTTAGACCCTTACTATTAGTGTGCCTCTGGGCAAATCATTTAACCTTCTTTGCTTCAATTTTCTTATCTATCAAATGAGCTGGAGAATTAAATGTCAAACCCCTCCTATATACTTGCCAAGAAACCCCAAAAGGGGTTCATGAAGAATTGGACACAACTGAAATGATCAAACAACAGAAACATAAAAAACAAAGATTATAAATGCTCTAGGAAAGTGTTCAGAAAAAAAAGAGACATATTGAGACATAATGAGAAAATAGGAGATATTAACAAGCACAATTTGAGGCTATACTGCAAATTAAATCATAACCTTTAAATTAAATTAAATTGTTAAGCTATTTTCATATCACTGACCTCAAGAAAAACGGTTTTAATTAAGAAAATAAAATTCACATTACAAAAGAAATCAATTAATCTAAGAAGTTGTACTTTCAAATTAATAAATACTAAGTGTGATATCATCTAGAGAGAAGAAGCATAGCTAAGCTAGCATAGAGAAGCTTCCTCATGGAGTAGGACCAAGAAGTGAAGTTATAAAAATGGAAGAAAAGTAAATAATAGAGGTCCCTGACCTGCAAGAACTTATTATTACATTTTCAAGATAAGAATTTAAACTTCAGGGTTTGTTATAAAACAGAGCTTGCTTTATTATTTTCTGGATCATCTAAACTTAAAAATGTTAATAATGCAAAAAAGTATATGCAAAAAATGAGTATATGTGTGTGTATCTATATATTTCTTCCCCTGTATTCTCTTAGCTATTTACCAGAACACATCTATATTGCTCTACAAATACTGCTGGAGCTCAACAGTAGTTCAGGAAAAGAGTCTGAGAATGAAGTCCTCATTAGACAACATAATATCCCTTGTTTTCCTACAGAAGCGATGTGAAGTGTGTAGGAAGAAGTATGTTAGCAATTATGTATAGGAGTCTCTAGATTAGACTTCCTTATCTAGGGACAAGAAATGAGAGGGGGAAATAGAATGGAATATAGTACTTTAATCCAGGTAAAAAGTAATGACCATCTTACTAAAGTGAAGTTTATGGTATAGAAGAAAAAAAGATTCAATTCTGAGAGACATGAGTGATGAAAAATTAACAGGACTTGATTTTAGGAGCAAGCATAATCAAAGCACTCTAAACTTTATTTTCTCCAAATATAAAAGTAGGGTAAGATATCAGAGGAACTCATGAGCACTGACATTCAACCCCAGATAAAAGATTTTTCTTTAGATGACATTAATATTTTGGAATATCTGGCATTTCCCTACTTTATTAGTTCATTTTCCAAGTAATTCACAAACTAAGAATGACCAATAAATATGCTATGAAATAAAGCAAAACAAATGTCATTGACTAATTTGGCAGAGAATTCAAATTGGAAGACTTTGAAAAGCAGTGTGGGTTTTCAGAAGAGATTTGAAGGAGAGGAAGGGCATTTGTGAGACAAATGGGATACTGTTCCAAATACAGTACACAGAAGAAGGCATGAAAGATGAGAACAAAAGGAGTCTAAAGAGGATAATGGGAGAGACATTAAAAAGCAGCAAAAGTGGAGATATGAAAGGTCAAAGTATCTAGAGGGCAAAGGCAAGAAGGATTGGGTTTGATAGGATCAAAGATAGACTCATGAAGGCACTTGAGCATTTTGAAAAGGTGGGATTAAAAATGACTTTAAGAGTCCTGTTCAGATACTGAACAAGAAAGGTGAGCACAAGTTGATAAGAAAAGACTAATATTCGAAAAAATGAAGGGCTGGTGGATTGACAATAGGGATAGAAAGAATTGGATATGCCATTTAACGCTGGTTTTCTTTTTTTTAAATTTCCAGATCACAAATGCCATCTTAAATCCTAACAATTAAACATTTCAGTAATGTTGCAAACTTTGATTTATTGAAGATCTCTCTTCCAAAAGCCAGACAGAAAATTTTGTCTATTTTTCCACTGCTCATTTCACAATATTCTTTTTTTTTGCACTTAAAAGTGTTTCACTTTTTTTTTTTTTTTTTTACCAATTAAGATAGTTTTCAAATTTATTTTGTAAGATTTGGAGTTCTAAATTGCTCTTCCTCCCTCTCTCCCTTCACCTTTCCCCAAAATAGCAAGCAATGTTATAAAATTTATACATTTATACATGTACAATCATGTTAAACATATTTCTATCTCAGTCATGTTGTAAAAGAAGATTCAGAACAAAAAGGAAAAGCACAAGAAAGAAAAAAAAACTAAAAAAAATAGTGAAATGGTTTGCTTTAAACTACATTCAGACTCCATAATTTTTTATCTGGGGGTGGATAACATTTTCCATCACAAGTCTTTTGGAATTGTCTTGGATCATTGTATTGTTAGGAAGAGCTAAGTCTATCATAGTTAATCATCATGCAGTGTTGCTGTTATTGTGTACAATGTTCTTCTGGTTCTGTTCACTTCATTTATCATAAGTTCATTTAAGTCTTTGCAGGATTTTCTGAAATTCACTTACTCTTCATTTTTATAGAACAAGTGTGTCATCACATTTATACACCTCAACTTGTTCCCCTTGATTTCCAGTTCTTTGCTGCCACAAAAAGAACTGCTATAAATATTTTTGTATTTGTGAGTTCTTTTTTTCCTTTTTTATGATCTTTTGGGAATACAAACCTAGTTCTGGTATTGCAGAGGTCTAGATCCAAATTGCTTTCCAGAATGGTTTGATCAGTTCAAAATTCCACCAACAATACATCAATAATCTAATTTTTCTACTTCTCCAACATTTACTATTTTTTCTCTTATTAGCTAATCTGATAATTGTGAGGTGGTACTTTAGAGTTGTTTTAATTAATACTATTGTACACATTAGTAATTTAGAGCATTTTTCACATGAAAAAAATGCTTTCATTTCTTTATCTGAAAAATTGTCTGTTCATATCCTTTTACCATTTATCATTTGGGGAATGCCTTATATTCTTATAAATTTGATCCCCATGGGTGAAAAATGAGGTCATTGTCAGTATCACTGGTTATAAAAATTGATTCTGATCTTTCTGCTTTCCTTCTAATCTTTGTTGCATTGGAGGGGTTTTTTGTGCAAAAACTTTATAATTTATTGCAATCAAAATTATCTATTTTGTATTTCATAAGGTTCTTGTTTGGTCACAAATTCCTCCCTTCTCCAAAAACCTGACAGGAAAACTATTCCTTGCTCTCCAAATTTGTTTATGGTATCATCCTTTATGTATAAATCATGTACTCATTTTGATTTTATCTGATGTAGGGTATGAGATGTTGGTCTGTACCTACTTTCTGCCATAGTATTTTCTAGTTTTCCAAGGAATTTTTGTCAGATAATGAGATCTTATCTCAGAAGCTCCTTTTCTACTGTGTTTTATGTAGCTAAACCATTGCACTGATCCACTACTCTATTTCTTAGCCAATAACAAATAATTTTGATGACTGACATTTTATTATATAGTTTTAGATGTAGTAGAACTAGGTTGCTCTCTTTTGTACTTTTTCATTAATTTTTTTGATATTCATGACTTTTTGTTCTTCCATAGGTTTTTTGTTATGATTTTTTCTACTTCTTTCAGATAATTTTTTGGTAGTTGTACTGATATGGCATTGAATAAATAAATTACTTTAGAAATTGTCATTTTTATTATATTGAGTCAACCTACCCATGAATAATTAATATTTTCCCATTATTTAGATTCTCCTTTATTTATGTGAAAAGTGTTTTATAATTATGTACATATACTTCCTGCATTTGTCATTTTTTTATCATTTACAGTTATTTTAAATGGAATTTCTCTTTCTATCTCTTCTGAGAATTGTTGGTTTTATCTAGAAAAGCTGATGATTTATGCAGGTTTATTTTATATCCTGCAGTTTTACTAAAGTTAATTGTTTTGGGTAGTTTTTTTAGTTGATTTTTTAGGATTCTCTGAATATACAATCATATAATCTGTAAAATAGGATGATTTTATTTCCTTTTGATTTAGTCTAATGATTTCAATTTTTCCTCTCATATTGCTAAAGCTAATATTTCTAGTACAAGACTGAATAATAGTGGTGACAATGGAGATTCTTGTTTCATCCCTGATCTTATTGAGAATGCTTCTAACTTATCCCCATTAAAGATAATGCTTTTTGATGGCTTAAGATAGATACTGCTTATCATTAAAAAAAAAAAAAAAACTCCATCTGTTCCTATGTTCTTTAGTGTTTTTAGTAGAAATAGATACTATATTTTTCAAAAAAATTTCTATATTTGTTGAGATGATACTATAATTTCTGCTGGTTTTGTTATTAATATGCTGAAATATTTTTTTTCTTTTATTGAATCAGCTCTACATTCCTGGTATAAAAAATCATGATATTATGAGAGACTAATGGTAATAATAAATATATATATATGTATGTATATATATATATATATCACCTTAATCACATCTTCTAGTTGAATATAAGTATGTCTCTTAGAGTAGAATAGAAGCTGTTGGTGATGGTATTTATTTGTTTCATTTGCCTGATTCTTTGTGGTCCTGTTTAGGGTTTTCTTTGCAAAGATATTGGAGTTGTTTGCCATTTCCTTCTCTTGATCATTTGTTGTTGTTTTTATAATTTTTTTTTTTTGCAAGGCAATTGGTTAAGTGACTTGCCCAAGCATTGTTAAGTATCTGAAGGTCCTCCTGATTCCAGGGCCAGTACTCTCACCACTGCAACATATAGATGCTCCTACAACTCATTTTACTAATAAGGAAACTGAGGCACACAGGCTAATGTTTTGTCACATGGCTAATGAAAAGAAGATGAGTCTTCCTGAGTCCAGGATTAGTACTCTATCCACTCTGCCACCTAGTTGCCCCAGAACTGAAGTCTCTGAATAGGTTGAGACACTTGTCTATGAATCAATAGGTCATTGATGAAGTTTGGATCTCATTTCTCAATCTAGGCTCAAGAACCCACAACTTCTGTAGCTTCAACTATTTTAGAAAAAGATGTAATTAGACATAGAAAAAATTCTGAAAAAGCAGATTCTTATATGTGAAGATAGTGTGTGGCAGATAAGCAGTGAAGTGGCAAGATATGGAAATCCCTAAAATATGAAGAAATATTGTTAACAAAGTCTTAGAATTGTTTCAAGCTTGGAGATGTAGCATTTAGAGATGCTATATCATTCCTCAGTTTTAGGACTAGCAAAGTTACAAGAGGCCATCTATGCCAACTTTTTTATTTCATAGATAAAGAAATTGAGTCTTAGGTTAATTGTTTACCTAAATATGCAATAAGCATCAGAGTTAGGATCTGCACCAAGTATCTTTCAAATCCAGTATCTCTTTTTCCCCTGAGGCAACTGAGATTAAGTGATTTGCCCAAAGTCACACAACTAGGATGTATTAAGTTTCTGAGACCAGATTTGAACTCAGATCCTCCTGACTTCAGGGCTGGTGTTCTATCCACTGTACCACCTAGCTGCACCCCCAGTACCCTTTCAACAGAAGAATATTGCTTTCCATTGTAAATAAAGTAGCATTCCAATAAGTTGTATTTACACAAAGCATAAAATATAAAGAAAAGTCTACCTTCTGCCATGTGGGTCAGGGTCAGAAAACTGAACTGATTAAACTGTTATCCCTTCTAATCAATTCAATAGTTGATGACAATATTTCCACACAAATGAGTGCAAAAGCATTTGGTAAGCTCAATCCATATATTGGACAACAGAAATTGCTTTATAAACGCAAGAGAGAAAGGTAAGTTCAGCCATCATTTGGCATAAAGTATCAGTGTCATTGCAGAAATTAGCAAAGAACTCATTTCTAAACATGCTAACTTGAGATGAGTTATTTTTTAATGATTCATTTCATTGGGAATTTTTTTTGTTGGGGGGGGAGTGAGTAAAGTTGTGAGAAAATTATCCCCAGTACCTCCCCTGTGTGCTGACATACTCCAGGAAGTGACAAGGTTCACCTCCTTCAGCATGATAAATTTTTGCTGTTACTAAAATTCTGCCCACCTGCCAATGTTCCACCCCCATGGTCTGACAAAGGAAGTGTGTTTTAATTCCCAGCTCATTCCCTCATAAGTAAATTCTCCAAAATAATGAGTCATGCATGTAAATATTACCCTTGCTGAGCATATTTATTATGTGTTGATGTTGATTGTTTAAAAAAGGGTTATGGTTCAATAAATTGAACCTGAGCTGAGCCTCTTGTAGGATGAAATGGAGAGATAGGTAGATCAATTTAGAATCACTTCTACTTTTCGATCTGTTTAATAGATTTTTTAAAAAAGACACCGAGAGCCCAGCAGAGACAGAGCTTCATGCTCTAATATCCTCAAACATGCTTCTATCCTTGTGTATCCTGACTGGAGTTTGAGACTAGTGGAGAAGTAGGAAACACAGCCTTGGTTCCTCAGTTCAGGATCAAACCTGGCTCATTTATGCAACTGGTATTGTACGTTTGGGGGCATGACAGTACATCTGACCCCTTTGGGGTAAAATTTGATCTGGCATTTCATTTCAAGGGCTCAGTCACCAGTCTGTCAAATCTTCATTTTGCTGGTGCCCACTAGAACTGCTGACGCTTGTCTCTAACTCCCGGGGCTTTCATCTTTCACTGGCAATAAACATGTCACCCTGCTGAGGTGAAACACAATCTGGAATTAAATTTACTGCATATAAAATATAGTGCCCTCTTTATTGGTTCAAATACTTGTCACTCATAATTTATTTGCAAGTGTATGGCCTTCGAACAGGGAGAAGAGAATACAGCTGTAAATGGGAGGGGGCAATGGAACTCCATTTGGCAGCATCTTTCTCAACATTTCTCATCCTTAGTTTTTAAGTCCCATTTTCCCTACTTTGTCTAATAAGTATGAGATCTAGTGTCTCAATAGGCCACATATGCATGGGCTGTTTAGCCCTATGTTCTTTTGCATATTTGCTAGGATCTGGGGAAAAGGATGTGTGTCTCTCAGGAGGGTAGTACTTTTACATTTGTGTGTGTGTGTGTGTGAGTGACAGACAGACAACAGACAGGAAGACGAGACAGAGAGACAGAAACAGACAGAAACAGAGACAGAACCACCAAGACAAAGCGATTGGAAAGCAGCTCAGGGTGGAATCGGATGGTACTCTCCTCAGTTTCAGGCTCACACTCACCATGCTTTCCCTTCTGGCACTCAACTTTTTCACGATTTATTCCAAATACTGTCGATCAGCTTTAACTAATACAGTTCTTGTATGAAGCACCTCTCTAATCTCTTCAAACACAGATGTGGAAGCAGGGCTTAGAGCATGGAGGCCAACAGAAGTACTTTGCCTGTACCAGTGATTAGCTGTGATTGACACAGCATACTTCTGCTTTCACAGGCCGATTCTAACACCCATAAGTGATTGTTTTAAAATGAGAAGCATTGGGTACTGAGGCACTACCATTAGTAAATATGCAGCACAACCCTATTAGCAGATAGCTAAGAGACTACAAAACACTTGATACTATTCTCTTTTTTATTTCTTTTTCATATTTTCCTTTTTCTTATTTTGTCTGTCTGCCAACAATTTTTTTGAAGGAACATTAACTATTCATTTAGGATGACTGAAACAAACATGAATGCATATTTTATTCCAAATTCTATTTTCTAAAATATACAGTAACAGGTGAAGGAAATTCTAAAATCAAAAAAAAAATGTTTTATTTCTTTAAAACTAAAGTCCAAAATTTTGAACTATGCTATCCAAAAAGATTTATTGATAATTACCAGAAGTCAGGGAGTGCAAATGACACAAACAATTGGTTCGTGGACTCTGACTTATCTTTTTGAGTTTAATATAGAGGACTTAATAAGACAGCAAAAACAAGAATTACATACAAGAAAAGAGGAGACAGTATGGATAACTAACAATCTGATGGGAGAGAGTACTCATCTCAGTGAGATCACAAATCCATTGAAATACAAAAGAAAAGAAGGTATGGGGGGAAAGAGAACAGGAAAGAGTGTACATTTTCATTATCAGTTTTTGTGACTTGGTAGTATTAATTGATTAGGTCTGAACATTAACTTAAACTTAAAAGTCTAGAGGTGGAAGGTACCTTGGAAATTAGTATCATCTTGTCATTTTACAGAGTAAAAAGAAAAAGAAAAACAAGCAAACAAACAAAAAAACCTGAGGAAGAAGGAAGTTAAATGACTCCTCCAAGTTTAACCAGGTAGTATCAGAGATGGCATCCAGAACTAGTAGTCTTTCTACTGTACTATAGCAAGTCTTTTTTTGGTTATATCTTCCAGCATAGAATGTGGATTCCTGGAAATACCACTCAAGTTGAAGTTAGGCTGAGTAAGCCTGCTTTGTTCTAATGGCACAGTCCTGATTTTAAAAAATCCATTTTTCATCTCTTTCTGTCTATCTGTTTCTGTCTCTCTCTATTCCTTTCCATCTCTGTCTTTTTCTCTGTGTCTATCTCTGTGTCTCTGTATCTGTTTCTGTCTCTGTCTTTTGCTTTCTGTCTTTCTCTGTGTTTCTGTCTCTGACTCTTGTAATCTCTGTCTCTCTGAAAGTCTGTCCGTCTGTCTCTTTTCCTCTTTGCCTTCCCTCTCCCAGTATTTCTCACCTCAATCAAAGTTAAAGAACAACAAGGAATTTTGATTTACACCCAATATTAGTTGATATAGATACCTTTTTGTTTATCTCACCTGGCTAGTTCATTCTCCTCAGACTCCCTCCATTTGAAGCTCACCCTATTGGTTCAGGACTTATTATGGACACCCAATCAGCTCTAACCTAACTATAGTCCAAATTCACTCAATTTACCAGTCTTAGTCCCCTGTCCTAACAGGTTTATTTATACATGTCACCTAGTTCCTTCTTAAATTCAATTCAATTCCTCAGACTCTTGCTGACTGACTACTATGTGCAAAGGACTAAACGTAGGGTGACTATTAAATGGGGGAGAGAATGATCCTATGTTGGCTTTAAGTATAGTTCCCTTCATGATGAAATGGATTGTATTATATAGTAAGAGATATAAGGGCAAGAGAGGTGGTTTAAGGGAAAGATTCCTGACTCTCTCATCAAAAGAGTTTGGTTCAAATGCTGTCTATGAAAATTCTCACCCTTGACTCTTACTTGTGTGATCAAATCTCCTTAAGTCTCAGGTTCCTTATGCAATATGTATTAGTATTTGGACAATTGATCTATAGAATGACATTATTGAACAAGACGACTGCAAAGATCTCTTCTATTCTAGAGATATGATTCAATGACTAGCATATATACTCGAGTATAAGCTGACCCGAATATAAGCCGAGGCCCCTAATTTTAACCCAAAAATCTGGGAAAATTTATTATATCAGTAGGTTTAGGTAGCGCACCGGTGCCTGCAGAGGAGGAGAGCGGGTGCCGGTATACGTATGTAGAGCGGTTGCCAACATTAGTATACAGTCCAGTTACCAACTGTGATACTACAGAAATAGCCGCACCACCGTAGCAACTCGAGTATAAGCAGAGGAGGGGATTTTTTGCCCAAAAATTGGGCAGAAAAACTCGGCTTATACTCGAGTATATACGGTATATCTAAATCCATGACTTTCATGGGTTATATGAAAAATTATCCTACTTATAAAATCCAGGATACTCCAAGAAGAAACCTAGAATTTTCTTGCTCAGATTTGTTTTAAATTTGGAGATTCCTTCATTTATTTTATGACCTCACAATCTGCCAAGGTTCTCCAAACTTTTAGGACAACCCTAAGGACTTTTTCCCTATCCTTCATTAAAAAGAGTCACTTTGTGACTAGGCAGTGTGGATATAAAATGCCTCCCTTTCTCTTATCACCCTACCTTTTTGTTCAAGCTACAATGTAAATGGAGGAGAAAATCTAAGAATAGGAGTTCCTGCTCCAACAAGCTATAAAATACCCAATTTTATTTGCTTCTTCACCCATATATAGTTAGATGTTTTATTCATAACTATCTTTCAACAGAAACCTGTGAAAAACAAAGTCATTTTATCTTTTATTTCTTATTTTTAAACTTCAAAAACATTCCATTAATTCTAATCTCTAGTTTCACAGTGCCCCTCCCTCTCACCACTTTCCACACAGAACTATAATGAAGGGAGATGAATCAATAAAAGGGAAAAGTTGGCATTTAGCAAGCATCTCACTTTTCAAATACTCTTAGAATCATAGACTGTTAGAGTTAGAAGAGACCTTAGAGGTTACTTTAGTCCAACCCCCATATTTTATACATCAGAGAGACTAAGAAGTTTGCCCAAACTCATATAGTTGTTTTCTGTCAGAGCTAGAAATGGAATTGAGGTCTACCTCAACTTTTCTTTTGTGGATCTGCCCTGTGATTTCATTAGTATAGGATACTACCTAACAGAAAACTCTCTTCCCCAGTACAGATTGTTTTGCTCTTAAAAAGGTAATCTTATTGAGTTTTCTAATGCAGCAAGGGCTTAAGTGACTTGCCCAAGATAATATAGTCAGAAAATGTCAGAGGCAGACTCAGTCCCAATTCTCCATGATCCTTAAGTCTAATTTCTATCTAATGCCTCTTATTAACATGATTAATTAATTAATTTCATCTGACCTTACAAAAGAGCTATTTCACAATAGAATTTCAGAGACAGAAGGCACCAGAGAGACTGTCTGCTCTAACATGTGAAAGAATCCATCTTTAAAAATCCCTAAAAAGTAGTCATCCAGCCTCTGCCTGAAAACTTTTAGTGAACAGGGATTTATTTTCAGCAAAAGAAGCCCATTCTACTTCAGGTTAGCTTCAATTGTCAGGGAGTTGTTTCCATATTTATATGGATGTGTGTATTCTTTCATTGATAAAGATCACCACATATAAGAATTGTTTCATTTTTTGGACTTTCATCTCTATCAGCTCAATGAATGCCACATAATGAACCTCAAGATTTTTGAAATCTTGATGACTGATTGATCTATGCCTTTCATCTCATATGATAGATTTTCCAGTACAGATCTACCAATATTCTGAAGACCTTCTTTTATTTAGAACCTTTAGATTCCTCCCTTGTTCACTATACCTGAAAAACCTTCATCTAGTAACGCCCTAAAGTATGAGTCAATAGAACCATCCTGAACTGAGCTTCTCATTCTAAAAATGCAGGAAAGAAAAGAAAAAAAAAATTCTCTCAACTGTTAAAAGCCTTCATGTATGGCTTTCTTATAGTCCATTCTCCCAATCCTAGGGATAAAAATTGGACTATATCTCTTAAAAGCCTAATATCTAAGAGGACCCATCAAAGTCTGAAGCTTCAAAACTATTTCATACAGAACCTGGCATTATATATTCTAATAATACAAGGTGAAAATCTAATATATGTCTAATCATGTAACATATTTGTCATTTAAATTTTAGAGCTTATCTAACTTTTCTTAATTTATTTTAACCATATTTAAATAAAATTCATGCACAATTGTGCTTAATCTCACTCAAACCTTCTGATGATATTGATATCTGTGCTTTCCCCAGTGAAGCTATTATTTTTATGGGTTTTTACAATATTATTGGACGTTGCAGAAAACTAATTTTTTAGAGTCTGCTTTGTTACTTAAATAACTAAAATAACTTTTATATAGACAAGTAGCACTGATTTGCAGAGTTTGTTATAATGGTGATACCCTTATTTCCAATTTATTTCTAATGTTTTGCATAACTTCGGATGTAGTTTCTCAATGGAGGATGGGGATGGGGATAAGGGAAAGAATCTGAACTCAAGTTTTAAAAACAAATGTAAAAAACTGGTTTTAAATGTAACTGGGAAATATTAAATAAATAAATTCTGTTTTTCCTATTAGAATTTTATCAGAAGGAAAAGAAAGAAAATCCTTCTTAGGAACAACAGTGAAAATTGAACATGACAATATTCATCTATTGGAGTTTTTGTGATATAATTATATCTGAGTGTGTTATTTCCAATTGACTATAATGAGAAACATCTTATATGTATAAAACCAAGTTCTATTTCAAGTGCAAAATGTATAGTACTGTATGACTTATGAAATGAATATTTAAAGGGACTGTTATTTCCCTGACAGGACAATAGTTAATGGGCATTCACTTCCCTCAGCTTGAAATCATCCTCTTACACACACATGTGGTATGACTATAAAGTAATTTTACTTTACAACTATGCCAGGGCTTACTTATTAGTGGAAGTGCTATCCTTTAAAGCGCCCATCTTTCAGGCTTCTATACTTTCTCTAAAGAATGAAGCACTGATAAAGACATTTTGAATCCTTCTCAAGAAATTGCCTTTAGAATCATTTTGTCAGTCACTGAAAAACCATTTTTTTAACTTTATCTTTTTTTCAGAAATAATATTTATAAAGCTTTATTGTTTTACTTTAGTACTTTATGCCCCCAAATGACTCTTGGCTATTCAAATCTCTTTCCAAAAAAAAAAAGATCCCAAAGAATTGTCTTTGAAGAGCATTCCAAAGATATTTTAAGTAATGATCTCCAAGTGAACAATGATGATATTTTCCAAGGGTCTGACTTTGAGGGAGACAATACTCATTTAGATAGTCTACAGCAGCTTAAATATAGTCCCTTCTCACTATAGGCCACAGCTTAAAAGGAGCTCTTCTTAAAAGGGAAATTGAGTAGACATTGAAAAATGGCAATTGAAAATTGTCCACTCTTTTATGTTTTATAGGAATTGGGTAGACTCCACTCTGTGCCATGAAGATTTTAGCTTTCTAGAGATTTGGGTCTTTTTTTCTGAAATTGTTCAGGGTGCTTCCTTCTTATAACATTTTAAATCTTATTGACTTCCAAATCATGAATTTAAGGATAAAGTGACTGCCCTTCTTGGCCTTTAAAGATCCCTGAGTTCAGAGACCTACTGTACTCAATGCCTTTTACCTTATTTTTGTATCACTGCTGCTACTACAAAGTAGATTGTTATCAATAACCACAGCCTGTTTCCCTTCTCTTCTATCAACAAACAACTAGAACTTTAATTGATAAGGGAAATAAGTATGGAAACATGAGATCATAAATTTGCAGCTGGGAAGAGTTTCTAAGGACATTTAGGATATCATTTTACATATAAGGAAACTAAGACCTGAAGAGGTAACCCTATTTGTCAAAAGATGTAGGAAATAGAACATGTTATATTTTGGAAAAAGTATACTGACACTAAATATGACATTCTATTTCACATATTTATCTTTTTTTTTCACTTTTTGTTGATATCTCCTATATTCAACATTTTGTTAATCTATCAATATGTTCTAACCATATCTACCCAAAAGAATCATTTTAATAAAGAATATAAAAGATTAGAAGAAAAAAAAGTAATTCAATAAATCTAATTAACATGTCAACCAAGTCCAACACTAAATGTAGTGTTTTATAGAGCTGGTGGTTCACAGAGTACTGTACTGATAGTCAGAAAAATATGAGTCCAAATCCAGTCTCAGATATTTACTGGTTGTGCAATCTCCGGCAAGTGACTTAATATCTTTTTGCCTCAATTTGCTCAAATGTAAAGTGAGAATAATAATAGCGCTTATTTTTCAGGGCTGTTAGGAGGATCAAATGAGATATTTGTAAAAATGTTTAGCATAGTGCCTGGCACATAGTAAGTAATATACATATACATATGCACATACATATACATATATATGCACTTCCCTTCTTTCCCCATAGCTCTCATCTATGCAAACAAAAGAGGGATATGCTTTCTTACATCTCTTGTTTAGGGGAACAATTTTTAAATATTACATTCGAGTTTGTTTTTCTATTTCTATTCACACTGTCACCTTTGTCATTAATTCTGTTTTCCTGCTTCTAACTTGCTTTGAATTAGTTCATATGCATCTTACTATGCTTCTCTATATTCTTCATATTTTTTATGATACAGGACTATTCTATTATGTTCATATGCTACAATTTATTTAGCAATTTCCAGTTATTTTCTATTAAAAACAACAACAAAAAATACTGCTATAAATATGTTTAGCGCAGCTAGATGGTGCAGTGGATAGAAAACTGGGCCTGGAGTCCTGAATTCAAATCTGGTCTCAGACACTCACTAGCTATATGACCCTGGACAAGCTGCTTAACTCTATTTACATCAATTCCTCATTTGTAAAATGAACTGGAGAAGGAAGTTGCCAAGAAAATCCCAAATGGGATCATGAAGTGTCAGACATGACTGAAATGACTGAACAATAAATATTTTAGCTTTTATGGAATAATCTTTAATTTACTTCAGTTGCTACATTCCTAGAAATAGGATCTCTACAGTAGAGGTTATGAATATTTTAGTCATTTTGTGTAGGATAGTTCAAAATTACTTTCCAGAGTGGATGAATCAGTTGGTAGACATATCTTTCAAAATTTCTCCAACAATGAGCATGCCTATTTGCGTTACCTTTGTCAATTTTCTGGATGGGAGATGAAACCTTAAACTTGTGTTTGCTTCCAGATAACAATTCTTCTCATGAACTTTAAATTTAATATATATCAATGAGAAAATTTTAAAAGCAAATAGAAATTCATCTACTCAGTACCATCTCAGTTCTCAATCCCATAAAATTCCCCTCACTGTGCTAGAGTGGTTTGAGCTTACTGTAATTCAAAGTTTTTTTTTTTTTTTCCCCCCCTCTGGATGCCTATTACTGATTTGAAATTTGCCCATATTGGCTCTCTCATTTAATGAAGCATCTTATAAATCTTTGGGAGGTCTTTGATGTCCAGCCCATACATTCTTAGGGGGGAAAGACTTTTGAATAGTTATTATAGTTGTTCTCATAAACTAGAAGAGGAATCTTTTACTTTGATAATCATTTTACCTTAAAGTTCACAAATAATACAGTATCCTCCACATAAGTCATGTTAAGTGAACAAATGTGTCCACATTTAAATTTATGTATTCATATAAATACATCCTTTTAGGATGTATTTTCTTTTATGTATATGTATATGTATTTGTATTATGTATATATATTTTCTTTTATGATATAAAAGAAAAAGGCAATGAGAAAAGCATTTATTTAGTGCCTACTATGTGTCAGGCATTGTATTAAATCCATTTTTTAAAATGTCATATGATTTGATCCTTACAACGGTCCTGTGAAGTAGGTGCTATTATTATCTCCATTTCATATTTGAAGAAACTGAGACAAATAAAAGTCACACGTCTTGACCCAGGTTACCTAGATAGTAAACAACTAAGGCTGGATTTATATACAGGTCTTCCTGACTCAATAACTGGTACACTCTATCCACTGTGTCACCTAGCTACCTCAAAATTCATTCAGCCTACAAGTATTTATCAAACACCTATAGGAGTCATGCTCTGTGCTTGCCACTAGTGGCGAGAAAAATTGCAATCATTCCTGCACTCAAAGAACTTATATTTTATCAGAGAAAAACTATGTACATATACCAAAACTAGTAGCTAAGGAGACCAGGAACATTCTCTTATAGAAGACAGGGATTGAGTTGATCTTTCAGGAAACAGGTACCCCAAGAGAAAAAGGTGAAGATTTCCATCTGTGAGGATCACCCATTACAAAGACACTGAGATGAAGAGTCTTATGAGAATAGTAAGAATGATTTAATATGATTAAACTATAGAGTATGATTGAGTTGTAACATATTAAATGAATGAAAAGACAGGGAGGTATGAGGTTTGGAATGGCTTTTTTCAGTTATATATGGTAAATATTATGCCAGAGACACAAAGAAATCTTTTGAAGATGTTAATTGTCTTTGAAGCTTAATTACCATTGGGCAATACATTCATAGATGTACAACAACACATATTTATCAGTTGCCTACTATATTCTTGACACGGTGCTAGTCACCGGGATTACAAGTACAAAATTAAAACAGTCCTTTCCTGGATGTCTCCTAGGCATAATTAGTATATTTCAGTACACAAAATCAAGGCCTCCAGATTACTGTAGCCATGCTATGCTATTGCAAAGAGACCCTTGCTTGGGTCCTTACCACTTTTATTTTGCTTTTTTTTTTTGTTTTCTTTTTTCTGGTTATATATGTACATCAATTAATTTTAAATGCACATTTCTTTATGAATCATGTTGGGAGAGAAAAATCAAAACAAAAAGTAAAAACCACGAGTGAAAAAAAAAACTGAAGAAAAATGGAAAAAAAGTGAGAATAGTATGTGTTGATTTACATTCATTCTCTATAGTTCTATCTCTGGAATCAGATAGCGTTTTCTATTCAAAGTTTATTGGAATTGCCTTGAATCACTGAACCACTGAGAAAAACCAAGTCTTTCATAGTTGACCATCATACAATCTTGCTGTTCCTGTATATACTGTATTCCTGACTCTATTTTGCTCAGCATTACTTCAAGTAACTCTTTCCAGTCCTTTCTAAAATTGGCTTGTTCATCATTTTTATAGAATAATATTTCTTTTCATATATCATAACTTATTCATCCATTCCCTAATTGATAGGCATCTACTCAATTTCCATTTCTCACCACAAAAAGAACTGCTACAAACATTTTGGCACATATAGATCCCTTTCCCTTTTTTAGTATGTCTTTGGGGTATAAGCCCAGTAGTAGCACTGCTGGATCAAAGAGTATGGACAGTTTTATTGCTCTTTGAGCATAATTCTAAATTGTTCTCTAACATAGTTGGATCATTTCACAACTCTACCAATAATGCATTAGTGTTCCAGCTTTCCCACATCTACTCCAACATTTATCATTATCTTTTCCTATCATCTTAGCCAACCTGAGAAATATGAGGTGGTACCTCAGAATTATTTTAATTTGCATTTCTCAAACCAAGAGTGTGTTACAGCATTTTCATATGACTATAGATGACTTTAATTTCATCATCTGAAAATTATTCTTTTCATATCCTTTGATCCTTCCTACCTTCTTCTCAGAACTGATTGCCTTGCATGCACAGAATTTGTAAGGATAATCTCAATATATCAACCATGGTCATATTGCTTCTTTCTGTTTAGAAGTTGTATTTGGGTAATGAGGGTTTTCTAATTAGCATTTGAATGGCATGTGAGTACTAATAAAGTTCCTTCCAGGTGAGCAGAGTAATCAGTTCTTTCTACCTTGAGATCATTTCATATATCAGGAATATCATCAAATATGAGATAGATACATAAACATGAAACCATTTCTTTTCCTGGGGATTAGAGCTAAGTAAATGAAGAATCTCTAAAATTATTATTTTGCTTTTGTAGTTGACTCAATTTTTTAAAAATAGTATTGTAGAAAGGAATAATTCTATGTAAAAAGTTTTATAAGAATTCCAAAGATAGGGACAAGGGCAAGGGACAAAGATAGGAGATGGATGATGAAATATAGGTAGAAGAACCCCCCCAAAAAAGACAGGTTGAAGTAATTTTCCTGACTAAGGAAACTTAGAAAATCAGGAGGGATGATTTCTTACACCTGAATCAGAGTATAGTACAGTCCACTTCAGGACATGGCAACACAGATCTGGCCCCAACAAATCAAGAGGAAGCCACTGAATCATCTGTAGTAATGGCTGCTTCAAGAGCTCACAGATGATAAGAGAGTTGACCAACTGATCAGAAGGAGATCACAAGGATCTTTTTACTAGTACCAAAACAGTACTATTGCTGAGCTGAGTCACAGCTCTGGATGGCAATCTCAGCACACTAGAACATGGAGCCACAGTGGAAAAGGGAACTTTTTCACAATTCCAAGACAGAAAAGAGTGCTTGTAATTAGTCACAGATCAGAGTACAGGGCAGGGAGAAGAATAAAAACATCTCTCCCCAGATCATACAACAATAGCTGCACAAACCCTGTAAAGCGTGGGAGGGTGTACCCTCCACCCTGGAATAAGAGTCCTACTTTAACAAAGAGTTAGTCAAGTAATGAGCAAACAACAGAAAAAGATTCTTACCACAGAAAGTTACTATGGTGGTGATCAAACACACACATAAGAAGATAACAAAGTCAAAGCTGCTACATCTAAACCCTTTAAGAAAAATATTAATTGGTCTCAGGCCATAAAAGAGCTCAAAAATTATTTTTTATATCAAATATGGGAAGTGGATAAAATTGGGAAGAAAAGTTGGAGTGTTGTAAAAAAAAATCGTGGAGAAAAAGTCAACAGCTTGGTGAGGGAGACAAAAATTACTGAAGAAAATGACACTTTAAAAAAACAGATGAGGGCAAATGTTAAAGGAGGCACTAAAAACATTGAGAAGAAAAATGCCTTTAACAAACAGAAATGGCCAAATGAAAATTAGGCACAAAATTTCACTGAAGAAAAAAAAAACTCTTTAAAAATAGAATTGGGAGAAGAGTAGAGCCAAGATGATGGAGTAAAGCAGTAACTTGCCTAACCTCTCCCTAAAACCACTTCAGATTTCTTTAATGTCTCTCCAAAAGATGGTATAGAACATTTTCCAGCCAAAGACAACTTAGGTCAATAGGAAAGGTTTGTGTTACCAGGGTGGAAGCCCAGAATGCAATTCCATTGCAGGCTATGCCAGTGCAACTCAGGACCCAGCCCCCAGTCTGGCCCAGCATAAGCACCAGATTGGTGTGACCTCTGAATCAGCAGCAGTGCTGGAGGCTCCCAGAACTTTGCCAGGGACACTAGGGAGGACTAGAAAGGTCAGCAGAGAAAATCTGTAGCAATAGGGTGGGTATCTCATATGCAGTTCCAGCACAGCTATGACCCTAATCCCAGTGGTGTTTCTCTAACACACTATATCTTACAGCTATAGTCGGATGGGGACACTCCTAACAACTCTGGGACAGAAAAGCGTACGGTCAGGTTTCTAGAGGATCTCTATAAACAGCTTTCCAAAACCCTGAAGGTTGGGACAATGCACTCTCTGCTTGGAAACAAAGCCTTACTTTAACAAAGAGTTAAAAATTGAGTAATAGGATAGGAAAATGAACAAATAAAAGAGAAAGATTCTGACCATTGAAAGTTATTATGGTGCCAAGGAAGAGCAAAACACACATTCAGAAAATGATAACAAAGTCAAAATTTCTACATCCAAAGTCTCCAAGAAAAACAAAAATTGTTTCAGATAATGAAAGAGCTCAAAAGGGACTATGAAAATCAAGTAAGGAAGATAAAGAAAAAATTAGGAAAAGAATTAAGAGTGATGCAAAAGGAAGTACAAAAAGCTAATGAGAGAATGCCTTAAAAAGCAAAATTCACCAATTGGGAAAGGAGGTACAAAAACTCACTGAGGAAAATAATTCCTAAAAAAAAATAGACTTAAGCAAATAGAAACTAATGATTTCATTAGAAATTAAGATCCAATAAAATAAAACCAAATAAAAATTTTAAAAATGTGAAATATCTCACTGGAAAAACAACTGACCTGGAAAATACATTCAGGAGAGATAATGTAAAAATTATTGGTCTACCACACATAATATCGCATAAGATTGAAATGGGTTCATGATCTAGACATAAATTATGGTATTATAAACAAATTAGAAGAACATAGGATAGTTTACCTCTTAGATCTGTGAAGGAGAAAGGAATTTGTGACCAAAGAAAAACTAGAGATCATTATTGATCACAAAATAGATCATTTTGATTATATTAAGTTTAAAAGTTTTTGTACAAACAAAACTAATGCAGACAAGATTAGAAGAGAAGTAATAAACTGGGGGGAAATTTTTGCATTCAAAGATTCTAATAAAGGCCTCATTTCTAAATTACATAGAGAATTGACTCAAATTTATAAGAATTCAAGCCATTTTCCAATTGATAAATGGTTAAAAGATGTTAATAGACAATTTTCAGATGAAGAAATTGAAACTATTTCTAGTCATATGAAAAGGTGCTCCAAATCACTATTGATCAGAGAAATGCAAAATAAGACAACTCTGAGAAACCACTACACATATGTCAGATTGGCTAAGATGACAGAAAAGATAATGACGAATGTGGAGGGGATGTGGGAAAACTGGGTCACTGATACATTGTTGGTGAGTTGTGAATGGAGCCAACCATTCTGGAGAGCAATTTGTAACTATGCTCAAAAAAAGTATCAAATGGTGCATCCCCTTTGACCCTGCAGTGTTTCTACTGGATTTATATCCCAAAGAGATCTTAAAGGAGGGAAAGGGACCCCCATGTGTAAAAATGTTTGTGGCAGCCCTTTTTGTAGTGGCAAGAAAATGGAAACTGAATGAATGCCTATTAGTTGGAGAATGACTGAATGAATTATGGTATATGAATATTATGGAATAATATTGTTCTGTAAGAAATGACCGGCAGGATGATTTCAAAGAGGCCTGCAAAAACTTTTTTTAAATAATTTTTTTTATTGATAGAATGCATGCCAGAGTAATTTTTTACAGCATTATCCCTTGCATTCATTTCTGTTCCGATTTTTCCCCTCCCTCCCTCCACCCCTTCCCCCAGATGGCGAGAGTCCTTTACATGTTGAATGGGTTGCAGTATATCCTAGATACAATATATGTGTGCAGAACCAAACAGTTTTCTTGTTGCACAGGAAGAATTGAATTCAGAAGGTATAAATAACCCGGGAGGAAAAACATAAATGCAAGCAGTTTATATTCATTTCCAGTGTTCTTTCTCTGGGTGTAGCTGCTTCTGTCCATCTTCGATCAATTAAGGCTCTCTTTATCAAAGAGGTCCACTTCCATCAGAATACATCCTCAAACAGTATCATTGTAGAGGTATATAATGATCTCCTGGTTCTGCTCATTTCACTCAGCATCAGTTCATGTAAGTCTCGCCAGTCCTCTCTGTATTCATCCTGCTGGTCGTTCCTTACAGAACAATAATATTCCATAACATTCATATACCACAATTTACCCAGGCATTCTCCAATTGATGGACATCCTTTCATTTTCCAGCTTCTAGCCACTACAAACAGGGCTGCCACGAACATTTTGGCACATACAGGTCCCTTTCCTTTCTTTAGTATCTCTTTGAGGTATAAGCCCAGTAGAAACACTGCTGGATCAAAGGGTATGCATAGTTTGATAACTTTTTGAACATAGTTCCAAATTGCTCTCCAGAATGGCTGGATGTGTTCACAATTCCACCAACAGTGTATCAGTGTCCCTGTTTTCCCACATACCCTCCAACATTCCCCATTATCTTTCCCTGTCATTCTAGCCAATCTGACAGGTGTGTAGTGGTATCTCAGAGTTGTCTTAATTTGCACTTCTCTGATTAATAATGATTTGGAGCATATTTTCATATGTCTATAAATAGTTTCAATTTCTTCGTCTGAGAATTGTCTGTTCATATCCTTTGACCATTTATCAATTGGAGAATGGTTTGATTTCTTATAGATTAGGGTCAGTTCTCTATATATTTTGGAAATGAGAGGCCTGCAAAAACTTACATGAACTGATGCTAAGTAAAATGAGCAGAACTAGGAGATCATTATACATGGCAATACCAAGACTATATAATGATCAATTCTGATGGACGTGGCTTTCTTCAATAATGAGATGATTCAAATCAATTCCAAGTGTTCAGTGATAAAGAGAGCCATCTACACCCAGAGAAGGGACCATGGGAACTGAGTATGGACTAAACATAGCATTCTTACTCTTTCTGTTATTGTTTTCTTGCATTTTGTTTTCTTTCTCAGTTTTTTTCCTTCTTGATTCAATTTTTCTTGTGTAGCAAGATAACTGTATAAATATGTATACATATATTGGATTTAACACATTTTAATATATTTAACATGTATTGGACAACATGCCTTCTAGGGGAGAGGATGGGGAAAGGAGGGGATAATTTGGAACAGAAGGTTTTGCAAGGATCAATGTTGAAAAATTACCCATGCATATGTTTTGTAAATAAAAAGCTTTAATTGGGGGAGGGGGAAGGAGGATGAAGAGAAAGAGAAGGAGAGAGAGAGAGAGAGAGAGAGAGAGAAACAAGAGAGAGAGAGAGAGAGAGAAACAGAGAGAGAGAGAGAGAGAGAGAGAGAGAGAGAGAGAGAGAGAGAGAAAGATCATTGTATACTGTAAAAAATATATATTGGTCTACTTGAAGGTCATGATAAAAAAAATGTCTGAACACCATATTTCAAGAAATTATCAAAGAATACCATGCTGGTATTCTAGAATCTGAGTGTAAAATAACAATTGAATAAATCCACAGATTATCTCCTGAAAGAGATCCCAAATAAAAATTCCCAGGAATATTATAGCCAAAGTCTGGAATTTCTAACAAGTAAAAATATTGCAAGCATCTAGAAAGAAAAAAAAAATCAAGCATAGTGGAGCCTCAATCAGGATAGTACATGATTTAACAGCTTATATATTAAGGGATCTGAGGACTTGAAATGATATTCCAGAGAACAAAAGAGCAAAGATTACACTAAGAATCACCTATCTAGCAGAAACTGAGCATGTTATAGGATAGCCATCTGCAAATGACTTTGCTATTCTCAGTAGTACAATCATCCATAACTATGCTAAAGGATTTATGATGAAAAATCCTATCTATAACCAGAGAAGGAATTTATTGTATCTGAATACAGATTGAAACATTCTCTTTTTCTCTATATATACCTCTCTCTTTCTTTTAAACTTAATTTTTCTTCAGGGTTTTTATTTTCATTATATATTTTTTCACAACTTGACTTTTATGGAAAGGGGTTGCACAACTTCACAAATGGTTTCTTAATTGTGTGGGGGGATATGGGAGAGAACCTAGAATTTAAAAATCTTAAAAAACAAATGTAAAAAAAAAGTTTGGTTTGAATGTAAGTGGAGAAAAATTACATAAATAACATAACATTTAAAAAACAAAATAATAAAATTGGCCAAATGGAAAAGAAGGTACAAAACCTCATTAAAAATATATTTTTTTAAAAATTAGAATTGAGTAAATGGAAAGAGCCAGTAAGTTCTAGCTCTAGGAACTACCATGTGGTTCAGTGTGACCCCAGAAGGCAAACATTCTTCAGAAGTTAGACCACCACATAGTTCAGTGTTACTGATGGGAAACTCAGAAACATCCACTGAGCCTCAATACATGTAAGTCACTACCATTAAGACATTAGATTAGTAACAAACCTCTACAACCTATTGTTATAAGTCCCTATCAACCCACTGCCTCAGTGCAGTACCAGACAAGAGGGCTTCATGGCAACATCAATGCAGCACCAGGTAAACAATCAGGGACTGCAGTCACTAGTACAAGAAACTTGAGATTGTTTTCACTTTTTTTTTCTCATGCTTTTTCCTTTTTCATATGATTTTATATGATTTTATTTACATAGCACGACTAATACGGACAGTTTACTCTTTCCATATTTGAATCAGAGTTCAAATTCCAAAGAAAGGATAAAGACCAAAAGGAAAAAAAAAGAGCAAAAATAACATCAAAAGAATCCGATCATACAGAATTATTATTATGACAGCAAAAACTAAGAAATCAAATAAGAAGATGAAGATGAAAATAAATGTCAAAACATATATAGGAAAAAATCCAAAGATAAATGAGAAATGAAAAATTTGTGGGTTTCAGGCCTGGGAAAAAAAACTCATAAAACAGCTTTAAATAGAGCTTAAAATCATAGGGATGGAGAAAAGAGAAACAAGAAAAAGAGAGAAAAAATGAGAGTATGCTAAAGAAGTAGGGGGAAGGGTACTAGCAGTTGAGAAACTGCTTTAAAAGTAGAATTGGTCAAATGGAAATGGAAATATAAAAATCCCAATAAAGAAAACAATTTCTTATTATTGTTTTTTAAGAAGTGATGACCAAGCTGATTTCAGGAAATCCTGGAAAGACATGATGCTGAGTGAAGTGAACAAAACTAGGAGAATATTATACAGAGTAATAGCAAGATTTTATGGTGATCAGCTATGATAGAATTAGCCATTCCCAGCAATGCAGTGATCCAAGACAACTCCAATAAATTTGGGATAGAGAATGCCATCTGCATTCAGAGAAAGAATGTGGGGACAGAATGCAGATTGAAGCAAACTATTTTTATCTTGGTTTGTTTTGTTTGTTTTATTTCCTCATGCTTCCCCAAATTTTATTTGGATTTTTCTTTTACAGCATGACAACTATGGAAATGTGTTTTAAATGATCACACATGTATATCCTACATTGTATAATTTGGTATCTTTGGAATGGGGAGGAAGGAAGAAAAAATTACAAATCATACAAAATTAATATTTATAATATTTTACTTATAATTGGAAAACACTATTAATTTAAAATCTTTTAAATAAATTAAAAGACAAAACATTTCTTTAAAGGGTATAATTGGTCAAATGGAAAAGTAAAAAGATAGTTGAGGAAAACCACACTTTAAAAGTTACAATTAGGCAAGTGGAAGTTAATGACTTTATGAGATATCAAAACTCAAACAAATTCAAAAGAATGAAAACATGGAAGAAAATGTAAAATGCCTGATCTGAAAAATAGATATAGGAGATATAATATCAAAATCTTTGGCCTACATGAAAGCCATAATCAAAAGAAAGACCTGGACCACTTCTCACAAGAAATTATCAAGGAAAACTCTTCTGATGTCCCGAAACCAAAGGAGGAAAATAGGCATTCAAAAAAATACACTGATTATCTTGGGAAAGAGATCCCAAGCAAAAGCTCCAAAGAACATTATAAGTAAATTTTAGAACTATCAAATTAAGTAAAAAATATTACAAGTAGAGAGAAAGAAACAATTCAAATATCAGGTAGACACAATGGGGATTACACAGGGCTTGACAGTTGAGACATAAAGGATCAGAGATCATGAAAGATAATTTCCTATGAGGAAAAGGATCTAGAGTACAATCACTTAGTAGCAAAATTAAGCATAATAGGACTTCCGGTTAAGATGGCGGAGAGGAGGCTCACAGCTGCATAAGCTCCACGCTTTCTCTCACTATCCATTTCATTACAAGCCTCTGAATCAATGCTTGACTGAAAAAAACCCACAAATAGTTACCAAGAGAAGCCATCCTTGAGATCCGCCAAGAAAGGTCTGTCTTTACTGGAGGGCTGGGACGGTTTTAGATCGGGCGCAGGCTGAGGGCAGCAGCAGTGAGGGCACAGGAGCAGACTGGAGAGGGGGTGGAGAGTGATCGTAGCCGTCTCTGCGGGGAGAGCTTCGCTACAGCTTTGGATACTTTGCTCCAGCAGCAAGTCAACAGCCCAACAGAGAAGCTAAAAACACCGGGGCTGAAGAATACAACCCCAAACAGCTGGAGTCTCTCAGGACCTGGCCGCCCCCCCCTTCCCTCCCTCAGTGGCTCAGCACGCTTTGGGATCTCAGAGCGCAGGCGCAGCACAGTCCTGCTAGTGCCTCACTGCTGCCCCCTGCAGTCTGTAGAGGAAGCTCGATAACACACCCAGCCCCCCCCCAAAGAAAGACTCCAGTTTTTTCTGTTTTTCTTTGGTAGTTTGTCTCTGATTAATAGACAGAATGAGCAAGAAGCTGAAGAGGACTTTAACCCTTGACAGCTTCTATACAGATAGAGAGCAGACTCTAAATCCTGAGGAGACTAAAAACAGGCAGTCCCCAGGTGAATCCCCAAAGGAGGAGATCGTCTGTTCCTCAGCACAGATGAACCTCATAGAAGTGATTAAAAAGGCTCTCACAAGGGAGCTAGAAGAAAAATGGGAAAAGAGCCTGGAGAAGTCAGTTAAAGAGAGAGTGGATAAAGAAGTAAAATCCTTGAAAAATAGGATTAGTGAACTGGAAACAGAAAACAGCTCTCTAAAAAACAAAATTGGCGAAATGGAAAAAAATTCCACAGAACAAAAGAACTCAATTGGACAATTAGAAAAAGATTTTTAAAAAGTGAGTGAAGAGAATACTTCACTGAAAATCAGAATTGAACAAGTGGAATTGAATGACTCGAGGAGACAAGAAGAATCAGTCAAGCAAATCCAAAAAAATCAAACAATGGAGAAAAATGTGAAATACCTTCTGGGGAAGACAACAGACCTGGAAAACAGATCCAGGAGAGACAATCTGAGAATCATTGGACTCCCAGAAAAACATGATGAAAAAAAGAGCCTGGACACTGTCTTCCAGGAAATTATCAAAGAGAACTGCCCAGAAGTCATAGGAACAGAGGAAAAAATAAACATTGAAAGGATTCATCGATCACCCACTGAAAGGGATCCTAAAATCAAAATACCAAGGAATATAGTGGCCAAATGCCAGAACCCTCAGATGAAGGAAAAAATATTGCAAGCGGCTAGAAAAACCCAATTCAAGTATCAAGGAGCCACAATAAGGATCACTCAGGATCTGGCAGCATCCACATTAAAAGATCGAAGGGCCTGGAATATGATATTCCGAAAGGCTAAGGAACTTGGTATGCAACCAAAAATAACTTACCCAGCGAGAATGAGCATCTTTTTCCAGGGAAGAAGATGGACATTCAACGAAGTAAGCGAATTTCATCTATTTCTGATGAAAAAACCAGAACTTAACAAAAAGTTTGATCTACAAATATAGAACTCAATAGAAATCTAAAAAGGTAAAGATTAATCTTGGGAACTATATTTTGACTATATAGATGTATAAAGAATACATGTATACCTTGTTCTAGAAATTGATGTGGAAAGGACATTGTACCAGAAAAAGGGTAAAGTGGGGATAGTACATCCCATGAAGAGGCATAGGAAACCTATTATATCTGAGAGAAAGAATGGAGGGGGATGAATATTGTGGGTATCTTACTGCCTTCAGAATTGGCTTTAAGTGAAAAATCTTAAGACATATTCAATCTATGGTGAAACTTCTCCCATCTCATTGAAAAGTGAGAAGGGAAAAGTGGAAAGGGAAGGAATAAGCTAAGCAGAAGGGAATACGGGAACTGGGAGGGAAAGGGGTAAGATAGGGGGAGGAACTCTAAGGCTGGGGGAGGGATACTAAAAAGGGAGGGCTGTGAGAAGCAAGGGGTGCTCACAAGCTTAATACTTGGAAGGGGGGGAAAGGGGAAAGAAGGGAGGAAAGCATAAACCGGGGTTAACAAGATGGCAAGTAATACAGAATTGGTCATTCTAACCATAAACGTGAACGGGGTAAACTCCCCCATAAAGAGGAAGCGGTTAGCAGAATGGATTAAAAGCCAGAATCCTACAATATGTTGTTTACAGGAAACACACCTGAAGCGGGGAGATACATGCAGGTTAAAGGTAAAAGGTAGGAGCAAAATCTACTATGCTTCAGGTGAAGTCAAAAAAGCAGGGGTAGCCATCCTGATCTCAGATCAAGCTAAAGCAAAAATTGACCTAATTAAAAGAGATAAGGAAGGACACTATATCTTGCTAAAGGGTAGCATGGATAATGAAGCACTATCTATATTAAACATATATGCACCAAGTGGGGTAGCATCTAAATTCTTAAAAGAGAAACTAAGAGAGCTGCAAGAAGAAATAGACAGTAAAACTATAATAGTGGGAGATCTTAACCTTGCACTCTCAGAATTAGATAAATCAAACCACAAAATAAATAAGAAAGAAATCAAAGAGGTAAATAGAATACTAGAAAAGTTAGATATGATAGATCTCTGGAGAAAATGTAATGGAGACAGAAAGGAATACACTTTCTTTTCAGCAGTTCATGGAACCTATACAAAAATTGACCATATATTAGGACATAAAAACCTCAAACTCAAATGTAGTAAGGCAGAAATAGTAAATGCATCCTTTTCAGACCACGATGCAATGAAAATTACATTCAACAAAAAAGCAGGGGGAAGTAGACCAAAAAATAATTGGAAACTAAATAATCTCATACTAAAGAATGATTGGGTGAAACAGCAAATCATAGACATAATTAATAACTTCACCCAAGAAAACGATAATAATGAGACATCATACCAAAATGTATGGGATGCAGCCAAAGCGGTAATAAGGGGAAATTTCATATCTCTAGAGGCCTATTTGTACAAAATAGAGAAAGAGAAGGTCAATGAATTGGGTTTGCAATTAAAAATGCTAGAAAAGGAACAAATTAAAAACCCCAGTCAAACACTAAACTTGAAATTCTAAAAGTAAAAGGTGAGATCAATAAAATTGAAAGTAAAAAAACTATTGAATTGATTAATAAAACTAAGAGTTGGTTCTATGAAAAAACCAACAAAATAGACAAACCCTTAGTAAATCTGATAAAAAAAAAGGAAAGAGGAAAATCAAATTGTTAGTCTTAAAAATGAAAAGGGAGAACTCACCACTAACGAAGAGGAAATTAGAGCGATAATTAGGAGTTACTTTGCCCAACTTTATGCCAATAAATTCGACAACTTAAATGAAATAGAAAAATACCTCCAAAAATACAGCTTGCCCAAACTAATAGAGGAAGAAGTAAATATCCTAAACAGTCCCATCTCAGAAAAAGAAATAGAACAAACTATCAATCAACTCCCTAAGAAAAAATCCCCAGGACCAGATGGATTTACATGTGAATTCTACCAAACATTTAAAGAACAATTAACTCCAATGTTATATAAACTATTTGAAAAAATAGGGATTGAAGGAGTCCTACCAAACTCCTTTTATGACACAGATATGGTACTGATACCTAAACCAGGTAGGCTGAAAACAGAGAAAGAAAATTATAGACCAATCTCCCTAATGAATATTGATGCTAAAATCTTAAATAAAATATTAGCAAAAAGATTACAGAAAATTGTCACCAGGATAATACACTATGACCAAGTAGGATTTATACCAGGAATGCAGGGCTGGTTCAATATTAGGAAAACTATTAGCATAATTGACTATATCAATAACCAAACAAACAAAAACCACATGATCATCTCAATAGATGCAGAAAAAGCATTTGATAAAATCCAACATCCATTCCTAATAAAAACACTTGAGAGCATAGGAATAAATGGACTTTTCCTTAAAATAGTCAGGAGCATATATTTAAAACCATCAGTAAGCATCATATGCAATGGGGAAAAACTGGAACCTTTCCCAGTAAGATCTGGAGTGAAGCAAGGTTGCCCACTATCACCATTATTATTTAATATCGTATTAGAAACACTAGCCTCGGCAATAAGAGTCGAGAAAGATATAAAAGGAATTAGAGTAGGCAATGAGGAAACCAAACTATCACTCTTTGCAGATGATATCCTGGTATACCTAGAGAACCCCAGAGATTCTACCAAAAAGCTATTGGAAATAATTCATAATTTTAGCAAAGTAGCTGGCTACAAAATAAATCCCCATAAATCCTCAGCATTTTTATACATCACCAACAAAACCCAACAGCAAGAGATACAAAGAGAAATTCCATTCAGAATAACTGTTGATACCATAAAATATTTGGGAATCTATCTACCAAAGGAAAGTCAGGAATTATATGAGCAAAATTATAAAAAAGTCTCCACACAAATAAAGTCAGACTTAAATAATTGGAAAAATATTAAGTGCTCTTGGATCGGCCGAGCGAACATAATAAAGATGGCAATACTCCCTAAACTAATCTATTTATTTAGTGCTATACCAATCAGACTTCCAAGAAAATATTTTATTGATCTAGAAAAAATAACAACAAAATTCATATGGAACAATAAAAAGTCGAGAATCTCAAGGGAATTAATGAAAAAAAAATCAAATGAAGGTGGCCTAGCTGTACCTGATCTAAAATTATATTATAAAGCAGCAGTCACCAAAACCATTTGGTATTGGCTAAGAAATAGATTAGTGGATCAGTGGAAAAGGCTAGGCTCACAAGACAGAATAGTCAACTATAGCAATCTAGTGTTTGACAAACCCAAAGTCCCTAACTTCTGGGAAAAGAATTCACTATTTGATAAAAACTGCTGGGATAATTGGAAATTAGTATGGCAGAAATTAGGCATGGACCCACACTTAACACCATATACCAAGATAAGATCAAAATGGGTCTATGACCTAGGCATAAAGAACGAGATTATAAATAAATTAGAGGAACATAGAATAGTTTATCTCTCAGACTTGTGGAGGAGAAAGAAATTTGTGACCAAAGATGAACTAGAGACCATTACTGATCACAGAATAGAAAATTTTGATTACATCAAATTAAAAAGCCTTTGTACAAATAAAACTAATGCAAACAAGATTAGAAGGGAAGCAACAAACTGGGAAAACATTTTCACAGTTAAAGGTTCTGATAAAGGCCTCATTTCCAAAATATATAGAGAACTGACTCAAATTTATAAGAAATCAAGCCATTCTCCAGTTGATAAATGGTCAAAGGATATGAACAGACAATTTTCAGAGGATGAGATTGAAACTATTACCACTCATATGAAAGAGTGTTCCAAATCATTATTGATCAGAGGAATGCAAATTAAGACAACTCTGAGATACCACTACACACCTGTCAGATTGGCTAAGATGACAGGAAAAAATAATGATGAATGTTGGAGGGGATGCGGGAAAACTGGGACACTAATGCATTGTTGGTGGAGTTGTGAACGAATCCAACCATTCTGGAGAGCAATCTGGAATTATGCCCAAAAAATTATCAAATTGTGCATACCCTTTGATCCAGCAGTGTTTCTATTGGGCTTATATCCCAAAGAAATACTAAAGAAGGGAAAGGGACCTGTATGTGCCAAAATGTTTGTAGCAGCCCTGTTTGTAGTGGCTAGAAACTGGAAAATGAATGGATGCCCATCAATTGGAGAATGGCTGGGTAAATTGTGGTATATGAATGTTATGGAATATTATTGTTCTGTAAGAAATGACCAGCAGGATGAATACAGAGAGGACTGGCGAGACTTACATGAACTGATGCTAAGTGAAATGAGCAGAACCAGGAGATCATTATACACTTCGACAACGATATTGTATGAGGACATATTTTGATGGAAATGGATTTCTTTGACAAAGAGACCTGAGTTTCAATTGATAAATGACGGACAAAAGCAGCTACACCCAAAGAAAGAACACTGGGAAACGAATGTAAACTATCTGCATTTTTGTTTTTCTTCCCGGATTATTTATACCTTCTCAATCCAATTCTCCCTACGCAACAAGAGAACTGTTCGGTTCTGCAAACATATATTGTATCTAGGATATACTGCAACATATCCAACATATAAAGGACTGCTTGCCGTCTAGGGGAGGGGGTGGAGGGAGGGAGGGGAAAAAAAATCGGAACAGAAACGAGTGTCAATATAATGTAATTATTAAATAAAAAATTAAAAAAAAATAAGCATAATACATGAAGATAAAAATAGTTATTCAATAAAATAGAAGGATTTCAAGCTTTCAAAAGGAAATGACCAAGAAAAAGCAATTTAATCTTTAATATCAAGATCCAAAAAAAGCATAAATAGTATTTTTAAAAAGAAAAGAAAACATATGGGATTCAATAGAGTTAAACTGTTTATATTTTTACATAAAAAGATGATAATTGTAACTCTTAAAAATTGCATCACTTTTACAGCTAGAAGGACTATACATATAAATAGAGAATACAGGTACATGGTGAATTTGAGGGAATAATATGAAAATAATTTTTATTTTATAATCAATAATGATCTCTACTTTTTTTGGTCACAAATTCCTTCCTTCTCCACAAGTCTGAGAGGTAAACTATCCTATGTTCCTCTGATTTATTTATAATCTCATTCTTTATGCCTAAATCATGAACTCATTTTGATCTTATCTTGGTGTAAGGTGTTAAGTGTGGGTCCATGCCTATTTTCTGCCATACTAATTTCCAGTTTTCCCAGCAGTTTTTGTCAAATAGTGAATTATTATCCCAAAAGTTGGGATTTGGGGGTTTGTCAAACACTAGATTGTTACAGTTATTGATTATTTTGTCCTGTGAACTTAATCTATTCCACTAATCAACTAGTCTATTTCTTAGCCAATACCAAATGGTTTTGGTGACTGCTGCTTTATAATATAGTTTTAAATCAGGTACAGCTAGGTTGCCTTCATTTGATTTTTTTTTTAATTAGTTCCCTTGAAATTCTTGACCTTTTGTTCTTTCAGATGAATTTTGTTGTTATTTTTGCTAGGTCATTAAAATAGTTTCTTGGGAGTCTGATTGGTATAGCACTAAATAAATAGATTAGTTTAGGTAGTATTGTCATCTTTATTATAATCGCTAGGCCTATCCAAAAGCACTTGATATTTTTCCAATTGTTTAAATCTAGCTTTATTTGTGTAGAAAGTGTTTAGTGGAAAGTGGAAAGCAAATATAATTTTCATATAATTCCTGGCTTTCCTTTGGCAGATAGATTCCTAAATATTTTATGCTATCAACAATTATTTTAAATGGGATTTCTCTTTGTATCTCTTGCTGTTGGATTTTATTTGTGATGTATGAAAATGCTGAGGATTTATGTGGATTTATTTTGTATCCCGTTATTTTGTTAAAGTTGTGGATTATTTCTAATAGCTTTTTAGAAGAATCTCTGGAGTTCTCTAAGTATACCATCATATCATCTACAAAGAGTGATAGTTTGGTTTCCTCATTACCTACACTAATTCCTTTAATCTCTTTCTCAACTCTTATTGCTGAAGGTAGCATTTCTAATACAATATTGAATAGTAATGGTGATAGTGAACAACCTTGTTTCACTCCTGATCTTATTGGGAATGGTTCCAGTATATCCCTATTACATATGATGCTTACTGGTGGTTTTAAATAGATGCTCCTAACTATTTTAAGGAAATGTTCATTTACTCCAATCCTCTCAAGTGTTTTTATTAGGAATGGATGTTGGATTTTATCAAATGCTTTTTCTGCATCTATTGAGATGATCATATGGTTTTTGTTAATTTGATTATTGATATAGTCAATTATGCTAATAGTTTTCCTAACATTGAACCAACCCTACAAGCCTGGTATAAATCCTACTTGGTCATGGTGTATTATCTTGGGGATGATTTTCTGTAATCTTGTTACTAATATTTTATTTAAGACTTTTGCATCAATATTCATTAGGGAGATTGGTCTATAATTTTCTTTCTCTGTTTTCAACCTACCTGATTTAGGTATCAGTACCATGTCTGTGTCATAAAAGGAATTTGGTAGGACTCCTTCAATCACTATTTTTTCAAGTAGTTTATATAGCATTGCAGTTAATTGTTCTTTAAATGTTTGGTAGAATTCACATGTAAATACATCTGGTCCTTAAGGATGTTTTCTTAGGGAGTTGATTAATAGCTTGTTCTATTTTTTTTTTCTAAAATGGGACTGTTTAACCATTTTACTTCTTCCTCTGTTAATCTGGGCAAGCTACATTTTTGAAGGTATTGTTCCATTTCATTCAAGTTGTCGAATTTATTGGCATAAAGTTGGCAAAGTAACTCCTAATTATTGCTCTAATTTCCTCTACATCGCAGGAATGTCATCCCTTTTTTTTAAGACTAACAATTTGATTTTCCTCTTTCCTTTTTTAAATCAAATTTACTAAGGGTTCATCTATCTTTCATAAAACCAACTCTTATTTATTAATGCAATAGTTTGGTTTTTTTTTTTTACTTTCAATTTTATTAATCTCTCCTTTTATTTTTAGACTTTCAAGCTTAGTGTTTGGGGGGTTTTAATTTGTTCCTTTTCTAGTATTTTATTGCAAGCCCAATTCATTGACCTTCTCTTTTTCTATTTTATGCAAGGAGGCCTCTAGAGATATAAAATTTCCCCTTATTACCACTTTGGCTACATTCCACACATTTTGGTATGACATCTCATTATTGTCTCATTATTTTTTGCTCATTTTAACAAAAATGAATCAAAGAAAACAAACAAACAAGCAAAAAAGCAAATGAGATCTGCTTTTTGGGAAGTATGGTATTACCAAGCTCCCTCTACAGACTATCAGAGGCAGCAATGAAGCAGCTGTGAAACAGCAATGGCTGCGCTGCTTCTGCACAGTGGCCACTCTCTGAGAGTGTGCTCTCTCTCTCACACTCTCTCATACTTTAGACTCTGAGAGCATGCTGTGTCACTCTGGGTGTTGAGTGGGTCAGGTCCCAAGAGACCCCAGTGTTTTGGGGCTAAAGTCTTTACCCACTCTGTTTATAGCTTCTCTGGTTACCTACTGGCTTGCTGCCAGGACCAAGAAGCTCACACTAGGTAAAGTTCTTTCCGTAAGTTTTCTGACAGCTGAGGCTACACCCTGTCCCCCTCCAGTCTGCTCAGTATGAGCTGCCTTCTGTTCTCTCACTGCCTGCCTGCAGTCTGCGCCTGATCTAACCATCTCACCCAAGAGCAAAAACAGACCTTTTCTGGCAAATTTCGAGGATATCTTCTGTTGGTAATGTATTCGTAGATTTTTTCAATCAAGCACTAATTCCGAGGCCATATCATGAAAAAAGTCATCTGAGGGAAAGAAAGAGTTTAGATAGATGTCTGTGTCCTCTCTGCCATCTTGGCCGGAAGTCCCCTAGTTCACTTTTTTAAATGAATAACATACCTAAAATAAAAATTACAATGATAAGATGAACTCTATGAAACAGCAATAGAAAAGACCAAAAGTTATTGAAATATATCAAGATTTTTTCCCATTTCCTAATACTTTATAGGATCTCAATTAATCTGTGGGCTTATAGGGATACATCAAGTTTTCATTTAGAAGCAAGTGCTCTTTCTCTAAATGCATGATGGTATGGTGTATGAGCAGCTACTTCAGAGAAATAAAATAGGCCATGTATAAAATATACATCTCCTAATGTGTTTTAGTGAAGGACATTGTTATTAAGCTAGTATAACATGTAGATAGAATGCCACAGAGTAAGGAAGACCTAGACGCAAATCCTGATTCTACTAGAGATTAGATAGTCCTTTAACTTTTCATTCTCCCTAGGGAACTTTCTAAGACTATATGTTTCAAAAGTTGATAGTTTGCCTTAATAAAGAGAGTTTCCTCCCTGAGAATTCTCTGCAGCAGTAAAATTACAAATCCAAACTGATTCTTTCCAAAACATAGCACAGCTGTCTGGACTTCAAATAAAGAGTAAAAATCCAAAGGAATAGATGTTATTGGCTTTCTTCAGACACTACTCAAAGTACTTACCTCATTTTGGAATATAGATTGGGTCTCTCTGTTTATGGGATACAGCAGCACAAAAATGGCTTCCCTTTTTATGTAGAAGAAAGTTCTATCTTTGAAATGTTAAGTAACATCAGGCACATTTTTGTTGTTTCCCAAGCACTCTAAAGCAATGCCTGGTATAGAAATATACATCAATTACTAGATCTATATTTGTGGGTAATAGAGAAAAGGAAGTCAGAGAGTAGGAGGATTCAATCCCATTGCTGATAATAGATGTATTAAGTCTGTTTTATGGCCTATGTTAGGGTGCATGAAACATTTTTCCAAGATCCAGCTTTTCAGCCCTCTGCATAGAAAGTTCAGCCAAAATCCCAAGATCTGTCTCAATAAACTTATTAAAATATATTGAATTAAGAGCAGCTAGATGGCACCATATATAGAGCTTTCAAGCTGTATGATCCTAGGCAAGTCACAACCCAATTCCCTAGCAAAAGTAAATGAATGAATGAATATCCAATTATTTCAGAATAATAATTCATTATTATTATATGACTATCCATAAATAATGGATGTATGCAGTTATAATGCTTGTTTATTTGTATGAATTAGCTCAATTTTCCCAATTCTCTCTACAGATTTTAAAATATATTATATATTTAGATCCAAGAAATTGGAGTTTTTATTTAGTACTTCAAATAATAGAATGTTTTACATCCTCAAAATGAATGAATGTAAATATGGGTCAATAAACTAGTGTAAACACTTCACTTCTGTCCTCTATTGGCAAAATACCAGACTTCAGTGTCTTAGCTTATTTTAGATGAGAAGCACATTTAATGACAGAATGGTGCCATTGTGGATGGAAAAGCAAATTTGGACAGACATGAGCACTACTTCAAAGAAAGAAGTGAGAACACCTGAGAGGAGAACTTATGTGAAGAAAATATGATAAGGAAAATTTTAACCTTTAAATTTGATGTGATAATAAGATATCTAGGAACAAAGATATGAGACTAAAATAAAGGAAAGAGGTATCTTTCAGAAAAAGAAAAACAAAAACCTTTAAAGCCAAGTATAATGCTACATGTGGCACAATGGAAATATCATAGTCTATGAGTCAGAGAATCTGCATTCACATTTCACTTCTGAAATTACCAATGTGACCTTAGTTATGTCATTTTAGGTTTCTTAGCCTCAGTTTTCTTATCTGTAAAATTAAGTGGATAGGCCTTTGAAGTTTCTTCCAGCTTTATATCTATATGTCTCTGAATCCATAGAAAGTTAGCATATAGCAACATGTATTAGGATCAAAGGAAGAATGAATAAATACATTCATATGTAGTCATCCCTCCATATCATTTGACTCTACTATAAATTGCTTTCATAGCAATGAAGTTTGTCCAATATATTTCAATTTGCTTCTCCCAGTCATTTTTATTGACTTCTTGCATATCAACCTCTGTTTAAAATGTTAAAGCCATCAAGTAACTATTTCTATTCCCCTTTCCTCCAATGATCCCTCCACTTATCCTTTGTCCCCCAAGTGAAAATAAATTCTCTCTCTCTTTCTCTTTCTCTCTCTCTCCTTCTCCCTCTCCCTCTCTCTATCTCCCTCTGTCTCTGTCTCTATGTCTTTCTATTTCTGTCTCTCTCTCATGTTTAGGACCTAGAATTAAAGAGACTCAGAAAAGAAAGTACTTGATTTTTGTACATGTACTATGATGCATCAAGCTCAAAAGGATTACATTGG
Organism: Antechinus flavipes; assembly: GCF_016432865.1. Classification (NCBI taxonomy): domain Eukaryota; kingdom Metazoa; phylum Chordata; class Mammalia; order Dasyuromorphia; family Dasyuridae; genus Antechinus; species Antechinus flavipes. The sequence goes on from NC_067401.1 coordinate 273,507,421, forward strand.
ATAATAACAATTTGCCAGGATTTCTGTTGAAAAAATATATAAAAAGCAACAATCATCTACTATATAGTCTTTATCCTACTTCCAACAATAACAAAATGTTTTACCATATTCCCAGCATATGGTTTCCCAATATCTTAAAAATCTATTTAATTTGTGCACTTAAAACTTTCTTTGCCATTTTTCTACTACTCTTTCTACTCCTGAGTTCATGTTGGAACTCTTAATCCTCCTTTATAGCTAACATTTTTTTTTTCATTTTGTTATGGGCTTTGTTGGACACCCAGTAGATTCTTCTGAGTGGGACAGTTCTTCTTTCAGCCAGGGGGTTATCCAACTCAGCAGGGACTTGCTAGTGTGACTGATAATGCTTTTAACATAAGACCACACATCATAACAGGAATGTACATGTAGGAAATATAAAGTCTGTTCTGGGATTGTGGGATTTCCAGATACCAGTTTAACTGACCTCAGTTAAGAGATCTTAAGAGATGGCAGTTAAAATACCCTTTCATTGTACTTAGAGACTATGCAGTAAAAGGAACTGGCTTGGCAGATTATATTTAGGAGCTTTTGCATTTTTCATCTACAATGAAGAGACCTAAATATGTAGTCAGTGTATAGACTCTTCAAATGACAGACCATAATCGTCTTTTTTGCAGCCTTTACAATATCTGTTGTCAAGCTCTTCTGAGAGACTTCTAATAGTGTCTTGGCAGGATGCCATGAGCAGCCACTTCCACAGCAGCTGATTCATAAATGTCTTTGGGGTTATATTCCGAACCCAGTAACCCCTGAGGTTTAGTGGGAAAGTTTGCCAAGGTTCAGATGAGATTGCCTATTAGCCCATTGAACTCCCCTGAGTCAAAGAGCACTGAAGAGTGATACTGGAAGGTGGAAATCTTGTTTCAGCAGGATGGGGAGATAGACCCCTACTCATACTTCTATTACTTCCTAAAAGAAATTGGTAAGTGGGAGTAAAAGAGTATAAAAAGACAGATATTCAATCAGAAAAGAATGTGCAGCATATGTGGATTGAGGGAATTTTGCATTTATGTGATGGAAGCAAGAAATTATATTCATGTTGGCAATATATTCTCTTGTGGGAACCAATATGGTGAAAGGAAAAGAACAGTCTTTGGTGTTGATGACTTGGGTCAAACCCAGTTCTACCATATATTGACTGTGTGATTTCTTTAAGTCTCAATTTCTGAATCTATAAAATGAATAAAGAAGGTTAAAAGATTTTTAAGTTCCTCCTAGCTCTTAAATCTATGCATAAAGTTCATTTCACATATGACAAAACTGAGAGCCAAAGAGTTTAAATGACTTGATCAAAATCAAGCTGGTCTCCAGGTCTTTTTCCTTCAAAACTAGCATCATTTCTCTCACTATATGATCCTTGTCTTCTCTGTATTTATTGTTTGGGCATTAATTACTGATATGCTATCATATCTTCCATTAATTTCTTCCCTGTTTCATGAAGTTCACAAAGCTTTTTTTTCCTGCAAGCTAGGCCATCATAGCTCTCAAAAATCGTACTAAGTTTTAAAATACAGCTCCAGTGGTAGACTGTGTGTCTGCTGTTTGAGACTGAGCCAAATGAAATCCAGAGAGACCCATCACCAAGTTTATCAGAGGGTGATGGATGTTTTGGCTACAACAACTTGTAAAGACCGTATAGTAAGCCAAGAATTGTGATCTGCACCTGTGGAATGTGTCCTCACACCCATGAAATCATTGGTCCTAGAAGTATGGCAGAAATAGCACTGTCCCATGCCCTGTACAGAACATCTATCATCACATACTACAGAATTTCCATTTTCCATCTGTTCCAAAACTGCGTGCATGTGTATGTGTGTATATGTGCCAAAAGTTTTAAGTTTCCATAATTAACTGAATTAGTATTCCCCCATCCACTGAAAGCAATTGCCTGGCTTTCCTATACTGAAGTTACTTTAGCTTAAAGGATACCTAAATTGAGATACGATAAGATAGGCAGAGAGTTAAGTTGAGAACAAATGAGGAAGTGGAAAATCATATAGTATCATTAATGAAAGCAGCAACAAAGAAGCATTATGATCTTTGAACAGTTCTAGAATTATTAATTTGTCAAGTGCCTTGTAAGCATTTTTCCTTAGGTATTTCATGCTACAATTCCATGACATAAGTTGCTATTGATCATTTCCAGAGTTGCTGAATCACTGCTTAATACAGTGCTTTGAACCATAGTGCCTTTCCTTTTTACTTTAAGATGATACTTTACCAGTTCAGATATTCTTATAATTCCCAAAGTGCTGATCTATTATTAAGTTTTATAGGTTTGTGTTTTTTTTTTCTCTGAGACCCACTGCTATATAAATTTACTGTTGAGGTGTATGGCTCTTACTGTTTCAATACTTATAAACATAATTCAATGTGATATGCAAAAAAAAATCAATTTCTTGCTGCCTTTAGTTGGGCTTATGTCTCTTGCATTGCTGTGAAATTTTTACCTCTTGGATACTGTCACTGTGCTGAAAGAATATTTGAGATAAGGTCTGGATAGTAAAGAAATTTGTTAGGTTTTTACTACTAAGTGACACACAGTTTAGCCAATTTTTCTGTCTTCTCTTCCATATGTTAAGTAAATTCAAGTGAAAAGTATATTCCCATGCATGTTCTAATACTGAAATAAATTACCCAGAAATACTTTTTTATATTTCTGTAATTTTTGCAGAAAGATTTTTTATCATTATTGCTCAACATTTTTTTAAACTACATTTATCATCTTAGCCATTTCCCCCTGCCTATTTCTCCCTGTATTTTACTCTTTCTTTCTATGCACCACAATTTCCTTAGATCCTTTTATTTCATTCTTTTCTTCCTTATTACTGAAGTCAAGTCAGTTTTCAAGTATGGTTGGTGCCATTCCTGAAAAAATAAATCTTTCATATATTTCTACTTCTCTCTATCTCCACTTCTAATACTTTACTATAGACATTAATTGCAATCCACCTGAACTATTTCAATAAGTTCCTAATATATCTTTGCATTCCAGTCTCTTCCTTTTCTACTTCATTCTTCATATGGCTATTAGATTAATTCTCCTTAGGCATAGAACTGATCTTCTCTCCTTTTGATAGAGAATATTCAATTAATAGCTATTGTCCATCATGCAAAGTTTTAAATGCTTAATCTGATATTCAAGATCATTTGCAATTTCATTTAACCCTTTCTTGTTTTATATTTTATTACTAAAAAAGGCTCTGCTCCAGCCAAATGGTATTTTTTTCTGTTCCCCAAACCATTTCCTAAAATTCTTGACTCCATTACTTTCTTTATAATTTCCTGGTGCCTGGAATATCTTTACCTTTCTTGTTGATTTTTATACATCCATTAAAATCAAGCTCAAATACTATAGATTCATGAAGTTTTTTCAGGTGATTATGTTAGCCTAAATCAGGCATATTTTATATAATTGTGCGTACTACTGGATAGTAAGAATAATCCTAGATAGAGACATCAATTGACCCTCCTACACACACACAAAGATACACTCTCTGTTCAACTCTATGTAACATCTTTTCCTAATGAGAACAGGGGCTGCCTGGCTTTTTTATTGGTTTATGGTAACACAAAAATTTAATAAATGCTTATTAGTCATTCAATTGGTGTTAATGTGTTGTTCCCCAATTAGATTGTAGTTCTTTTAGATCTAGGTTATCTAAATTGTTAATATATAATTGATATCTGGTATAATGCTCTACATTCAATAGGTGCTTTAAAACTGTGTGTTGAATTGAAGGAAGGAATATTATTATTTCACAATTCTTTGGTCCCTTTTGAATGTTGTCCTTTTTGTTGGTGATGGTGGTGACTGTAGAGGGCCACAGACAGTGGGGGTACTCTCAGTGAGATATAAAAAGCTTCAGCCTAGAGGGAACCTGCTGACAATGTCTGGTTTGGCTCTCATCTCCCCTTGGGGCATCTCACCCTTCCTGAGAAGTCAGGAGGGGTGTGACTTGAAGCAAGGGATACTTACAACAAAGGGAGGCATTTACATATTAATAGCAGGGCATTTATAGTTAGCACTAGCACAGTGTGCTGTGATGATATAATGGTACTCTAGTTAGCACATGCTCAGTGTGTTATAGTGAAGTAATTATACTAAGTAAGTAATTAGAGACTGAGAGGACTTGAAATAAAGGGACTCCATGTTTTGACCATCCTCATGTATCCCTTGCTTCATCACTCCTCCATTAAGACAAAGGACTCAGGCTGATCCTGAGATCCTCCATAGAGCTAGACTGGGCAGTATATTTTAGCATCCCAGTGTGGTGGCTCTAGAAAGCATAGTACATTTTGGCACCCCAACTTGGGGGCTCTAGAAAGCATCCTATAGATAACCTACTAATACAGGTTTGCACTAGATTTTTGCATTTCCCCGCCATTACTTGCCATTAGTTCCATCTTTTCTATAACTATAAACACTTAAATAATTTCTTTGTTCATTTTTATCAATTCCGTTAAATAGCTCCCTCTTTTATCTCTATCTCCAATTCATTTCTTTTCATTTTCTCATTATCTGTCTCCTCTGTATTAAAAAAAAAAACAAAAAAAAAAAAAACAAACTTTACTTTTTTTTTTTTTTTTTAACTCAAATGATCTGACCATTATCTTGTCAACAGAAAGCAAGCATTCATTAAGTGGACACCATTTCAAAGGTGTTGTGCTAGCAACCAGCAATAGTTTTTTAAACCCATCTCCTATCCTCAAAGAGCTTATAATAGTAAAAGGGTTCTAGGGGAGTAAGCCATGCATGACTTGAGAATTAATAATATGGGAATGATTTTCATATTCTCTGTCATATTCTAGCAAAGCTGATCTAATTTCTGCATCCATTTTGGATTTAGTATTCTTTGCCCAATACTTGAGTGAAATTTCCTTTGAAACTTTGCTTGGCCCTCCCAAGTGAATATGGTCTCTCTCTTTAAATTTCCTAGAGTTATTTTGCACAGGCCTTGTCTTTGCACCTATCTCACCCTACATTCATTACAATTATTTTGTTTATGTATTTTTTCCTTATTGAATTTCCTTATTGATAACAGGATCTATATAACATTTAAGCATTTTGACCTCTTGGCATATATTTTATACTTAGTAAGCACTGGCATTGAATTTAAATAAAGAACAATGAAAGATTTGGAAAAGATGAGAGTAATTATTGAAAAGTAAATTAAGGAAAATAAAAACTTCACAGATGTGATGGCATTAAAGACAGACCACTAAAGGAAGATAGGCAAAGCTGTAAAAGGAATGTACGCTGGTCACGAGAAATAAGTTGTGAAAATATATACACAAAATAAGCAAGGGGGAAATTAGAAAATGTTTAGTAGCTGATTAAAGACTCTACTCATATGTAATGGGTTTGGACTTGGTGACCTTTGATATCACTTCCAGTTCTAGATCTATGATCTTTTGATGCTATTATCTAACAAATATTGCTTTAAGACAAGGAAAGTACTTTCAGAAGGTGTATTGTAATTACCTGGAAAGTAGATACTTTTAGTTCTTGTATTTGTCTCTCTAGTGCTTTATGTAAAACTTATGTGAAAACTTTTATATATATATAGCAGGGGTATATTTAATGGAAAAAATACAAATGAAAACATACTTAATTCTTTCAAGGAGGTGACAGCACGCTAGAAAGGTAAGAGAGAAACATAAATAATGTAAAGGGCATTTATTCTTGATCACTTGATCACTGATTACAAGCCTATGCAAAGTGAATCAGATGACTTCCCAGGCCAGATGCTGATTGGATAGGAGCATTTGCAGTATCCAGTAGAAAAGTTAGGTACAGACTCTAGCAAAAGAGAAAATGAATACAGAATTAGGAAGTTGTCCTGCCTGCTTCAAACTGCTACTGAATCTAACTCCATGATATTATTAACAGGAAGTTTTCCCTCTTTGGTTAAGAAAAGCAATGACTGCAGATATTCTTCTTGCTACAATTCATATCCTGAAAAGCTATGTTCATAAGACTTCATCTCTTAATAAACCTAGAACTTAGATGCAAGACTTTTTTTGATCCTAATGTTTCTAGGTTCAATTACTAGTTAAATTGCTAAGATTCTTTTGCTCTCTCTAAATTACTATGGTATGTTTATATGAGAGCACAGAGAGTAAGTAACCAAATTTGATTTTCTCTTCTGACTCTTTTATACTATTGGGTTGACAAACTTGACAAGTGAAAATGAGAGGAATCACAACATGCCTTCACTAGAAGTGTGAGAGATTAAAATTTGGAGAAAGGACAACAAGAGTGTTTTTTGCTGCTTGATTCATCAATATATCAATATGTCAATGCCATGTCATTTTGTCATATTAGGAATTCCTAACAAGCATACATAGACTATCTATAACTTGTCTTGAAGATTGAGGCTCAGAGAGTTTAAATGATGTCCATGGTCACACAAGTAGTATCAGGAAAGGAATGTCAACCTATTTCCCTTGACTCCAATTCTAATATGCTATTTACTCTGCTATGCTGCTGCTCTTTACTCATATATCTTGTTATATACATTGCATTCAATTTTAAGGATATATCCTTTGGGGTTTCAGTGCTGTTATGTGATTAATTCTGGAAGCCTGGGGAAGACTGAAAGGGAAAATGGAGGCTTGTGAGCAGTGTTTCAATGTGGTAAGGTTCTAGAAATTTCAGTGTGACAGTGGGGAGTCACAATCTCCTCTTATGATATTTTAACACTAAAAATGTTTATGGTAGCCCTTTCTTGTAGTCGCAACAAAGTAGAAACTGAGAGGATGCTGATCAGTTGGAGAATGGCTGAATAAGTTATGATATATGAATGTTATGGAATATTATCGTTCTATAAGAAATGCCTGGAGAGACTTCAGAAAGGCCTGGAGAGATTTACATGAACTGATGAGTGAAGGGAGCAGAAATAGGAGATCATTGTACATGGCAACAGTAAGATTATGCAATGAACAATTCTGATGGACATGGTTCTTTCCAACAATGAGATGATTGCGTCCAATTCCAATGATCTTGTGATGAAGAACCCAGAGAGAAAACTGTGGGAAGTGGATTTGGATCACAACATAAAATTCTCACTCTTTCTGTTGTTGTTTGCTTGCATTTTGTTTTCTTACTGATTTTCTTTCCATTTGATCTGATTTTTATTGTGCAGCAAGAAAATTGCATAAGTATGTTTAAATATATTGGATTTAACATGTATTTTAACATGTATAACATATATTGAAGTGCTTGCCATCTAGGGGAGGGGTAGGGGGAAGAAGGGGAAAATTTGGAACACAAGACTATGCAAGAGTCAGTGTTGAAAAATTATCCATGCATATGTTTTGAAAATAAAAAGCTTTCAAAAAAAGAAAGAAAATTTTCACATGGTCAGGGTAGACATCACTCTAACTCACCTACCATTTTTAAGCCTATCAATTACTCTCAACTTGATTTAGCCCCATTTGCCCAAATAATTTTTACAGAATATTATCACTTTGAAAAACCTTCCTTTTATCCCAGGAATTCTTAATCTGAAATCTATAAACTTGGTTTTTGTTGTTGTTGTTGTTTTAATACATAAAATATTTTGATAAATGTATTTCTTTTTTTTCTCTTTCTTTCTTTCTTTCTTTCTTTCTTTCTTTCTTTCTTTCTTTCTTCTTTCTTTTCTTTTCTTTTCTTTTTTCTTTTTTTTTGCTAAGTCAATTGGGGTTAAGTGACTTGCCCAGGGTCACACAGCTAGGAAGTATTAAGTGTCTGAGGCCAGCTTTGAACTCAGGTCCTCCTGACTTCAGGGCGGGTGCTCTAGACACTGTGCTTGATAAATGTATTTCAACAATCAATTTGTTTTGTAATTTTTTATATTTGGAGTGAAAAAAATCTCTTTTATACTTAACGACACAATCACTATATAAAGAAAAACAAAATTTAGAAGGGGGAGAGAAAATGAAGAAATGTTTTCTAATTGAAAAAAAACTAATTTAATTTAAAAACATATGCATTTGACTCCATTGACACTATGGAAGAATACATCACTAAATTATCAGCTGTGCTATAAAAAATTAAAAATTAATGTTAGAATAGTTTTTTTTTTTTTTGAAATCTGGTATTTTTAATCATCTTAACTCCCTAGAATTAGGGACCATATCAAGACAAGGAGTATATTTCATATCTAGATAAGATGTATTCTCGGTTCCCCCCAAGACATCAGAAGCACTGATTGGATAGAGAAAACTTCCCTTTATTAACCAAAGGAAGTGTTTTTTACTTGAATGTGGGCTATGCTTAACTAAGAGAATCGACCTTTTGTCTACCCTGAACCTGACTAAAAATGGGAACCCTTTAGCTTTTGGGGAAGGCATTTCTCAAGGGTGGGCCTTGAACATTTATGTTGTTATTGTTCTGTTTGGTATATTTAGAAATAAAAAACTAAACTAAAAAAAAGATATTTAAGCACTGTACTTGTCTCTTCTTAATTATACTCACTTAGTTGGCTGTATTCTCTAATTTCTGGCTTAGATGAAGTCCTTGTGTTATAGGGACTGCTGATCTCTCCAGTCTTTTTCATGGAGAACCATAATCTTTCTTCTAGGACAAGTGAGAAGTATCCCCAGTTTTAGCCTTTCAGAGATTCCATAGTATCACCACCATTTATAATCTCTCTAAAGGCTATGTAGCCAAGAATAAATTCATTGTTTCTGTCAATCTTTAGTCTTATTCTTTCACCTTTAAATATGAAAATGACATGTGCATATGATATTTAAAGTCTCAGATTCCTATAGATAGACAAATAGATATATAGAGCAATTTGTGCTAATTGCTGCAGATTCAAATACAAGTGAGACAGCTCATGACCTCAAAGAGCTTAAATTGTAGTAGTAGGATTAGAGCTAGAAGGGGAGATGGCCAGGACTTTTATAGTAGACTGCTGTAGAAATGGCCAGAAAGACTATTTTCTTTTTTTTAATTTTAATAGCTTTTTATTCACAAATTATATGCATGGGTAATTTTACAGCATTGACAATTGCCAAACCTTTTGTTCCAATTTTTCCTCTCCTTCCCCTCACCCCCTCCCCTAGATGGCAGGATGGCCAATGCATGTTAAATACATTAAAGTATAAATTAAATACAAAATAAGTATACATATCCAAACCATTATTTTGCTGTACAAAAAGAATCAGACTTTGAAATATTGTACAATTAGCCTGTGAAGGAAATCAAAAATGCAGACAGGCAAAAATATAGGGATTGGGAATTCAATTTAATGGTTCTTGTCATCTCCCAGAGTTCTTTCACTGGGTGTAGCTGGTTCAGTTCATTCCTGCTCCATTGGAACTGATTTTGTTCATCTCATTGCTGAAGATGGCCAGGTCCATCAGAATTGATCATCATATAGTATTGTTGTTGAAGTATATAATGATCTCCTGGCCCTGCTCATTTCACTCAGCATCAGTTCGTGTAAGTCTCTCCAGGCCTCAGAAAGACTATTTTCGACGTAGATTTTTAAAAATTATTTATTTATCTGAGCCCAGCATCTCTAGGTCAGAATCCACAAGTCCAGTGGGTATGAGGAAGAAAATGGCCAGAATACAGGTGGCAAAGTATAGAAATAGTAGGAACCACACATATAGGCATGCCTACAGTGTTATACAATATATAAAACATTTCAAGCTTTCAAAATAGGTCAAAAGAAACTTAAAAGAGACAGTAATATTACAACTAGGATTTGAAAGTTAGATGGGATTTTGTTAATTAGACACGTAGTAGAGAAGATATTACAGAGAAAGTAGAAAAGAGACGCAGGAATAGAAAATTCAAGACACATTTAGAAATGATGAGGGAGTTGATTTTTGGCTAACTTACATGTTACATATAGATGAGTGGCATAATTTAAAAGAACTGGGATGGGGGAAGTTTTCCTAATTACCAGAGTTGTGAAAGATAGGTGTACTGTTAGGAGCAAGAGACCCTCTGGAAAAGTCTAGATAACAAGTTGTCCAAAACATTGTTCAAATCAGAGTTAACATTATATGAATTCTGGGTCCTGTTACACAACTGAGATTTTCTATAGCTGTTTATAGAAGTTTCAGTAACTTTTTAGTCTCATTACTTTGGGATCATATTTGATATGTTCCATTATTTCTTATCAAAGCTCTAAAAAATAAGAAGTATAATCAAATCAATAAGGATATAAGATTCTGCTATGTAGCAGGAACTATGCTAATTACTGAAGAAATTAAAAAAGATAAAACTGTTTCTGCTTTTAAGGAGCTTATAACCTAATGGAAGAGATGACATAAACAAATCTATACAAATAAGCCTAGGTACAAATTAAACTGGAGATGATCTCATAAGGAAGGAACCACCTTAAATAGGAAGCCTCCAAAAATTTTCTTCAGAACAACAAAATAAGAAAATGTTTGTGCAACTGAGCAGCTACAACAGCATTGAAAGGATTATGATGAATAGAATATCTGTCTAATTGAACAATCTGCTAGGATTTTGACAAGTTGTTCTAAATCAACAACTTTTTAAAAAGTATATACTAAGCAACAGGCTTTGTGCTAGGCACTAGAGATATAAAGACAATGAATCAAATAATATTTACTTGGATCTATGCTTTTAAAAATATTGCTGACAATATTGTTTAAGATTCTTTTTCTTGGTTTTCCCTTTAGAGCAAAGATAAATGTATAAAAAATAAAATATGGATTAATGACAAAATCATTGATCAATCTACAATGTTGTATTCTTTTTTGTGAGGTGTGTGGACATTGATCAGCTCTTACAATTTCATTAAAAACATGTCATCAAATTTTACCAAAAAAAGAAATAAATCATTAAGAGAGATGATTGCTTAATTAATCTTATAATAAAGTGATATTGATATTAAACACTACTTTACAGAGAAGAAAAACACATAGAATAAAGACTGATTAACTCAAAGGTTGAAAGATATTTGCCTTCAAATGAAACATTCCCTAGGTGTGCTCATGTTCTCTTTGAATAAAATTCACAGAATAGCCAAATATCTGAATTAGAAAAGACTTCAGAGATCAACTAGTGCTTATACAGGACTTTTCCCCATTAAGTGGTCATCTATCCTTTGCATGAAGGCTCTAGTAAAGGAGAATCTAATATTTTCTATGGCAACCCATTTGACTGTTATATAACTCTGATTATTTGAATGGGCAAATAGTTGGCACTGTGGACAGAGAACTTGAAGTCTGGAAGACTCATCTTTCCTGGTTCAAATCTGACTTCAGACACTTACTACTTATGTGACCAGGCAAGTTACTTAAAATTGTTGTCTCAGTTTCCTTTGCTGTAAAATGAACTACAAAAGAAAATGGTAAACCACTACAGCACCTTTACCAATAAAACTTCCAGTGGAATCATGGAGAGTTAAATGCATTTGGAACAACAGCAAATATTATTTGGAATGTTTCTTCACTTGCTTATTTATACATTTGTTTGCCTACCAATGAGCTGAAATCTGTCTCTCCTTAGCTTTCATCTATTCTGTGGTCTAGTAGAGCAAGTCCAATGTTGACAGATTCCTTATGACAATGCTTCAGACACTTGAAGATATCTAATCTGGTACCCTTACTACCTCTCTTTTAATGGCTCTTATCTACTGCATCTCCAATTGGTCCTCATATAGTATTACTGTGAAGTTCTTTAGCTTTCTGGTTTTCCTCTTCTGCATGCTTTCCCATCTAGATAAAGCATTATTTTACTATGGACAGTTTAAAATGTTTCCAATTACATCACTCATTCATTAAGGTCAATCACTTGGCAAATCCTCTCAGTTCTTAGCTTTTGACTCATTCTATTTCTGGATGAAAATATACTTTTCAATTTGCATACTGTCCAAAATTGTCAGTTTCCTCTCCCTGAAGTCTGTAGTATTATACTAGTATTGTTAAGTATTGTCCCACTAATATATATGAGAAACTGAGACATATAGATTTTAAACAACTTTCTTAAAATGCTATGGCTAATCTATAGGACTTCAGGAAATATCATTCAAATTTAAAATACTAGCCAGAGTGGGGCAGCTACTTGATGTCTATTGATGACTGGAGTCAGAAGGATCACAGTTAAAATTGAGCCTCAGTCATGTGACCATTAGTAAGTCATATAACCATGTCTGCCTCAATTTCCTCAATTGTAAAATGAGCTGAAGAAGAAAATGGCAAAACACTCTAGTATGCCAAGAAAATCCCAAGTGGGGTTACAGAGAGTTGGTCAAGATTGAAATGACCACACAGCTAGCTAAAGTCTCACTATACCTTCAAATCATTCTAATCCCACTCGGGTTGCTGTTACTAAGTGAGTAGCAAATGGCAACAAATCAGAAACTATTTGATTCTCATTGGAATTCACACAAAGGAGAGATTTTATTTTAATGTCCAGGAGACCACTTTCCAAGGCATAAGATCAGAGATTTATAGATAGAAGGGACCTTTGAGTTCAGCATGAACAGATCCCTTGTTTTATTATTGAGGATACTTAGTCTCACAAAGGCTAAGCTACTTGCCCACATAGTTAATGTCAAAACTAGGATTTGATCTTATGTCCTCTAATTCCAAATGCAATGAAAACATTACATTTGTCATTCTATTTCCCATGTACAAGAAAACATAGATGTGGGCTTCAACACTTTCCTCTATGAGGAAGCAAATGACTCAGGTTTCTTAGCCCTAACAAAGAACAGTACCCCCCAAAATAAAAAGACATGTAGAATTATGTTAGTGTCATGTATTTTGCAATCCTAGTACTTTTACTTCTATAAGACATGTTGTATCTGCTGTGAAAAAGTGTAAGATCCAGCACCTACTGGTGCTACTGGAGGATCAAAGATGAAATATATGGGGAAAAATTGAGAGAAGAAAGAGTTCATTCAGTTATACAAGATTCCATAAACTAGTGTTGTCCCTATGTTGTAGAGCAGATCAAAGAAAAAATGTTTTTAAAAATTGTGGGCTGGGATGGATTAGGAAACCGTAATACTAAAGATAAGATTTTGGTATATTCAAATGATCAAGGAGAAGGTACCAAAAAAATATCATAGTGATGGATCTCTGAATGACTCTAGCTTTCAATTTCTATTGAAATTATGTGCAAATATTTACTAAATAGTGAATGCTATATATTATATGCCAAGTATACTTTTGGGGTTTCTACTCCAAATAAATTAAGGGAAAATAATATTGGAGATAGATAAAGAGATTGATGATAATTAGAGATATATGGATATAGATTATAGATGTGTATATGTATATATATCTATACAAAAAAAACATGTATATGTATATGTACATCTATATACCTCCAAAGTTATTTTATATACTTATATGTACACATATATATACATGTATAAGTATATAAATATATATGCATATATAAGTATATATACATGCAAATATATGTGTATATACAAATATAAATATTTATGTATATATGCACAATATAAACTAAGGTAAGGGCATTTCCATGAATTGAAGTAATGGCTCAACATGCTTTGTTATATTAACATAATAGAATACTATTGTATTATAAGAAATGAGGGAGGAAAAACAATGTTTTCAAAAAGACAAGGAAGAACTTGTATGAACTGATGCAGTATGAAATGAGTAGACCTATAAAAATAATTCAGAACTCAATTATATAATAACCCATAATTCTCAATGACTGCTGCAGAACACTTCTAACTTATGAAAGCTAGTTGATGGACATGCAGAATATGTAGAATTAAAAAATTATGTATTTTGGATATGAATAATGTGGGAATTTGATTTTCTTTACTGTAATTATGTGATAGAAGTTCTGTATTTCTTTCTACTTTTTTTTTTCCTTTTGTGGATGGAGCTATGTGAGAAGGAGAAAATAACGAATTCTTAACAATAACTGATTAGTATTGCTCTGCTGCTTTTGTTATTTTTGAAAATATGGCAAAGTATGGAGATTATAAATAAATTAGAGGAACATAGGATAGTTTATCTCTCAGACTTGTGGAGGAGGAAGAAATTTGTGACCAAAGATGAAGTAGAGATCATTATTGATCACAAAATAGAAAATTTTGATTACATCAAATTAAAAAGCCTTTGTACAAACAAAACTAATGCAAACAAGATTAGAAGGGAAGCAACAAACTGGGAAAACCTCTTCACAGTTAAAGGTTCTGATAAAGGCCTCATTTCCAAAATATATAGAAAATTGACTCTAATTTATAAGAAATCAAGCCATTCTCCAATTGATAAATGGTCAAAGGATATGAACAGACAATTTTCAGATGATGAAATTGAAACTATTACCACTCATATGAAAGAGTGTTCCAAATCACTATTGATCAGAGAAATGCAAATTAAGACAACTCTGAGATACCACTATACACCTGTCAGACTGGCTAAGATGACAGGAAAAAATAATGATAAATGTTGGAGGGGATGCGGGAAAACTGGGACACTGATGCATTGTTGGTGGAGTTGTGATAGAATCCAACCATTCTGGAGAGCAATCTGGAATTATGCCCAAAAAGTTATCAAATTGTGCATACCGTTTGATCCAGCAGTGTTTCTATTGGGCTTATACCCCAAAGAGATACTAAAAAAGGGAAAGGGACCTGTATGTGCCAAAATGTTTGTAGCAGCCCTGTTTGTAGTGGCTAGAAACTGGAAAATGAATGGATGCCCATCAATTGGAGAATGGCTGGGTAAGTTGTGGTATATGAATGTTATGGAGTATTATTGCTCTGTAAGGAATGACCAGCAGGATGAATACAGAGAGGCTTGGAGAGACCTACATGGACTGATGCTAAGTGAGATGAGCAGAACCAGGAGATCATTATACACTTCGACAATGATATTGTATGAGGATGTATTCTGATGGAAGTGGATTTCTATGACAAAGAGACTTAACTGAGTTTCAATGGATAAATGATGGACAGAAACAACTACACCCAAAGAAGGAATACTGGGAAATGAATGTGAACTATTTGCATTTTTGATTTTCTTCCCAGGTTATTTTTACCTTCTGAACCCAACTCTTCCTGTGAAACAAGAGAATTGTTTGGTTCTGCATACATATATTGTATCTAGGATATACTGTGACATATTTAACTTGTATAGGACTGCTTGCCATCTGGGGGAGGGGGTGGAGAGAGGGAGGGAAAAAGTCAGAACAAAAGTGAGTGCAAGGGATAATGTTGTAAAAAAAATTACCCAGGCATGCATTCTGTCAATAAAAAAGTTATTTAAAAAAATATGGCAAAGCATGAGTAAAGGAGGAGAGAGAAGTTAAAACCTGAAAATGGTATTAAAATGAAGTGTATCAATTAAAAGATAGTTTAAAATATATTTAAATGAAGATAGAAACACATGTTTACAGATTAGGAATCAAGAAAACTAAGCTTGCCACCAAAATTTTGACAAAAAATGATATATTCATGTTCTTGAAAATATGATTTGGTTATCCAGCAAAATGAATTCTCCATATGAAAAAAATGCTGTTTTATTAGCTGAATTGGGAAAAAGCAATTTTTCATATTTTTACATTAAGAATTCTATATAATATCCCTAGAATACATATTTTCAAGGAAGAGAAATTTACTGTTAAATGTTTTTGATGATTTAAATAGGCTTTTTATTCCTTTTTTTAAGGGGAGGGGAAGAAGAATAGATTACAATAATACAACTGAATGTAGTTCTTTCTTCTTATATAATGTTTTTAACATGAAAATACATAAAATCCTATTAGAAAACATCTTTTTTCTTCTGTATTTGGTTATACTACAGTCAAATAATGTTCCTTCACACATAACACTATAGAGTTTATATTTCCAACTATAATTCAAAGACTCTGTAACCTAGATGTTATCCTTGTCTCTTGACACTAGCATTATGAAAGATTTCTACTTTATTATCATATAATGAAATTAAATCCAATGATATACCACCAGTGAAGTCAAGGTTTGATCTTTAATAGCTCTGATCTTCTTCACGGCCAGTGAACACATCCCTGACCCTGACCAGCTGTTCACAAATATGCATTATTGGGAGTAAGAGGCATAGAGTGGGTGAATAGGCAGACACATATCACCACCACTGAGAAATAATTCACATGACCTGTCTCATAGCGACTAGCTCAGTAGCACATTCATACATTTTACTTTCCTTACTCTGGTTTTTGTATGTCTCACAACCATTGGCTGGTTTTCCTCTCTCTGTCTCTCTGTCTCTGTTTCTCTCTTTCTCTATCAATGTCTCTGTCTCTTTCTGACACTGTCTCTCTCTCCCTCTGCACTCTCTTCCTCTGTCTTCCCCCTTTCTTGTCTCCCTTTCTGCCCCCCCTCCTATATCCTTTCCTCTCCTCTCCTCTCCTCTCCTCTCCTCTCCTCTCCTCTCCTCTCCTCTCCTCTCCTCTCCTCTCCTCTCCTCTCCTCTCCTCTCCTCTCCTCTCCTCTCCTCTCCTCTCCTCTCCTCTCCTCTCCTCTCCTCTCTTCTCTTCTCTTCTCTTCTCTTCTCTTCTCTTCTCTTCTCTTCTCTTCTCTTCTCTTCTCTTCTCTTCTCTCTCTCTTTCTCTCTCTCTCTCTCTCCATAAAGCAGGAGAAACATTATTTCATTCTCAGAGTCCAAAATTAAGGGAGAAAAATAAGAAAATGATTTGTACAAGCTCATCACACAATGCTCTGTGGCAGTTCACTGTGCTATTTGACTTCTGAAAACACTGCTCATTAATTCATTTCCCAAGTCCTCAAAAATAATATATACTTTTTAAATATTCATGTTCTTAATCTCTTTGGAAATACATATAATTCTCCAGTTAGTGAAAGATTGACTGGTTTCCAGGTAGTAAAGAATTGGTTTTTGAATATAGAACTGAACTGTTCAGCTAAAATATTCGAGAACTACACAGCTTGAGCCAAGGTATTCTACATGAATAACTTCTTGTAAGGAGTAAATTCCTATATCTTTCAGGCTGAATACAAAATATGTCTGAAGTAATTGAGCATGCTTAGTTCCAACAGGTATTTCCAAACACCAGAAGAAGAAATTGAGTAAGGCAAAGGCAACAAAAAAGGAAAGGTCTTTACAAAACAGATGGCTGAGTGTAGCCTGAGAGCTTTCTGCTATCCTACTTCTCATGGTACTCTCTAAATATGACTCAATGAGATTTTTAGTAAATTCTAGTGTGATTAATTACATTCTCTGATTAGGAGTCAGTCCGAAACCAACTTTGCACAAACTGTCTGACCACCAATTTGTTAAAATAGTAATAAAAATTAGTCCCAAAAATAGAATAAGAAGAATTAAATATTATCCAGTCAAAACAACTAAAACTTGACCTATTCAAATAGTAAAAAGGATATAGACATAGACTATAATAATTTGATAAAAATTTAAATTATTGTTAATCAATGCCCTTAATTAACAAAAATGACTAATTTCCCAAAAGAAGAAATACGGTAGCCAAAAGTAAGACTGATTAAAATATAAGCTCATTTGTAAAATATTATGGAAAAGGATGGTAGATAGTTATGAACAGTATTGACTCATTAAATAGAAAAAAGTAATGAAGAATAAAATCAGTTTCAAAAAAATCTTGGCAAAATACCCAGCTAAACACAGTCATTGTTAGTATATTTAAAGATGAAATTTTGAAGGAGGACAATAACTGAAAAGCTTTATGTTTTTATTAATGAGATCTTGATCATCAAGGACAATAGAATCATTACACTTTAATTCTCACATCTCTACACATAGAAGCTTATAGAAAAGGCATCAGTGGCACTAAAGAGAATGAAGATTAGAAAAAAGAGGTAGTTTAGACTTAATGTACTTTGAGGAAGATCCATGCTAGAGCTATCCTAGCATGAGGTGGTGAGGAGATTGAGGGGAAAAATCACAAGATAATGAAAGAGATTATACCAACAACATCAATAATGAGGACAGAATTCTGGAGCATCTTTCCTAGATGCCCCACTCTTATTATTAATCATTCTTTGGGTATGGTCATTTAATTAGGTCTGAATTCTCCTAACTATGCTATTACTTAACTCATATATCTCCATCTTATCCATAAGGATAGCATTGGAGATTTTATCAAAAAGCTTTGTGGAAATCTAGTGATCTTGTCACTAGAGAATGCCATTGTTAACTAGGCAAACAACCTTATTCAAAAAAGAATTTGTCATCCTAACAAGTTTTGTTCTTGATGAAATTGGGTTTTAGTTATAAATTTAGTTATAAAAGTACTATAGCCAAGTCAATAGTTCACAAACTCTACTCTCCTGTTTTTTGAAAATCAGGATGACATTTGCCTTCCTCTTCCTCCTCCAATACTATGTCACTCTTATTTTATATCCAACTTAGTGGAAGTAAATTTGTTTTCATGAAAGTGCTGAAACTGAGAGGAAAACTAATGTCAGTGATGCAAATTTAAATTCAGGTTCTGTAGGCACTTTTACAAAATAGACCCAACAATTCCTCAAAAATATTTTTGTTCCACACCCATGTTCTCATCAACTTCACCAAAAATAATTAATGATTAGCTGTAACTGTGCTTTTGAATTAATAAATTTGGTTTAATAGGTGTTTTCATTGTTTTATTTTTTTAAAATGTATACTTTTCATTATCTTATAAGATGTAGTCCATCACTGTTATTAACAAACAGTCAGGCAGATATCATCATTGTTGTCATTTGTCCTTTATTCTCAAAGAGAATCATGACATCAAAGAAGCAATGCCCTGATATACAAGTGATTTGGAGTTAAGTGGGGGAGGGCTGGGTAAGATCATCTGTCTCACTTTCCCCTCCAAAGGCACAAGGGTCCAGTGGCTAGATATAGATTTGGACAACTGGAGATGGCCCTAGAAAAGGGCAGTGATAGACTGGAGCCCTTTTAAGCTAAAGTCTTTAACAGGTATTATTTGGACTGAAGCCATGCCCATTCATTCAATGATTAAGGCTAGGGAGAATTTGAGGCAAAGAATGGACTCTCTCACCTAAGTCAAAAAAAAAAAAAAAGGAAAAACTAAAAATGGGAATTTCATCTATTTTTATGAAAATACCAGAACTGAACAAAAAAATTGATCTCCAAATACAGAACTCAAGAGAAGCATAAAAAGGAAAGAACTCTTGAGATCTATATTTCATAAGATGGCAGAAATACAGAATTAGTTATTTTAACTGTGAATGTGAATGGGATGAACTCACATAAAATGGAGGCTGATAGACTGGCTTAAAAGCCAGAATCCTATAATATATAGTTTACAGGAAACACATTTAAAGCCAAGTGATACATACAAAGTGAAGGTAAAAGGACAACTAGGTGGCACATCTATTATGCTTCAGGTGAAGAAAAAAAAAGCAGGAGCAGCAACCCTGATGTATGATAAAATTAAAACAAAGATATAACTAATTAAAAGAGATAACAAAGGAAACTATATTTTACTAAAGGATACCATAAATAAGAAGCAATATCAATACCAAACATATATGCACGAAATGGTATAGTATCCAAATTCTTAGAGGAGAAGGTAAGAGAGATGCAAGAAATAGACAGCAAAACTATACTAGTGGGGGATCTCAACCTTACTCTCTCAGAACTAAATAAATTGAATCACAAAATAAATAACAAAGAAGTTAAGGAGATAAACAAAATATAAGGAAAGTTAGGTATGATAGATTTTTGGAGAAAATTGAATAGAGACACAAAGAAAAAAAAGACTGATAATCTAAATGAAATGAAGCAATATTTACAAAAATATAGATTGCTCAGAATAACAGAGGGGGAAATAAATTATTCAAATAGTCCCATTTTAGAAAAAGAACAAGCTATTAATCAATTCCCTAAAAAAAAAAAATCTCTAGGGCCAAATGGATTTACATGTGAATTCTACTAAAATTCAAAGAACAATTAATTCTAATACTATATAAACTATTTGAAAAAATAGGAAAGGAGTTCTACCAAAATTCCTTTTATGACACAGATATGGTGCTGATGGCTAAAGTGGGTAGGGTGAAAACAGAAAGATAAAATTATAGACCAATTCCCCTAATAAATATTGATGCAAAAATCTTAAATAAAATACTAGCAATAAGCCTTAAGAAAGTCATCCCCAGAATAATACATTGTGACAAAGTAGGATTTATACCAGGAATGCAGGGTTGGTTCAATATTAGGAAAACATCATTATCAACTATATCAATAATCAAAGTAACAAAAATTATATGATTATCCCAATAGCTGCAGAAAAAGCATATGATAAAATCCAACACCCATTCCTATTCAAAACACTAGAGAATATAGGAATAAATGGTCTTTTCCTTAAAATGATCAGTAGCATCTATTTAAAACCATCTGCAAGCATCATTTGTAATGGGGACAAACTAGAACCATTCTCAATAAGATCATGAATGAAACAAAGTTGCCCACTATCACCATTACTATTCAATATTGTTTTAGAAATTTTAGCTTTGGTAATAAGAGAAGAAAAAGAAATTAAAGGAATTAGAGTAAATCATGAGGAAACCAAATTATTGCAGATTATATGATGATATATTTAGAGAACTCTAGAGAATCAACTAAAAAACTACTAGAAACAATCCACAACTTTAGCAAAGTTGCAGGATACACAACAAATCCACATAAATCATCAGCATTTTTATATATTACCAACAAAGTACAGCAGCAAGAGATACAAAAAGAAATTCTATTCAAAATAATTGTCAATAGTATAAAATATTTGGGAATCTATCTGCCAAAGGGAAGTCAGGAGCTATATAAACACAGCTAAAAAAAAAAAAAACTTTTCACACAAATAAAGTCAAATCTAATCAGTTGGGAAAATATCAAGTGCTCATGGGTGGGCCAAGAAAATATAATAAAAATGACAATACTACTTAAATTAATCTACTTATTTAATGCCATACCAATCAAACTCCCAAGAAATTATTTTACAAACCTAGAAAAATAAAACAACAATAACAACAAAGTTTATTTGAAAGTATAGTCAAGAATTTCAAGGGAATTAATTTTAAAAATGGCAACGAAGATGGCCTAGCTGTTCCAGACCTAAAACTATATTATAAAGCAGTGGTCATCAAAACCATTTGGTACTGGCTAAGAAATACAGTAGTCGATTAGTGGAATGGGTAAGGATCACAGGATAAAATAGTCAATAACTATAGCAATCTAGTGTTTGACAAACCGAAAGACACTAACTTTTGGGATAAGAACTCACTATTTGACAAAAACTTCTGGGAAAATTGGAAACTAGTATGGAAGAAATTAGGGCTTAATCCATACCTAACACCACCTACCAAGATAAGGTTGAAATAAATTCATGATTTAGACATAAAAAGTTATATTAGAAGCTGATATTATAAGCAAATTAGAAGTACATACAATAGTTTAACTCTCAGATCTGTGAAGGAAGGAATTTGTGTCCAAAGAAGAACTGGAACTCATAACTGTTCATGAAAAAGATAATTTTGATTATATTGAGTTAAAAATTTGTATAAACAAAACTTATGCAGACAAGATCAGAAGCAAATCAGTAAATTGGGAAATCATTTTTATATTCAAGGGATCTGATAAAGGCCTCATTGCCAAAATATAGAGAATTGACTCAAATTTATAAGAATTCAAGTAATTCTCCAATTGATAAATGGTCAAAAGATATGAACAGACAATTTTCAGATGAAGATGCTCTAAATCACTATTGATCAGAGAAATGCAAATTAACACTACTCTGAGATACCACTACATACCTCTCAGATTGGTTAAGATGACAGGAAAGATAATGATAAATCTTGGAGGGATGTGGAAAAACTGGGACATTAATACATTGTTGGTGGAAGTGTGGTTAGATCTAGCCATTATGGAGAGCAATTTGGAACTATGTCCAAAGAGTTATCAAACTGTACATACCCTTTGATCCATCAGTGTTTCTATTGAGCTTATAACCCAAAGAGATCTTAAAGGAAGGAAAGAAACCCACATGTGCAAAAATGTTTGTGGTAACCCTTTTCGTAGTGACAAGAACCTGGAAACAGAATGAATGCTCAGTTGGAGAATGGTTGAATAAGTTGTGGTATATGAATGTTATGGAATATTATTGCTCTATAATAAATAATCAGGAGGATGATTTTAGAGAAGCCTGGAGAGACTTATATGAACTGATGCTAAGAGAAATGAGCAGAACCCAGAGATCATTCTACATTGCAATATCAATATTATGTGACAATCAATTGTAATGAATGTGATTCTTTCTAACAATGAGATAATTGATACCAGTTCCAGTGATCTTGTGATAAAGAGAGCCATTTACACCCAGACAGAGACTGTGGGAATTGAATATGGATCACAATATGACATTCTCACTCTTTTTTTGTTGTTGTTGTTGTTTGCTTGCATTCTGTTTTCTTATTCATTTACTTTCCTTTTTGATCTGATTTTTCTTGTGTACAAAACAATTGTATAAATATGTTTATACATATTGTATTTAACATATATTTTAACATATTTAACATATATTGGATTGCTTGACATCTAGAGGAGGGGGTAGAGGAAAGGAGGAAAAAATCTGAACGACAAGCTATGCAAAGGTCAATGTTGACAAATTATCCATGCATATGTTTTGAAAATAAGAATCTTTAAAAATTAAAAAAAAAGAAGAGAGGGAGATTCATGCTTTTAGGGCCAAGTTTTGTCATTATTAAGCACAGCTTTCAATTTCAATTGTTGCTTTTCTTAATTATATATAGATATAGATATGGTGCTCTTGGTTCTGATTACTTAAAGATTAATTTATATAAGCTATCCCACATGTCTTTGTATTTATTAGTCATTTCAAAAATCAAAGTAATATCCCACTACATGCAGCACTATGATGCTTAAAACTCATCAAATGACTGTATGCTCCTTTCTTTCCAAGTCTTTGATACGTCGAATAATGCTATTTTAAATATTTTTGTACATATGTGACTTTTCAATTCCATTCAATAAGTACTCGTTAAGAGCATACTGAACACTAAATACATTGCTACTCACTGGAGATAGAAAAAGAAAAGATGAGAACTGGGGGATGTAATGTAAATGATAAGCTCTGTCCTTGATGAGTTTACATTCTATGGAAGCAGGAAAGACCATGCACAAACAAGGGAGTTGGGAGAAAAAAAAAGAAACAATTTCAATGGGCAACACTAACACATAGGAAAAACTAGAATAGCATCCCACAGGAAGTAGCACTTGAACAGAACGTTGAAAGTAGTTAGATATGATAAGGGGTAAAAAACAGAAAGAGAAAGTAATCCAGATGTAAGAGATACTTTGCAAAAGAAGAGGACTTAATTGTTCACAGAGTCAGAATAGGTCAATTTTGCTGGAATGTTGAATATTTCAATAGGACTAAGATGAAATTAGCCTGAAAAAATATGAGAACAGTGTTTGGAAGCATGGAGCCAAGCATGGGAAACATGAGAAATTCACTGCAGAGTGTTCTGAACCTGGAGTTAGGAAGTCCACCTCACACCTTGGGATCATAACAGTACCTACCCCCCAACCCCAATGTTGTTAAGAGAATCAAATGACATAAAAATGTTAATACAATGCCTGACATACAGTAGGCTCTAGATCAGTCCTAGCTATCACCACCACCACCACCACCACTACCACCACCACCATCATCATCATCACCATCATCATCACATGGCAAACTAGAGTTTGCATTTTAGAGGCAATAGGGAGACTGTGAAACTTCTTGAGAAGGGATGTAAGTTAGGGAACTGATTCCAATAACCTTTAAGAGCCCATAGAGCTCTCAGCTGACAAGCCTTTCTAAACACCTTTATACTATAAGTTCTAGATTAAGTTTATTTACAAGAAGTACTGTAAAGTTCTGTGATTTTTGTCAGAATAGCTCAGATTCTTTCCACTTACAGAATGTAGTTTTATCTGAGTCTCGTAGAGATTAAATGACTTGCCCATAGTCACAATAGCTATCAGGAATGAGGGCCAGTAATATATCCATTTTGCCAGTTAATCACTCAAAAAGCTCTTATTAAGGTTTTTGTTTTGTAATTGAAATAATAAATACACCGATGCATTGATATTATAAATTAGATAAAGGATATCGATGGCATTATTTTGGCACTGAAATCCATGTTACTTTCTCCATAAACTTGCTTGTGAAGCATGAAAAATGAGGAGAGAATGCTCAAAGGGCAAGACTGCTGCTCAGGTCCAGACTGGTTGGATATTATTTCTGGGCTTTGGAACTTTCAAGTCACTGACATAATGGGTAGTTTTGAACTCTTCCCTTTTCTTTTTTTCTTTTCTCTTTTTTTAATTTTTAGTGATAGCTGCCAAATTTATCAAAGTCCTATAATGTTCTGCTCCCTAATTAGTTTGGAAGTTTCTAATTGTTTAAGTTTAAGCCAGACTATAAAGGCTGCCAAACCACTTGGGCAGAAAAGTTGAACCAATGTTGGGTTGTGTTTTTTTTTTTTTTAATGACTGAGCTGATTTTTTTAATCTCCTTTGATCAAATCATGGATCTTACTCTCAAAAAGAAAAAAGAAAAAAAAAAAAAAAGGGAAAATTCTTCAACACAGAAGGGACTTGCTTTAAAATAAGAGCATGTCTGAAAAGTGCTTAACAAAGTTTTAATGCTTAGTATCATATTAATATTGCCATCATTATGAACACTAGTATTTATTTCAAAAAGTAATTTGAGTTCTTAGGAAGCAAAGTTTCATGATTGACTATTCTCATGAATATTTAGAAATCAAGTATATGCTTCCTAAAATGACCCAGAGGAGTCAGACCTGCTTAAGATAAAATCTGGAAGGTCAAAGCTGAAAACCACATTATAAGAAAGCTACATTACTAATGGCATTTGGCAGCTATAGTTGTTACACTCATTGTTTGAGGGCATTTGGGAGGTGTGTTTAATGCAAATCTGGAAAGGAATGAAACGTGTGTTTTCCAGGACTGTTAGGTGTGCATTTTGTATTTGTCAGCAAGCTTAAGTTTATTAGGTAATAAGATCCTACGCACGT
Organism: Antechinus flavipes; assembly: GCF_016432865.1. Taxonomy (NCBI): domain Eukaryota; kingdom Metazoa; phylum Chordata; class Mammalia; order Dasyuromorphia; family Dasyuridae; genus Antechinus; species Antechinus flavipes. The sequence continues at coordinate 273,532,512 of NC_067401.1, forward strand.
TTTTATTTGCAATATGAAAAATGTCTAGACAGATCACGTTTCATTAATTGTCTCACTGCATTGTCCATATAATGTGGCTGTTGGAATGTTGTTTCCTCTACCCTAATCAGTTGATTTTACTATAAGTACAAAGAAGCATTGATGTATTTAAGACAGCTAAGGAATGCTATAGGAAGTAGTTTGCATTGACTAGAGAGGGCTACTGCTTCCCAAAGGAATTGTGATAGGGTTTATTTCAAAACCTTTCCCTTTTTCACACAATATGCCTGAATGCATTTATTAAGAGACTTTAAATTATATTTAGAGCAAAAGTGCTAGAATTTTCATAATCGAAGCCCAGTTTATTACTATTCTTTGTACAACTTATCCTTCATAGGAATGAGGCAGGGCCTGTTTGCTAAGGCATAGTTTTATCTTGGAGGGGGAATGATAATGGGATTTTTTGACAGATATTTTATAAAAAAAAACATTAGTTATAAATCCAAGGACTTTTTTTTTAACTATAAGAATTGTGTAGAATTTCATCTTTACAAGTTATTATTGTAACTTGTAACTCTGTAACTATTGTACATATATTGTAATATGTATGTGCTTTTTAGTGAAAACAAATAATTACTAGCTTTTGTAAGTTGGTTGCCAATCAGAGCTTTAAAATGTGTTTTTGTAGCCAAAAAAGCAAGGAAGGTTTTATGACATAATCGATAGAGTTTTGTAGGTACAAAGCTATAAAAGATTTTAGGAATCACCTAAGAGAGTCCAGGCATTTTATGGATGTGGAAATTCAGGCCCCAAAGGTGAAATCACTTGCTTATAAGATTATAGGATCTTCAATTAAGTGCCAGGAGGGACTTTAGAAAACATCTAATCTGAACTCTTATATCTTCATAGATGAGAAAACTAAGACTAGGGAGGTTAAGTGACTGGCCAAAAGTCATATATAAATAGCAGAGGTAAGAAATGAACCACATTTCTCCTGGCTTCAAATTCAGGACTACAATTTTCACCCCAAAAGAACTAAACAACTAGCCACCAAAAAAAATCAACAAAACAAACATAATGAAAATGTAGGTCTTTTTATTTAACCTAAAAAAAAAAATAAGCAAACATATTTGGATCATTTTGGGTTATCCATGTTCCCTATGGACATTGTTTAACCTACATTTATATTATTAATAATTTATTCTTCCAAACAGTGTCAAGTGAACTCTTTGTCCCATTGGGGGTTCAAATAATTATAAACATTGACAATGGGAGGGGTCCACTACCAGGTCACCAAATATTTGCCAAATTGGCCTGTTCTTCACTGAATATACTCTCTGCTCTCTTGTTCCCCCTATTTTTAAATGTTGCAAGTCTTTCCTTTACCATTACCCTGGGGACTGTGTTCCACTTTCTAATAAATTTGTCTGTCAAAAAGTATTTTTTTGGTATTTAACTTAAATTTTCATTTTCTCAATTTTATCCTATTACTCCTAGTTTGGTCCTATTCTAAATCATTTTTCCTCTTCAGAGTTTACACCCTTCAGATATTTGTAGACAGTTATCATGCCCCTCTCCCCCGTCACTTAGTCAAGCTATACATAATTAATTCTTTTAATCTTTTCTCACAAGTCAGTCCCTCCAGCCTCTTAATCATTCTTCTTACTCTTCCCTGAACTCCCTCCAGCTTATCTCTATCTTCCTGGTAATGAGATGCTCAAAAAATGTAACACCACATTTCAGGTGTGATCTCAACCAGAGTTGTGTAAACTGTCTCCCCTACTCTCTTTCCTATTTTTTTATTTCCCTTGTTTAGGAGTAAATTCTCAGAGATTGCAATACCAATACAAAATTAAATTATTATTATTTTATATGGGCAGAAGACTAGATTGAGGACCAAATGGGTTAATCTTAGTTTTCGTATTTTCTTTCGATTGCTAAGTGACTATGATTGGCCACTTCACCACTTTGGGCTTCAGAGTGTTAAAGTATCTGGCCTCTTTCTTCCATATCCCTGGCCTTTCATGGGAAAAGATTATCGTGAATAACTACAATGACAGTCATCCTAGTACAATTTCAAGATGACAATGCAATGTGAAGAATTACTGGGCCCTCATCTTCTTGGAAAGTGTTCTTCCCTTGACATTGTCTTTGGCTGCAACCTCTGCTGCTACCATTGGGGCCAATCTAAACAAAAAGTGCCTTCATTGGATATATCCACAAGTGCTTTGAAATCATTTAAAACAGTTGTTTCATAAATACCAGGCATCATTATTATGCTCCCAATAATCTCTCTCTTTCTCTCTGTCTTTCTCTTTCTGTCTCTGTCTTTCTCTATTTCTGTCTCTCTGTTTCTGTCTTTCTTTTTTTCTCTGTCTCTGTCTCTCTGTCTTTCTCTCTCTGTCTCTCTGTCTTTGTTTCTCTGTCTGTCTCTCTCTCGACATTATGACTTTTCAGGTTGAACATCTGCAGTTTCAATTCATGCTCACAAATATATTTTTATTTTTCAAGCTGTTGCCCACTTAACTACTTGCTAATATTTCTTATTTTACCAAATATCTTTATTTAAACACTCAGTTATTATTGGCACTTGCTATTCTTCTGTCATTGCAGATGTCACTTAGCATGTTTTGCAAATGAGCAAATAATCTAATTAAGCAAATAATCCTGCAAGTTTTTGCTCTCCTTTGTGCCATCTCAAATGCCATTCCAAGATATTTGTCCCTTAAAAATAAATTCATAGGTTCCAAAGATTAAGATCTCAAAGGAACCTTAAAGATAATTTAGCCCAACTCCCTCATTCCAAGGATGAGGAAAAGGAAGCCCAAAGATCAGAAATGACCTCATAGGTTATAATTTGCAGAATTACAATTTGAACAATGTTTTACAAAGCCAAATTCAACTAGTCTTTCTACTTTCCTTTTCCTTAATCCTTTTAACAGAGTCACACACAGATCCTAGGACATTTTGATTGGTTTTTAAAGTAAATGTAAATACTTAATATTTGTTAAAATCAAGATTTGGAGAACCTGTGATTATGATCTGTGATTTCATCAGTGCAAGGAACTTCTGGAATGTAAAGAGCTTTCACAATTGTAAATCAGTAACTTTCCTATACTTCATAGTGTTCAGTATTGCCTGCAGTGCTGAGAAATAAGCTTGTTAATGGTCACCCCAGCTAATATATATGTCCTAGGCAAAACTTGAATTCATGTCTTCCTGACTTCGACTTAGCAAGCCCTTTATCCACCATGCAATACGGTCTCAATGAATATAGTCATTATACTCCTATTAAAAATGATACCAGTAACTTACACTTAAATAGGATTGAAACGTTTTCTGAACATTTTACATACATTGTCTAACTTGGCTCTCCTCATAATCCTTTTGGATATCAAATATTATTCCCTCCCTTCATCTCCCCATCACAATGTTATACATAAAAGGAGATTTTAAAAGGTGAAATAATTTACACCTCATCACATAGTTAATGAGTGATAGACCTGTGACCTGTAAGTGGAATTCAGGTTTATGATCCCTGAATTCTATTGCTAAACCTGTATTTTTGCTTCCCCTATTATGAATTTTTAGATAATTTAATTTCAGATTGCTTTTGAAATTATTGTGTTTATTACTAGTGGTTTTTTCACATTGGTGAGATTTGGAGATGATTCCATATTAAATTTATCCTCTTCTTGCAAGATAATTGGTTAGATTTTAAGATAAGGACCTGATTACCATAGAATAAATCTGACTCATTAACACAGTAAGCTTTTAGATTGTTCAAAGACTCTTATTTTGGGGATGTTAAATATAAGCTTAAGATCATTCAAATTAAGCCTTTTTTTTTTTTTTTTACAGAAGGTTAGAGACAAATGACATTCTTTTTTGTTTATTTTAGTTTTGTTTTGACTTCTGAATTTAATATACAGTTCTGAGAATTGTAATCACCTTACTTCTTGGTGATTTTAATCTCTCTTTTCCATTGTGATCCTTCAAGTATCACAGAGTTAAAATTCTTGAGCCATCAGCATCATTGTCGCACTAATCACAACATCAAAACTTTCCCTTTTTTTCTCTCCTAATAATCATTAAGATTATAAAAGCTGTTCTATTCCATTATTCTGATGCTTCCCAATAGTTAAATGCCTTAAGATTCCACTGGCTCCAATATTTTGGTCATCGGCAATAGAAATCTGTGTTTCCCATATGTTACAGAACCAGATGGTTCAGGTTGGTCTTTTATTTGTCAGACTCACTATAAAACACTGCTCTCTCTGGGTTTTAACAAAGGCTGCCCCCTCCGCCCCCTCCCCCCACTGGGGGGGGTTTGACAACAGGCTGAACCAAAAGATGAGCAACTTCTCAGCTGCTCAACTCCAAAGGCAGTCTCAGCATGGCCAGCCCCCACTTCTCCTCCTGCTGGCTTTTTATGCAGCCCTTGATTGAGAGCTGGCTCCAGCTGGACAGCCATGCTCAGTCCTTTAACCCATTCTTGACTAACATTCTTGTTCACAAATCATGCGAAAAGAAGAAAGAAAGAAAGAAAGAAAGAAAGAAAGAAAGAAAGAAAGAAAGAAAAAGAAAAGAAAGAAAGAAAGAAAGAAAGAAAGAAAGAAAGAAGAAAGAAAGAAAGAAGGAAGGAAGGAAGGAAGGAAGGAAGGAAGAAGGAAGGAAGGAAGGAAGGAAGAAAGAAAGAAGAAAGAAAGAAAGAAAGAAAGAAAGAAAGAAAGAAAGAAAGAAAGAAAGAAAGAAAGAAAGAAAGAAAGAAAGAAAGAAAGGAAGAAAGAAAGGAAGAAGGAAGGAAGGAAGGAAGGAAGGAAGGAAGAGAGAGAGAGAGAGAGAGAAGAAAGAAAGAAAAAGAGAGAGAGAAGAAAGAAAGAGAGAAAGACAGAGAGAGAAGAAAGAAAGAAAGAAAGAGAGAAGAAGAGAAAGAAAGAGAGAGAAAGAGGGAGAGAAGAAAGAAATAAAGAGAGAAGAAAGAAAGAGAGATAAGAAAATAATAGAGAGAAGAAAGAAAGAAAAAGAAATAGAGAGTAAGAGAGAGAGAGAGAAGGAAAGAAGAAAAGGAAGAAAAGGAGAGAGGAAGGGAGGCAAGGAGGAAAAAAAGAAAGAAGGAAGGAAAGAGAAAAAGAAAGAAATAGGAACGAAGGGAGGGAGAGAGAAAAGAAGGAAGGAAGGAAAAAGAAAGAAAGAAAGAAGGAAGGAAGGAAGGAAGGAAAAAGAAAAGAAAAAATAAAACAAGGAAAGTAGGGAGAAAGAAAGAGAAAAAGGAAGGAAGGAAGAGAGGGAGGGAGAAAAGAAAGAAGGAAGGAAGGAAGGAAGAAAGGGAAGGAAGGAAGGAAGGAAGGAAGGGGAAAGGGAAAAGAAAGAAGGAAGGGGGAAGAGGAAAGGAAGGGGAAAAAGAAGTAAGGATGGAGGGTATAAAGAAAAGAAAGGAAAAGAAAAAGAAAAGAATTCATTTTCTTCTCTCCCACTCTCATTTAAACTTTCCTATTGCTTGTTAAGAACACCATCATTTTTTTTGGCTCCTAGTTTCCTCTCCTCATTCTTGTGCATCCTATATAGTCAATTAGTTTTAAATATCATTTCTATCTCAATAGCATCTTCCAGTTTCACTCAATTTTCTATTCCCAGGGCCACTATTTTAGGTCAGGGTCATAGTCTCCTCTACTGCAATCATTTCCTAATTAATCTTCTGCCTCGTCCCATGTCTCTGTTATCCCTCCATTTTGTATCTTTTAAAGTGATTTTCCTAAATCACTGGTCTGACAACGGCATTGCCATACTCAATAAACTTCTTGATATGAGGAATACACAAGTTGACTTCATTGTTATTTAGAGATATTTCCCAGTGCCAAATTTTATTTTTAAGTATCATCTTTTCATTTGTTCATTAGAAACATTAAATGAATTAGTGAACATGTGCAAACAAGATTATTCCATTTGTAATTATGTCTGTGTGAGAATTAGTCATTTTAGTTGAACAATTAAAGCATCTCCATATGATACTCTTCCTAGCACTGATTTTTAGGCAGATTCTGGGCTAAGTAATTTGGCAAACAAATTATAGTTAAAGATTTATAAGGAATCTGTCCCTTTCTTTCCATTTCTATTGTGATAACTCTAAAAAATCAGGCCCTTATCGCCCATCAATTAACTGGATTATTACAATAGCATTGTTACACCTTCTGGCCCCAACCCACCTTCAACCTCACTTAAACATCATTAATATGATGAACAAGATGAAAGAGCATTTACATTTAGATTCAAAGATCTGGATCTGAATCTCAATTCTATCACCCATGTGACATTGGGTTTTATTTTGGGGCCTCAGTTTGCTTATATTTAAGATGAAAAAGGTAGACCTCTAAAGGCCCTACTTATTTTAAGTCTATAACCCTGTTATTTGCTTTAACTGCTTAAAAGCCTTCACTGAGTCAGAACTGAATATTGAATAAAATTCCTTAAGCTATTATTCAAAGTTGTCCCTAAAGTATTTTTACATCCCTAGTTCCTGCTACTTACCTACATAAACTCCATGAACCAAGTAATTCAAATTGAGGATTGGCAAACTATGCCTGACTGACCAACTATATCTTGCCATCTCACTTTGTATGATTCTTAAGTCAAGGATGCTTCAGCTTGCAAGTCATACAAAAATAGGGAACAAGTCAGATTTGACCAATTGGCTTTTTTCTCTGCCTTTGCTCACTATTTGCTCTACTTAGTGTTTTCCCCTCTATTTCTTAGCTTTTCAATTTCTATCCATTTTTTGAGACCAGTTCATGAGTCATATCACCAATACAGTTTTTTCTTATCTCATCCTCTCAACTAGAAACATATTCTTATAGTGCTTGACTTGTATCACTCCTAGGAAAATTACCAATTGCCTTGCATTATAGATATTCACATGTGACTAATCTCTCCTAGTAGATTGTGAGGTATTAGTAGCCAATAGCACGTCTTATAAAACTTTTTACTTCTGCACAGTAGCTTATATGTACAACAGGTATTTATTTACCTATGAACACATGTTATACTTTGAGTGGAATGAATGCTTTTTTAAGAGAGAGACTATCTGACTCTTTGCCTTACTCATTTGCTTATGTCTTTTCCACCTAGTACAGTTACTGATATACTACAGGTACTTAATAAATGCTTGTTGAATTCTTGACTGAAGATAAATCAATTCTCAATAAAATCCCAAAAAACTATATTTTCTTGGTCAATATAGGAATATTTATGTCAAGTTAAAAGAACAAACAAAATCAGCAATTAGAAGAGTTACACACTATAAACATAATCTGAGGGAAAGTTGAATGATAACAATGAGATCATAACTATTCAAATACTAATTCTCCTAAATACTCTTAGGTTTTAAATTTCTACCTCACTGGTGTTAGGATCTCTGTGGGTTGTAATTAAGACTTAGCCAAAAAAAAAATTTAATCCTCTGAAAATATTGTAAAATAATATAACATATATACATACATACAGGTGTATGTATATATAAATACATATATAGAGAAAGTATAAATCATTATTTTATACCATATATAATGATAAATTTAAAATAGTTACATTAAAAATAAAAGGTTGTATCAGAAAAAAATAGAAGGAAATGGATAATGATATATACACATAAACCACAGGCATCTGTGTGTGTGTGTAGATATATATATATATATATATATATGGGTATAGTTATATAGATATATATAGATAGATAGATAGATATTTGTGGATACATATGTGAGTGTATTTTTATCAGGAGAACTCAACCAAACAAAAAATAAACTAAATAATCATGACTATATGAAGATGTTTGCAGAAACTAATCAATGTAGCTATAATATAGAACAAAACCATCAATTGGGGGAAAATACTGATATTAAGTAACTCTAATAATGGTGTTATCATATGACCAAATAAGCATTTTCAAAGAACAAAAATGCCTATTTTTTCACACCCAAAGTTATTCATGTTAATCATATAGTTAACTAGGCCAAACAAATGATTTTGTTGGCCAAGATCAAGTCATGAAAAATATAGATACATCCCTAAGTAAAAAAAAGTCAAGTGCTTAATATGACAAATTTGTTAATAGAAATGCAAAATGATCTTTCATCAATATTATACCTCCAGTAGTAATCCAGTAGTATTTTAAAAATTTAAGAATAATATGAGAGATACTAGTAATAAATATGAATTTAGGCCAAAATTCTATGAATTTTGCTTTTGGTAGTAAGAACTGATGAAACCCTAATAATAGAATAGGAAGAGTGATTTTAGAGTTCCTTTTTACAAAATTTCTTTGGATCTCATCAGATATTGTCATTTGTTTTTAACAATACAACAAAGATTTAACATGTCATTGAGTGAAAGAGACCCAAATTAATATTTTTAAAAATAACACTTAAACACCTCATTTTTCCATTGCTTTAATTCCTAAATTCCTAAAGAAATAGACTAAGGCTCAAAGTTTTTACTTTTGCTTGAATACCAGAAGTTCTTTCACCATTTTCTAAGAAAAGAGCCTGACAAAGAAGGAATGTAACGTCTTGAGATGTCTAATCAATACTAACCTTGATGTTTGATCATTTGTTTGAAACCAGAAGAAAGAGGCCATTTTAAAAACATATAAATCATCCTCTGAATGAGGAAGATTGTTGTGTGGAAGCCTCAGTAATTCTGAAATGGATCATGGGACCTGAGTTAGTCCCTAGTAACTTTCACTAATTTTCCATTTTCAAGTCCATTGACCTATGTTTTGTTTCCCTTCAAATGGAAACTAACCCAGAAAAACAAGAAGGTGAAAGGCTTCTTGTTTGTATAAGTGGAATTTTTATTGCTGTCTTCGTGGGGGGAAAACTATATCTGTGCACATATTATCACCCTGATAGGATCTAATAATAAAAAGCATTGCCATTTAGTCCTTATTAGCTCAGAGCTTGAGATGTCTTGGTATATATAGTGAAATCTATCTATAGAATAACAACTGAACAGCCATGGACTGACTTTAGATTTTTAATTCCTCCTCTCTTTTGGAAATTGAACATGTTATAAAACAGCAGTGTAACAGATTTATAGCCCAATGTAATAATAGATGATTCACCAATACTTTTGCTCATACCAGGCCAAGACACTAGACCTTAAATCAGTAGATCAGTGTCAGGTTTTGGATATTGTATAATTTAACTAAAAAAATAAAAATTTAACTCTCACCACTTTACCTTATGAGGCATTCACAGGAAAGCTTTGATATGTAACACTGACTGGAGCTCAGCATGCAAGACATTAATCTCCACATTCATGTAAAATGCCACTGGTGCTCTAGGAAAATAAAGAGATAAGGCTTCCATATTATCTCAGTCTGATTTGAAATGAACCAAAAGTAAATATACTTTCAAATCTCCAAGTTCATTTTGATAGAGAGAAAGCAGAGAAAGGAAAGGGGAAAAGAGAGGTGCAGAATAAACCTTAGTTGTAAAAATGACAAAGAAAATTATTTTAGTGCACAAATATAAAAAAAAATAAAAGTGTGCTTAGGCTGTGCCTGTAACATGTTTAAATTCTTTTGGATTATGTTGAGAGACACATGGTGCATGTATGTATGTGTGTGCGTGCACATTGTCATAACCTATCTGCCCAAGCGTGGACTGTCTCTCAAGATTAAGTGCACCTATTTTGAACTGGAGGCTGCATGCCATAATTTTTAGCTAACCCGTTTCCTTCTTAGTGAAAACAGAAATAAAAATATATTGTGCACACTTCATTGCTAGAGCCTTTGACCTCAGCTGCCTGTCTAGCTGAGACTGTGATGAATGCTTTGTGTCCCTTCATTTTTAATTGCTCATAAATTGTTATCCCACAAAACACAAAACTAGCCTTGTCCTCATTTTCGTTGGGGTTGGAGGTCAGCCTAACAGTAATACAATTAAGGAGTTTCTTTGTGTGGGGGTGTGGGAGTAAGGAGGGCAATAGGGTTACAGAAGAGTGTGGCAAATGCAGTACTTTTTTCTAGTGAAAAATACAAAGGGATCCCAACTTGTAAACAAAAATGTCATATGCATTATAAATCTCATGTATTTGACATGTGTGGATAAAGAGCATTTCTATGGAGGAAAAATAAAACAAGTTCTATTTAGACCTGGTTGGGGAAAACATTTATGAATGGTTGATGCAAATGAATACAGGACACCAAAATACCCTTATTTTCAGGTGTGCCTGCATATACACAAGTCAATGGCCGTTAAAAGAATTTGTGTATCCAATGACAGAAGATGGACTCAAGTTTTTGACCAACTCCCACATTCCCTTGATAGGAGCTAATCGTTATTTCAGCAATCTATGTACGGTTCTTCATATGAATTCTGCAGATTCAGTGATTGTTTTCCATTATCTTTCTTCTATTGCTCACCTACCAACAGAGATATGACCTTGTGCAGTCAATCCCAAATATCAAAGAACTAAAGGTTTGAATTTCTTTTCTCATTTATGAAGATCTGTCAATAGTATCGAGAAAGACTATAACACAGAGATGGTTTTATATACCTTCTTAACTCTGCTTTTAAAAGTGTTTAAGGCCTTGCTAGTGGTTTATTGATTGATTTCTGTTTTTTTGATTAAACTAACCCAGAAGCTGTATGTTTTAATGGAATATGAACTGGACATGTGGATAGGAGAGGGTGCCTGTTCTATTTTCAGTCCTTACACTGCTTTTATTTTTATTTTGAGGTAAGCCATTTTAGGCCTCTGAATATCAGTTTCCCTATCTGTAAAAAAAGAATTGGTATATCCATTAACTACTTCACAGGAATATTGTCTTGGCTCAGAAAGTCTAGAATACTTTGAGCTATAGCTATTCTCATTAGGGTTGTCTTGTTTATTTGTTTCCTTCTTTTCTTCACATTTCATTGCATCATTTTGTTTTTTTACTATGCTGAGACAAACTTGTTTCACAATAGTGCTATGTTTCTTCAAATGGCATTTCCAACTTCTAATGCTACTTCTTCTACTTCTACTTTTAATTCTTCTTCTAATGTTTCTTCTTTTCTAATACTTCTTTCTTCTCCTTCTTTTCCTCCTCCTCCTCCTTCTCTCTCCTTCCCTCTCTCCCTTTCTCTCTCCATCTCTGTGTGTGTATGTGTCTCTCTGTCTCGGTATATCTCTCTGTGTTTCTGTCTCTGTCTGTCTATGTGTCTCTCTCTCTCACACATAAACATGCATACACACACTTCAATAAATACATTTTTCCCACAAGTAAATACCTTGAATTATACCCTATTTTCAAAACAGCTTAGCTGTAACAGTATTCATTACCATATGTTTCAAGGTGGGGGGACTACATGAAAATCTGTGTAATTTCTTTAGTTTGCAGACCTTCCAATAAGGGAAATTTCCCCACAATTGTAGATTCTATCCTTTCTTTGACATGTAGAGGTAAATGATCTGCCCAAAGTCACATAGTTAATGAGGCACAGAACTTGAACCCAAGTTATTTTTACTTTAAGTACAACATTCTATCAGTTATTCCAGGCTGTCCTCTGATATCTGATCTATGATGTGTCAAGTAATATCTCCCAAAGCATTACTATACATAAATTGGAAGCCTGATATAACCCTATCACATTTTAACGTCAGTGTTCATACTGTATTTCATTGATAGCTCTGTCAGAAAGGAAAATTCCTTTGTACTTCAAGGCAAATGGAAACACTACTCCAGCAATTAAGGCCTAGACTGCAAAAACCCCAAGTGAGAAGTATTCTTTTGTGACATATTGCATAGATTATCTTACTTCATTATAAAATTTTTTCTTACTAATCAGTTTTTAGGAAGAACTTCTCTCTCTCACACACACACACACACACACACACGCACGCATGCACATGCACAAACACACACGCACACCTGTAATTTAAAAGTAAGAAAATACATAGCTACAAATGTATTTGGTGCTCAGTTTGCTGAATCTTGACATGCTGGCACTTAGTCATAAGAAGGAGGGCAGAACTAACTGGTTCATAAGGTTCCCAGTGGTCTGAATAGCAGAAAAATCTGTTAGAGTCATGATGAGTGAGCTGCTGGCTGGATTCAGCAGCGCAGAAGTCTGAAGTTGATCATCTGTGTCCTCACCAGTGACTGTTACCTGACTGAACTGAGAATCATTGTGGCTTTGCCATCTATGATAAACAATCAGAAGAGAAGCCAGTATTTTCTGAAGTATTTGATAGATTTCAAGGACAATTTATGAATTAAAAAATAATGAAAGGAAACTGGAAGTTATAAAAATAATGATAAAATGTTGCTGAATATTTGGCACACAGAAGGAAAAATCTAAATATCATTAAATATTCTAGAAATACTATACTTTTTGTGACACTTTGTTTACAAACATATAGCTCAGAGTAACATTAAAAATCACCTTAAAATAGCAGGAGGTGGGGTTTCTATAAATATATTTTGTTATTTTTCCTATTTTTGGAGTGTGAGGAATTCTGAGATTGCTGATGATGTAACTTTTCTTTTCAGTACAAAGACCAAAGAATCTGGATCTTTAAATGAGGACCTCTGGCATTTTAAAATGTGTATAAAAGTCAAGATACTAAGAAATGCATGTTCTTATAGGCCCACAAACATACACATTGCTCCTAGGATTTTTTCTCTGTTTTTATATGTCTCATATCACCTCCTCATGATGACCAAGAGAGAAAGTAAGTGAATCTTTCAGTATTTTATCTTGCAAACATAGCTCTATTACCTAAAGAAAATGTGTATAATGAAAGAATCTCAACTTTTAGATAATTTTTCATGTATTTTGAAAGAAATATTTATATTATATATATATATATATAATGTGTAATATATATTGTTTATATGTGTGTATGTGTATGATGTATATATTATGTAAGTATTTTAAAAACTCCCAATTTTCACCTGTCTTAAAAAATTCTCCATGGAACTTTTTCACATTTATTAACAACTTCCTTATCTTCAATATCATTGTACATCATGCTGATTATCCCAAGTTTAGTCTAATTTTTAAGATTTCTTATACAAACACTACCAGAACCCTAGCTTATGCTTGGTTATATACATATAAAGTTATATACATATAAAGTTTATAAACACAAATCTAATAGATATATGTTTAGTAAATATTTAACTACAGACCAAAGAAATTCTTCATCATTCAAATGAAGATAGTGATACTAATATAACAGGTGGCATGCTATAATGTCCAGGTGCCCTGTCATTAAGTAAAAAGACCTACTTTGAGTTCTGTCTCTGTTTCACTTTGTAATTGGTCAAGTCATTGTCTTCTTAGTACCCTAGGTCATTCCTGAAGATGATAAATTTCAAAATAGATTATCATTTTGCATAGATAGAACTTCTTCAACTGGAGTTCCATATACCAGCAAAATAATCAGAGATTTATATCAATATATAAAAATAATATAGATGTTTATATGTGTGTATGTGTATATACACACATACATACACACATGTACACATATACCTACATCTACATGTAGTGTTTATGTATATATACGTATATAGTAGAGGTATATATATTATAGATATTTATATATAGAGATACACACATATTTATGTAGGTCTGTGTATGTATATGTAAATTAATCAATAACCATTTATTAAGTTCCTAATATGTGTAAGACATTGTGCTAAGTGCTAGGAATACAGAGGCAAAAGATAGTTCTTGTCCTCAAGGATCTTGCAATATAATAAGAGAGACAACTTGCCAACAAATATACACAGGATAAACAGGAAATGCTTAACAGAGAAAAGACATTAGATTTAAGAAAAGTTGGGAAATTTAGCTTGGAATTTAAAGGAAGCTAGGGAGGTCAGTAAGCAGAACAGAGAAGAGAGAATATTCCTTGTGTCATTATGTATATGACGATATGTATATATGGTTACGTATATACAATGTTATAATTCAATTGGCTTCACATTCTTATGCATTTCATTACTTTCATTCAAGATATTATTCAAAAAGGACTCCATATATTTCATGAAATTGCCTAATGAGTGTATGACATAAAAATAGTACAGATGTCCCCAAAATTAACCCAAAATCACACCCTATTAATACGTGTTGAATTAGAAAAAGCTTTCTAAACTTTGCATCAGAGACTTTTAGTCCTATGATATGAATATCTCACATAAGTTTAAAACATGTATAATAAGACTAGCAGAACACATATTGACTGATAACTTTGGGATGACATAGACATGTTAAAGTTTAATTGACAACTCTGAGATGATGTTAATGAACTAATACCAATGTGACATAGACAAAAGATAGTATATTTCCTCAAAAAAAAAATTTCTACCCCCAAGACCTCTTCCAGTTTTGTGGGTTCCATGTTGTCAAGTATTCCCCAATCTAATCCATGGTTATGTAAGTGATTCCCTATGTCTTCTCCCCTTCCCATCATCTTCCCCACTACTTCCCTTTCCTATACTGTTTTATCTCTGTCCCCATGCTGTTTGCTTCTGTATCCCCCCTTCTTTTCACCTTTCTGCATGGTTTACCCCATCCTGTCCGTACCTTATTAAAACATAATTGCAGCTTCTCTTCTCACCGTTGTGGTCTTTCCTAGCAAGTATCCAAAGAACTGGGTGTGCCTGCCCCATTTCATAACTTCAAAATTAATTAACTCAACTAATAACTGGGTTCCAAATTTGACAGTGGGCTAAAAATATAAGCAGTTTGCAAAAACCCTCAATGAAAACTCTTACATTGCAGAAGTAAGTTCCTAAGTCACAGTGGTTCTCAAAGTCTAGTCCAGAGCATCCTGGGAATCTCTGAAATCCTTTCAGAGAGTCTACAAATTCATAATTAGTTTTTATTTTTTTAATGTGATCAATATCTATAACTATAAACCACATAAACAAAAACTCTTTGGGCAGATCCTCAATCATTTTTCATAGGATAAAGATACTGAGAACAAAAGTTTGAAGACCACTGAGGCTTAGAGGATCTCCCTGAACTATTGTGCAGAATCACTCCCAGTTACTCAGTCCCAGCATAATCCAGAAATATAAGGTGGCCCTACACCTCCAAGGTAAGACTCAGGAAAGATAGACAGGTTTGTGTGTGTGAATGAATGTAGGGAGAACTAAGGATGATGATAGTAATAAACCTACCTAGACATTCAAAGAGACAAAATTATCAAAGAAATCAATAATTTGAGTAGGAGACTGAAGCAATGGATAGGAGAGATTTATGCTTCCCATATACCCAGAGGTCAGACTTCTACATTTCTTCTCTATAGATGAAGATTTTCAGTTATCTTCTTTAGATCATCTGCATTTTAATTTCTAGAGTTATGTTCTATTCTAATCAATCTAAATATGTAAGAAAACAGTGTATCCCAAACAAAAATGAGTTGCCTTTATAGTTTTTAGCTACAGAGGGAATTCTTTCTTTCCAACCTCTCCTATCTTCCTTGCTCCTGTACAACTGGTATCATCAATGTCACTTTTTAGCAAGATGGCCATGACCAGCAGTAGACCTAGAAATGCCAATTGTAATTAACTTTCTCTTCAAATATGTTTGACAGTTTCATGCTGAGAAGTGCTTCTTACCTTTTGAACTTTCAGATTGCTTGGCTGAGCAAAATGTGTATCATTTTCTTTTAAAAATCACCTTACAAAGAGCTATGTACTATGATATTCTTGCACACGTCAGCCATTTACAAGAGATTTAGATTTTTAAGTAGATAACCCTTGTTCCAAATAAGAGGGACCTTGCTTTTGTCTGAGTATGTGTCCGAATGCACAGAGTTACTGGTAGGGCAAGGGCCATAGTTATTCAGGGAAAAAGATATATGGAATGCCAAACTTTTCATCCAAATGGAAATTTTCATCCAGACATCTTTCTATTGTAATATTGACAAAACTAGTGATAGCCAAAACTATGTTCTTTGGCAGTAGCAAAAGACAAGAAAGAAATACTTCTTTGGTCCAGTTTCTTATACTGTGGTTATTCATCACTTTTTAAAATGACATTGAAAATCAATAAAAATGGAAGAGGTTTATAAATGCATCCTTTCCTAATTGAGAGGCTTAACATGACTTTTGCAGTAAGAATAATATACCGTAGTGTGACCTACTTAAAAATTGTAAGAAGTCACTTTATGACTGCTTGTTTTAGTCTTTCATTTGGCCTTCCTACTTTTTCTTCTTATTTGTGTGTGTGTATATATATATATGTGTGTGTGTGTGTGTGTGTGTGTATGTACAAGCAATATGTGTATTTATGTATGAATATGTTTATCTACACATGCATATGTTTATGTATGCATTGTGCATATATGCATAATGTATGTGTATATACATACATATAGTGTATAGTATACATTTATATATATATATATATATATATGTATATATCCTTAGCAGAATTTTGATCAAGTAGAAAGGTTTCATACTTCAATAGTGCACGTAATGGAATTGGTCAGATTTGAAGGCTGAGAGCACATTTTTATCTTAGATCTTTAATTTTTTACAGTTCAGCCAGCAGAATTTAACTAAAAAGTTTGTTATATGACCAGTAAGCTTACTATCCAAATAATATCATTGCCTTCATTTTGTATCTTGGCTACCATGAAATATATTAAATAAGTAGACTCAAACCCACATTTTTATGGGTTCTTTGGCTAATTTAACCTAACATGGTGATTGAGAAAGCTCAGGTTACAATATTACATTTCCCTAAGACTGTAACAACATTTGTTTCCTGTGATCTACCTGACTTGTATATTTGGTTTCAGGATACAGGGTATTACCAAGCAAATACATGCTATCCTTTACTATAAAGTTACTTTTCTTTAAAAAGAAAAAGACCAGTTTAGGTCATGGTGCTTTTTATGGATGATGGCTGTTAACCATTTGAACTTTTTCTCAGACTAACATGGCCAATATACATGGCCAACTTATAGCATAACTTGGAATCCTGTGATTCTAGATATATGTAATCAGGTTGTCCTGCATCCAATTCCAAGTGAAATTACAGTATAGTCTCCTATAAAATACAGTATGAGTCAATGTACTGATTGCTGATACTTCTAGCATATTAGTTCTGACATTTGATAAAGAAAGGTACTCATAATGAATTCAATTAATTTTTTAAAAACTATGCTGCAGTTATCATCTCTCTTTAAAACACATAAACAAATAAATAACTACAACAAGAGCCTGGCCTACTGAATTTCCCAGATCTTTAGGAAAGCATTCTAGCCAAATTGAATTTTTTGTTACATGCTCAGGAAAGGTACTGTGTTACCTGCCTCACCATTATATACTTTTTCTTATTAGGAACAATGACCCTCTGATCCAAATTTTTAGAGACCACAGTGACTAATTAATACAATCAACTATTGTACTCTATCCTGTGATTGAGACTTGTACATTGGTGGGTGAGTAGATGAAAACTCCCTAACCTACTGTATTTATTATACTTCATGTCCTAAACAGGGTGGGAGGGTCTAATCAGCATAAATAATTTGTGTCATACTTTACTACATAAAGTAGTCTTTCCTAGTCTTGCTTTGTGAGCAATATACAAATAAATTCTACTACCTTTACTGAAAAAGTTGTTGATGATCTCTATTATTTTATCCACTCACAATCCTTGTACCTGCAGAGATAAAAGTGCCTTTCTTTTTTCTTAGACACCAGTCCTGTATTTGTGTTTAATCTTCCAATTCGAAGGTAAGCCCATTGTGGGCAGAAAAATGTTTTATTTTTGTCTTTTTATATCAGGATCTAACACAGTGTCAAGAAGAAATTTTAAAATTTTTGTGAATCCAAATTTTATTTATCAGGTTTAAAAAATGAAGTTAATATTTATGTATTGTACTTTACAAATATCTCATTTTTCTTCACAACAATTGAAAGACTAGTGTCACTATCCCTATTTTACAAATGAAGAACCAAGATAAATGACTTATCCAGGGTCACAGCTAGTAAGTGTTTGAGACCAGATTTGAACTCACATCTTCATGACTCTGGGTTTATTGTTCTATCTACTACATCATCTCACTGCCTAAATAAAATCTAAATCACTATCTTTAGGTAGCCTGAATTCAACAGGAAAAGTTCAACAAATCTATGACATTCATGAATGAAATAGTTTCATACATATCCTTCAATAGTAATATTACCTCTGTCCTCTTTCCTAAGTTTCCTTTCTGTCCCTATTGCAAATTTCTTTTGTCTATATCTCAGAATATAAGAAGTATGTGTCCTTCTTAAAGACCCCCAAATAGTGCTCCTATTGTTTATTGTCTCTCATTCTTGCTGTATGATTGACCATCCTCCTTTTCTGTGCACAGATATCTTCAGTATTTTATTATATGCCATTTATTTTTCAGAAGTTAAAATCAGTAACCCTTCTCCATCCACTTTTTTCCTTTGCTCTTTTGATTACCTGTAATTTAGATTCTTTGAAGATTATGGTGTTCCATGACTTGGAATCATGTAGCATCAAAAGGTGACTACTTTTTAACAGAAAGAACCATCTTGCATAACCCCTGCAAAAGTGCAAGAAAATTTCACCACTTTATTTTATCACTGTAGATTTCAGACACATATATCTCTTTCAGATTTTTACATTTCTGAAAGTCACATAGCTTAAATCTAGTTACCTAAAACAACCACCTCCTTTCTCTAACATCCAGAGTGTGGAAACACCTACAGATCCAGACTATGCCCATTTATTTCTTAGTTTACTTCTCCAAATATTTACCCTACATAGATACTTCACATATCTCCCAATTCAGTATAAAGCAACCTGAGCAGTCTGGTGCTAAACGTATTAATTGTGAATCAGTGACTTTAGGTGCTCATGTAAGGTGATTGCCTATGTCTGATGTTTTTAATTCTAGAGGGGAGAGAAACCATAAAATCTACAAGGTTTCTAATATATCTTCTTCTAGAAAGTGCTTTAAATATAAAAGACTACAATGAAGAAGTAGCCAAAGAATCTGAATGAAGAGTTCTCAATGGAATCATATATTGTTAACAATCACATGAAAGAAAGCTCTTACTACTATTATGGAAAATACAAGTCTAAGCAATTCTAGTGTTTCACCTCACACAGCAAATTGGCAAAGATGACAAAATATGGAAATACTGTTGGAGAGGCTGTGGTAAGATATACATACTAATACACTGTTGGTTGAGTTGTGAGTTTGGATCAACACTTCTATCATATAATTTGGAATTATATTTAAAATGAGATGATCAAAACATTCATACTATTTGATCCATGAATGGCACAACTAATAATATACTCCAAATAAATCAAAGACAAGGATAGCTAAAATGACACAACAGAAAGAGCACCAGTCCTGGAGTCAAGAGGACGGGAATTCAAATTCAGCTTCAGATACTTAACACTTACTAGCTATGTGATCCTGAACAACTCACTTAACTCAAATTGCCTCTCAGAAAAGCAACAATGACAACACACACATAGAGAGAGAAAAATAAAAGAAATCAAAGACAGAAAAAATTAGTTCCATGATATTCATAGCAGTATTTTTGTGGTAATAAAGAACTAGAAATAAAATTGGTACTCATCATTTAGCAATGGCTAAATACATTATAATTCACACATTTAATGGTATTTGGCCTTAAGAAATGGCACATATGAACAATTGAGACTAGCATGAGAAGACATATGGAAGAATACAATACAAATTAGAAAAAGCCAAAAAAACAGAACATTATAAACCAGTGACTACAGCATTGTAAATGGAAAGAAACAACCAACTAATCAACCAACTAACTAAATTCTACTTAATTACAAATACCTAGCTTTGTCTTGGAGACAAGTTGAGTAAATGAACCTCCCTACCTTCATGCAGACCTAAGGTACTGTGGCTCCAGAATACTACATAGTTTGTCAGACTTAATTGATGTTTTGGTCATTTTTGCTAAAATTACTTTTTCCTTTTTTTAAATTTGTGTGAGAGGGAAGATTCAATAAATAGGAAAGGGAAGAGGGATATATATTTGGTAATGACCATGATGTCACAACAAAAGGTATCATTTTGTTTTTAATATGATCTAGTACCCAATGCCCTTCCCACCCCTTCCCCCAAAAAAGTTAGGGAATATATGTCAACAAGATCATCCTCATATGTTGGATGAGTGATGGATTTGGAGTTAGAAGATTTGGATTTGAATCCTAAGTCTGCAACTACCTACTTATCCAATATACTCCCAAAAGCCTATTAGAGCTTAAAACTGCACGAACTGCACTCAACTATTAAACTTTAAAACTTCCCTAAATTTTTGGGACATCACATATAACTTTAGGCAAATACATCGACTCTCTGAGTGTCAGTTTCTACAAAATGTGAGGATTGATGGTTGTAGTAACTATTACCTAGATTGGCTGTGAGAGAAGCATTTTATAAACTTTAATGCAGTATGTAAATGTGAGTTGTTATATAACCTGATGAGTTCAAATTCACCAAAGTGATCACCTTTGGGATCACTGTAAGCAATGGAAAAGGGAATCTGAATGTTGAGAAGTAATTTGTCTTTCACATACAGCCTTTTCTTTTCCTCTAAATCTTTGGTCAGATTGTACCCAATCCCATAAAAAGATTTTTTGCTCAGCATTATACAGATACACACACACACACACACACACACACACACACACACACACGGAGTCTCTGTATACTTTAGGGCTTCCTCAGCTCCTGTTTGCTTTATCATAATGAATGAAGACATGAGCTTGCCTGAAAGGTATATTTCCCAGTATTATGGGAAAAAACAAACAAATCCTGAACCTATCTTCTACTCAACTTTTCAAAGCAACATTAGAGTACAGGCCCCTAGGAGATCTTTCTTTGTTTCTGTTTCATCTGGGAAGAACCACTTCCAATAAGGCTTCAGACAGATATAAGGTCAGAATAAGTCTTAGGCAAATGATAATTTTTAAAAATAGTATCTTTTTTATATCACCTACATTTCCCAATGCATTCTTCTCTCCTCTTCAGCCTACTCCAAATCACTTGCAACAAAAGAATTTTTTTTTAAAAAAGGGAAAAACAGTTCAAACTAACCAATATAACAAGGTTATAGGCAATGTTCACATTTATAATGACTATCTTCTGCAATGAAATGGGAGAGGAGACCATCATTAGTCATCACATTTCCTCAGGATTCAGTTTTGATTGCTTTGGTATAGTTATTCTTACCATTCCTATTCTTATAGTTACTTTGTACATTGCTTTCCATATTCTACTTACTTCACTTTTCTTGAACTCAAATGCCTTTCCCTGTTTCTCAATATTCTTTACACTCATCACTTCATACAGCACAGGAATATCCCATTATATTCATTTGCTACAATTTTTAGTCACTCCCTTAATGATGGGCATCTCGTAATTTCCTCTTTTTTTTTTGCTACAACAAAAAGTAATATAGTCATTATTTTGTTATACATGAGACCTTATTGTTTGTCCTTGATCTCCTTGTGCCACATGCTTAGCAATTACATTGGTTCAAAGGGTATATACATTTAATTCCTTTCTTTGCATAATGTAAATTGTTTGCCAGAATTGTTGGCCCAATTCACAACTCTACCAACAAGGCATTAATATAATTATCTTTTCTGTAATTTATAATTCCCACTTTTGTCATCTTTGTCAATTTACTAGGTATTAAATGAAACCTAAAATTAATTTTTACTTTCATTTTTCTTATTGATTTGTATCACTTTCCTATAGTTGTTAATATATTATAATTCTTCTTTGTAAACTATTTATTCATATCCAGTGACTATCTTTTCGAGGCTTTTTTTTTTTTTTTACTATGTGCCTTTAATCAAATAGCAAACTCTTTCTTTCACATGCAAATTTCCCAAAGTTTATCCATTCTATAGTACTGGGTTTTCTCCCTCTAAAGTGTGCAACATACTCCAAAATTGCTTTATCTCACATCAAAAACTTTGTTCCAATAAAACTTCTAGTTCTTTTAAGTGTTTAAATAAAGCAAACTGATGAAAATAATCTTCACTAAGTTGTGAATGTCATATTTCCCTACATTATGAAGGAATATATATATTTTAAAAGTCTTTAGCTTCTCTGGCTTCTCCTTGTGTAAATGTATCTGGTCAGCAAGGCAGTGTACATTCACTTAAATGTTTCATTTTTTTCCAAAATCCACCAATCGAGTCCTAACAGATCTTTAGCTTGAAGTGTCTACTTCCCAGGATCATGATGAGTTAGCAATACTGACTCCTATTTACCTTTTGTGAACCAAATAAGGATCAGATAGATGGGCTACAACATAGCTGCCCAGTCTCCAAACCACTTACTGAGTTGCTATGCTTATTTATGCATTTGAGCTTTAATAATTATTTCAATGTAATAACACAATTATTTGCTTATGCTGCATGATTAAATACACATGTATGTAAGTATGTATGTATGTACAGGAAAGGTCATGGTTTGTTTTTCCCCAAGGTCACTGATTCTGCCCTCATACCACAGTTCCATCCAGAGTTTTTTTAGATCCCTGTACTAGGTGACAAGTAATTCTGGAGAAGAGGTAGAACAAGGAATATGGAGAGAGACCCTATAGAGACAGACAGCTTTCCTTTACTCCTGAACCCCAGGGACATTGAGCAACATCATAAGTAGCAAATTGTATTTTGTACAAGGCCATAACTATGGCTTCCCCATACTGAGTATTCCTATGTCCCCAAGTGTGAATCACAGTCTATGTCCTACATGGGATGTTTATTATTAATGTAGGAGCATTTATCACCCAACTAAGTCCTGAAAACCTTATTTTGTTTTATGTATATGTGTATGTATTTATTCACATATTCATCCTTTTTTTATTTGATTTCTAGCACAGAAATAACTGTGTTGTACAGAATTTATCCTATAGACAGTGGAAGATCTCTGGAGGTTTCTGAGTAGGGAATAATGTGTCAAAACATCAGGTTTTAGGAGGATTTAACTGGCAATCGTGTACAGCACAGATGTAGGAGAAAGAGAGAGCCTAAAGCTAGAGATCTTAGCTAGGTGAATACAACAATGATTTAGGCAGTAGGCTCAGACTAGTGTCTCACTAACCAGTGACTCCACAGCCCACTGAAATATGGCTTTCCTCCCTGGTACTATCCTGGAAATGCTATTCTTAAGGTCACTGATAACCTTCCAGTTTCTAAATCCTATGATCCTTATTCAATATTCATTCTTTCTGACCTATCAATAAGATCACATACTATTGACTCACCCCCACCTTCTTGATACTCACTAATTTCATCAAATTCCATGTTGCTGCTCTCTTCTGGTTCTCTGACTATTCTCTGAGAACCCCTCTTCCTCTCCTTCAACCTTGTCATCACATGATCTATAAAAGAAAAGATACAGAGGAAGGAACGCTCATATTTAAGAAGATGCAAAACTCTCTCCTCAGTCCTCTTGCCTTCTCTCAAAACTGTCTTTTCATAAAAAGATGTTATGCCCTTGAAATGAAGTCAGTTATCTTGTATAGTATTTAGAATGCAAAAAGTAGAATTTTGCTTCCATGGTGTTCAGGAGATTCTCCTCTTCAATCTATTTTGCACAAAACCAAATTAATCTTATTCACATACTGCTTTTATTACACTTTCTCTTGCTTGAGGAAAAAAAATCCAAAAAGCTTTTGATGGTTCCTCGGTGCTTATGACAAAAAGTTCAGAACCCTTAGCTGGGCACTTAATGCCTACCAAAATCTAGTACCAGTCTTTTTTTCAGGTTTAGGTCCCAGTATTGCCCTGATCAAAATATAGATATATGTATGACATATGTGTAACTTCTAAAATTTATATTTAATATATAATTAAATTTCTCTACATAATAAAACTACAAAGACTGTGACATGAATATTTTTAATACTTCACAAAATCTAGTATAAAATATTGGACACAGTCGTTCTTAGTAAGTGCTTTCTTGAATGAATAGTAATGGCACCCCTGACAGCTACAGGGAAACTGGGAGGATAATCTATTGAGATAAAGTGACAGGAAATAACTAAATAGGAAAAGTCCACAGGTAATCCAAGCCAACAAGCTTCACCCAAGGATATTGTATTTAAAACATTGCCCTAGGTTCTGGGGATTCAAAGACATAATTAAAGCCCCTGGTCTCAATAAACGTACATTCTATCAGTGATATGGAAAATGTTTACAAGATAGTTTGAGGAGAGAAGGAATGCTAACAAATAGAGGATAAGTAATATTTTCTTATAAGGGATGGCTCTTAAACTCAGTCTTAATGGAAGAAAAAAATTCTGAAAACCATAAACAAGGAAGAAATGCATTCCTATATGGAAAATAGTGTGGGCAAAGTCAAGAAGGTGGGAAATGGAATATTATCTTCAGGGAATAAAGGGGAGTAAAGTGAATACAGTCTAGAAAAAAAAAAAAACTAGAGTAAGACTTTCAAGAATTTTTACTTGACATATTGAGCATATGTTTTATCCTTGAGACTATAGAGCTACATAACTTATATAAGAAGGAGCTGCCTGTTTGTAGTGGCTAGAAACTGGAAATTAAATGGATGCCCATCAATTGGAGAATGGCTGGGTAAATTGTGGTATATGAATGTAATGGAATATTATTGTTCTGTAAGAAATGACCAGCAGGATGAATACAGAGAGGCTTAGAGAGACTTACATGAACTGATGCTAAGTGAAATGAGCAGAACCAGGAGATCATTATACACTTCAACAACGATACTGTATGAGGCTGTATTCTGATAGAAGTGGATTTCTTTGACAAAGAGACCTAACTCAGTTTCAATTGATAAATGATGGACAGAAGCAGCTACACCCAAAGAAAGAACACTGGGAAATGAATGTAAACTATTTGCAATTTTGTTTTTCTTCCCGGGTTATTTTTATCTTCTGAATCCAATTCTCCCTGTGCAACAAGAGAACTATTCAGTTCTGCAAACATATATTGTACCTAGGATATACTGCAACATATTTAACATATATAGGACTGCTTGCCATCTAGGGGAGGGGGTGGAGGGAGGGAGGGGAAAAATCGGAACAGAAGCGAGTGCAAGGGATTATGTTGTAAAAAAAATTATCTGTCATGGGTTCTGTCAATAAAAAGTTAGTATAAAATAAAATAAAAAAATAAAAAAATAAGAAGGAGCTGAAACAAATATTTTTTGGTTGAGAAGTTTATTTATAAGCTATAGGTTGGATAGAATACAGAGAATACAGATTAGAAGACAAGATTCTATTTTAGAAGGCGATTTCAATTGTTTAAGTAGAAGGTAAAGAAGGGCAAAATTAGGGTATTGTCCATATGAGTAAATAAAAGGAAATGCTATGAAAAGAATATGAGGGCAGATTTTATTAGACAACTGATTTGATATGTGTCCAAATTAACTAAAGATTAAACGTAAGGCTACATCTGTGAATAGAAGATAGAAAATGATGTTACTTTCAAAAGAAATGGCAAAGTTTAGATTTAAGGCATTTGGTATAAGTTTAAAGGGGAAAATGATTATTTCTACTTAGGATATGTTTCAAAAATCTATGGGACAACAGACAATTAGTGATATAGGACTAGAACTCAAAAGAGTGAACAGGACCGTATATATATCATTTGCCATGTGATCTGCAAAATTGAAATGAAGTAAAAATCATTTATTAAACTACTACTATCAATAAATATTATTATCCTGTTGTGTGCAAAGCACTGTGTTAAGTGCTAGAGACACAACTATAAGACAGGATAAAACTTGTCTTATACTTACATTCTTAATAGGAAGAACTGTGTCCAAGATTGGAGATTTGGCTCTGACAAAATATGAGTGATGATGACTGATAAATATGTTAATTGAGTTCATGAGTGCCAGTGAGATCACTAAGAAAGAATTTATGCTGAGAGAAGAAAAGAAAGCTCAGAAGGTCACTGGAAGACATGGATGGTTAGGTGGAGGACACATCAATGTTCCAAGAGAGAAGAGTAGCCAGATATGCAGATAGAGAACTAAGAGAAAACATTGCCAGGAAAATCCAAGAAGAAGAGATTATCTCAGAGGAGAGGATAGTTAACAATGTCAGGTGCATTTGAGAGATCAAAAAGGCTGAAGACTGTGAAAAACCAATTGGATTTAGCAATTAAGCAATTGTTGGTACCCTTGGAAAGAGCAGTTTCACTTGAGCGGTAAAGCCAGATTACAGTGGGGTTAACAAGTGAATGAGAGGAGGAAATAAAGGCAGTGAGACTAGATGGCTTCTTTCTACCAGTTTGATTAAGAAATTACATCTCTGAGTTCTTTTAATACTTGAACTATTATTAACCTGGGCCAGATGACTTGAACACACCAACCATAAGTTACAACTCACTTATATTCTAGGGAAACAACTCCAATTTATTATTTTTGTTCTGTCCTTTCCAGACCAAAGATCCTTCACTTTGGTGATGGAAAAAAAAAGGACAAATAATATTTAGAAATTTTACCCTCTCTTTACTATCACTTATTATTATTCTTTCTACCCTGGCAGTAGATCTATCTTTTTTTTTTTTTTTGATCTGCCCATTTTTCTCAGTATAGGTTAAAAAGGAGATCAGTACCTGACTTGTGATTTTACTGATATAGAGTACTCTTTAACTCTGCCTACCAATACAAGTCAATACTTCTCTGAAACTTAAAGTCTTAGAAAGCTGTGTAGAACACTGAGAAGTTAAATAACTTGATGTGACTTGTCACATATTTTAATAAACAACAATATACCCTGTAGTTTCCCTTAACTTTTCTTTAATACCCTGTAGTTACCCTTAACTTTTCTTAACAACCTTTGCTCATTCAGACTTTTACCTTTCTTCTCAGTATTCTTAAAGAATCTCTTTTACCTTCCTTTGCTTTCATCTTCTGTAGTTTTCTGAATCATTAGATGAGGTCCCTATGGATCCATATTATGTTCTTTAGATAATTCCATTTTTGCTCTTCAGCAAAACTGTTCCTCTTTGTGCTTCAAAATTTCCTTCTCAAGAGTAGCCAATTTCTCCAAGCCTGACATCTTCTATAGAACTTTTAATTCATGTAATACTGCTTATCCTTTCCAAATTTTTAAAAATCTATTCATCTCAAATCTAAATACTTATGAGACTGTGCCCTGATTCTCCTTCATTGTCACAAATTCTAGTATAAACTGGTCACTTCTTTAAAAGATTCACTTCATTTTTACTTTAACAATTAATTTAACCCTATTGGTGAGAATCAAAGCCAAAATAAAATTTTTCCTTATTAGCTTTCTTTCTAAGTGTTAATTTATTATTAATGAAATTGAAAAAACAATAGTTATTCTATCTTTGGCAGAGACAATAACAGCAGATGTCTGGATAACTGAAGTTATCCTATTTTAATTATTATGTCTCTCTGTCAGACTTATGATCTGTTTCTTAAACTCTTTATTTTCTTTCTTTTTTCTGTATGGGTCACCTGTCTTGTACTACAATGAAAAAACTCATTTGTCCCTTCATCCATTTTTACCCAAAAGCAATCTATCCTTATTACTCCTTTTTATTCCTGGATTTCCTCCCATAAATATATTTTTTTAATATATAAAGTTGTTCCACTTTACATAACCCATATTTTTTGAATAAAATAGACTCTTTTGATAGCACATTCTAATCATAAAACTCATCATATCAAGTTTCAGTGATATCTATGAGGTTAAACTTACCTTTCCCCTATGCATCTAACCTCTAGTTCCTCTTGCCTGATCTATATACCTTGTTCATGTCTTAATACATATGTGAAGCGACAGACTTTATTCTCTTTCTTGGATTTTGTCACTTGAGAACATCTGATTATCTGGACAACTATTCTTCCTGCACTGTACCTCCTCGATATGACAGGAGTCCTGTGTTTGTGTATGTATGTCTAAACGAGTATGTCAGGGATCCCTTGCAGGGGTCCTCACATACTGCCCGCGGGCCAGATGCCGTAGCTGAGGATGTTTATCCCCCTCACCCAGGGCTATGAAGTTTCTTTATTTAAAGGCCCACAAAACAAAGTTTTTGTTTTTACTATAGTCCGACCCTCCAACAGTCTGAGGGACACTGAACTGGCCCCTATTTTAAAAGTTTGAGGACCCCTGAATTCTAATGCCTCCTATAGGCCCCTTCCATGGATTCTTTTTTTTCTTTTTCTTTTTTTTTTTTTTTTGGGGGGGGGTGGACAACATCGTATTATTCCTGAACACCTGTAGGATAAAAAAGCATTTCTTAAACCTCTTCACCTCCTTAAAGTGATCAATAACTTTAGATTTTCTTTCTCAGTAAAAAATAGACTTATTTCAGAAGCCACCTCCTATATACTATTGCCATGATATCTTTTCCCCAGGTCCCTTCTTTACTTGCAACTGCCCTGAATGCAAGGATCAGAGTCTCTCTCAGAGAAGAGCTGTTTCTTCCCAATAATTGCATATATCCTCCCATTCATATAACTTCACAATTAAATTTTTCTGAAGAAAAAGTTATGAATATCTATGGTTCTGGGCAAAGGAGATACCTGCAATCATAAAGTCACAGAAGCACCAAAGTAAATCAAATTTTAAAGATTATTATATGCTTTGATTTTCAATTTTATAGAATTGATTTAAAATACCTCCACTTTTATCTCTATTCAAAATGTATTATGTTTAAACACAATTAGTATATACATACATAAATGCATACATGTATATATGTATTACATGACACACTGAGAGAAAATATGTTCCTAAAAATGCCTATGTATGCAAAATATGGAAGACAACAAATTCTGAAAAATCAGACTTGTAGTTGATCAAATGGCAATGAAAAGAAATGCAGTGGATGCAGTGAGGTCACACCATATGTCTCTTAATCATTTTTGTTTTTTTTTAAAAATCGCTAATTACAATAGACTTATGATGGAAAAAGCCATCCACTTCCAGAGAGAGAACTATGGAGAATGAAAGTGGATCAAAGAATAATATTTTCATTTTTCATTTTGTTGTTGTTTGTGTTTTTTCTTTCATCTTTTGATCCAATTTTTTCTTGTACAGCATAACAAATATAGAAATGTGTTTAGAAGAGTTGTATATGTTTAGCCTATGTTGGATTGCTTGCTGTCTGTGGGAGGAGGTGGATGAGAGGAAGAAAGGAAAATTTGAAACACAGGATTTTTCAGGGGTTAATGATGAAAACTATCTTTGCATGTATTTGGAAAAATTAAAAGCTATTTTAAAAAAAGAAAAAAAATGCTAGATCATCAAGAAAATAAGTGTCCAGAGAAATCAGTGAGCCAATCACATAGTATGAAGAAGAAATGACCCATAGCTCACTCAAGAGCTGTACTGATATCCATGAACAATAAAAAGGTTTAAAAAAAACTTAGAGGAAGGCCTCATCAGTATGTTGATCATATCTTCTTTGAAGATTTGATAGGAGAAATTCCATAAGTCTTTTGTACCATAGATAGGGATATCTTCTTAAATGACCTCAGCCTCAAATCTTTCTCTACTCCTATCTTCTACATGATCCTTAATATTTGATGTTACTATTCAATAAACTCTAATGGTTCCCTGTTGCCTCTAGGACCAAATGCAAATTTGCATAAGTTTTAAAGACCTTTATAAAATAGTTCCAACCCATCTTTCTAAAAGCTTCATATGCATTTATCCTCTTTTTGTATTGTATGATTCCAATATACAGAACTTCTCTCTGTTCTTTACACATCTCCATTTTTCTATATTGACCATTCCCTGTAATACTTATTCCTTATTACTTCTTCCTTATTTCTACTTCATAGAATACATCACTTCCTTCAACACACAACTCAAGCACTAACTTTGACCTGAAACTTTTCTTGTACTTTCCTCCAACTGCTAATACCGTCTTTCTCAAACTACCTTGTTTGTTTGTTTGTTTATGTGTATTCCTATTTATTCTGTATATAATTGTATATATATTTATTATCTACTCATCCTATAAATTATAATCTCTTTTTCAGTAGGATTTTTTTTTCGGTCTTTGAATCTTCAGGACCTACCATAGATTCACACTTATAGGACTTGAGGTATGGTTAAGGATAGGAATAGAAATTGGGCCTGGTATAGAGATTAGAAACAGTATTAAAATCAGGACACATATAAAGATAGGAAATAGAAACTGGATTTGTGATTTCAATGGTTTCAAAACTCCTATGTGAAGAAACTTTTAATAATATAGGTCAGTTCATTTTCTATAATTTATAGTTTTAGAAAGTCAACTTGAGAACTAAGAAATGAAGTGACTCACTTGGAGTCATAATGCTAGAATGTGTCAGAAGTGAGAATTAACCTCGGATCTTTCTGATTTCAAGGCCTGCTCTATAACTACTATATCACTCTACTCCCATACTAGTTCAATAACCCTGTCAAAAAGGAGAAGCTAACAGACATTTGCTTTCTAAATGTATTTTGTTTAATGTATAAAATCCAGTTTGAAAATCTACTATGAATAAAAATAGCTTACATTTATATAATATTTAATCATTAATGTCACCTTATGTGATGATCAGTTGTCATGGACTTCTTTTCAACCATGCAGTCATTCAAGGCAATTCCAAAAGACTTGGGACAGAAAATGCCATCCACATCCAGAAAGAGAATTATGGAGACTGAATGTGGATGGAAATATAGTATTTTCACCTTTTTGGTGCTGTTGTTGCTTATTTGTTTTTCTTCCTAATGCTTTTCCCTTGTGAGCTGATTTTTCTTGTACAACATGACAAATATGGAAATATGTTTAAAAGAATTGTACATATTTAACCTATAGCAAACTGTTTGCTGTCTTGGGAAAGGAAAAGGAGGAGATAAGCAAGGGAGGGAGAAAAATTTGGAATGCAAAATTTTACAAAAATGAATGTTGAAAACCATATACATGTATTTAGAAAAAATAAAATACTATCAAAATGTAAAATAAAATAACATTATATTTTATTCTCACAATAGTCCTGGGAAGTAGATAGTATGATTATTCTCATTTTACAGATAAGGAAACTTAATCAGAGGTTAAATGACTTGTCTGGCATCACACAGCTGTTAAATGTCTAAAGTCAGATTTGAACTCACTTCATCCTGACTATCTACTGCACTATTTACTAGTTTTAAAATATAACCTATTATCAAGAAAAATGTGATGGCTTTTCAAGGAAAATGGAAATCCTAATATTTCATGATGAACAAAGTTTATAAACACCACAGCCAATATTAATTCAGAGTTAAGGAAAAGAAAATTACAAGATCAGCTCCGAAAGTTAAGGAAATAGGGGAGGTAGCCGGGAATGAAGCTGAGGAGGTATTTTTTTTTAAATACCCCTATGTACAATAAGCATCTAGAAAATGAAGATTAAATTCTCTTCAGAAATCTGCAAAAAGTCCCTGTTGTTTCTGAACAGGTAGAAGCACTTTAAGAAAAGAGGCAGAAGCAGTATTGTTGGAAAAAGCATAACTGTAGCATGTTTGAAGAAGGCTCTGAATGGCCCTTTATGGTAACCCAGGCTTCAGGCAAGAGCACACTGAAACTATCCACCAGTCAGAATTCATCCCATTTTCAAAGATCTCCAGAGAAGGGGATTCTATGATCTCTCTTTCAAATGTGCAACAAGCCTAATTGTCCAAAAATTCTTCCAGAAGACATCAGAATGGATTTATTGACTGGTAGAAATGTCAGTTTTTTTCAGTAATATTTTTCTTCATTTTCTCCATATTAGGTTCAGTCTCAGATTCTATGTCTCTTTCTCTAGAGAGGAGCCAGGAAAGGTGAGTGGCTGGCAGAACAAGGTGTTTTGGTCCTGATACCATTAGCAAAGCTCAATCCGTATTTAGAGTCGGTGTCATTAAAATGAAGGTATATTTCCTTCTCAAAGAGAAATTCTCATTCTTTCTATCCTAATTTGTATAATTAATCTCCTAAGGCTTTTCAGAAGTTGGACTGTTGTTGTTGTTGGTAATACAATGTCACTGTGCCATCAATCCATCTTTGGTACTGGGAGGAGGGATAAACAGGCACAAAAATGAAATTTAGTCATAACTCTCTGTGGATAGAATGACTAATGAATGGTGGATAAAACTGCCACCTTTTGGTCATAGACAGCAATGAAATGAGGTTTAGGAAGTAGAATTTATGTTATTTTTCCATTTTTTAAAACAGGTTCTTCAGGTTCTTCTTCCCTCTTCTCTTTAAATTTAAACTGTTCCATGTTGCTTCTTAGCTTTGTCTAACACAGGAGTTTTCCACAGTATCTTCAAGGACTTAACTGTGAGGTCCAGTGAAGAAACTGGGGAGCATAACATAAAGGGCTTGTTCACTCAGGAACAGAATAAAGAGAACTAGGTGAATATAAATAGTCAGTCACTTCACATTGACTATGTTGTGCTGCTCCCACCTCAGAAATACTTGAGATTACCTTGCCTTGTATGGCATTGAAATCATGTTTTCCAGGGTAATGAATTATGGAGCATTTGTCCTCCAGCCTCTTTTGAGCACTTAGCTGTAAATGTTTGTATCCGTGCCAGTGCGTGTGAGGTGATCTCATTAGGGCAGGAGAGACAGAATAGATATTAGCCAACACAGTATAATTCCCCAATAGTTTAATGTCAATCTATGATTAAAATGTGACTACACACGCCATTCCTGGTGAGGACTATAGAGCTACAAGTTCATCAGGGAATCCAAAGGGAAAACATGTCCCGCTGAGCTGTGTGGACCTGGTCCTTGGCTTGTACCAAGGGCAACATTACTCCTATATAATCTTCTTCAACTGTATTAACCATGTAAAAGCCTCTTCATTTTTCCTAAAGGGCCATTCAGAGCTCCTTCCAAACATGCTTTGTGATGCTATTTTCAGCCATAAAAAAGCCTTCTCTCCGTTTCCACAAATGTGGGCTGTTGCTAAAGCATCCTTCTTAGCAGTTAGGTAGTATTGAGTACAACCTGGGGCCAGAAAGACCTGAATTTAGTTATAGCCTCAAGACACTTACAGGATGTGTAATCCTGGACAAGTCACTTAACCTCTTTTCCCCCACAGTTTCCTCAATTATAAAATAGGAATAATAACAGTACTCATCTCAGAGAATTATTGTCAAGATCAAATGAAATTACATCTGCAAAGCACTAAGCATGGTTTCCCCTCATTCTGACAATCATATTTTGTATTTCATCTTCATATTTTGTAGTGCTTTAATATGTCATTGGAGAAATTTCCTAGGCGAATGATTTGTATGTTTGTATCATTTGATCCTTTCTCGTGATCAGTTCTGTTAAAATAGTTTAGAGACGAACTACTTTCTCCATCAATTAATTGTTTCATCAATGAGAAATTGTGGTCTAATGGAAAAGGTCTTTGGAGTATCAATCCAAGGTATAATTAAATTCTACAAATGAATCCACTGAACTATCAAGACTAAGGCAGTGGAAGGAAGGTTTAAAATCAACAAATTATTTTGAACCTTATTTATCAAGATACTTTGTGAATTTAAAACTTTTGAAAATCTACCATTTGAACTTTTCTGAGCAGACAAAAAAGGTCCTTTCCTAGTTTTCTTAGGAAAGTTAAAGTTAGTTATTCACAGTAAAATATCTAAAAATTTACATAAAAAGGAGATAATGATTATAAGGAGATAAACAAAACTTAATAATACTAGAGATTTTCTTTTGACATTAGAAAGCAAGGGGCATTTTGAAATGAGTCTTTGTTCTATTAAAAAATCACTGCATGAAAAATACCCTTTCTGAATTTTTTGTTGTTTTGGGGTGAAAATATATCAAATACAGAAGGATAAACATATCTTAGTCCAAACTATTCCTTAATAGCTTATTATTACTAAGAAAACATAGAATATGCATTTTCTAACGATTTCATATCTTCATTTTGTAGGGTTGTTGTTGTTGTTGTTGTTGTTATTGTTGTTTTAGCCAAATAGTGATATAAACAGAGCAAAAGGTTCAACATTTTAAAAGATGCAATGTTTAAGGTAGTATTACACAACTGTTAGCAAGGCCAAGCTGCAAAGTAATGAGACAAGGTGAACCTAGTTACTAAAAGCCTTTTCCCTCACCTACGTCTATCTAATCCTCATGCATCTGTTCATTCATTTGCCCCCCTTCTTTACTATGATATGGTCCCTTTAGGTTGCTTGGCAACCATTATAATGCTGCTGCACATGCGTGCTGGATAATAAATCCTATCTTTCTTTCTTTTCCTCCTTCTTTAAAACAAGAAATTCCAAAATAGGATGTTTTCTTTTCTAATGGGCAAATCATATCTATGGGAATTTCAAAAGCAACACAATGTGCCTGCAAGGATGCAGATAAGTAATTACAATTCTTGAACAGACAGAGTGTAACTGATCATCCCATCATGTGTCTACATGCAGTTATTACTGTGAGAGCTTCCTCTCTTAAATATATGCACACATATGTACATAGACTCTAATTTTATTATTGTTGTTGTTGTTATTATAAGTTTTGGTGGACTAAATTAAAGGGAAAAAAAAAAGGAAAGACTATTTTCCTGAACTGAAAAAAGGAAGAGGATTTTTAAGGCAGTTCCTTTTATTATACATATATATTATTATTTTATATTTTTATGTATATGTAATATATTATTATATATTTTTATATATATATATATATATATATATATATATATATATATATATATACACACACATACGTGTGTGTGTGTGTGTGTGTGTGTGTGTATGTATGTAAATGGTGGATCCAGTAGACACAAGGAAAGGCCTGGACTAAATCCATTCGCTTTTTTTTTTTTATAAGAAATCAGACAAAGCCCTTTTCCTTCCTCATCCCCTCCTTGGCAAATCCTAGCATCCCGTTGCTTTCATTTGTTTCTGATCTGCCTCATTAAAAGACTATTGATGGCTTTAACTATTGTCCTTGTTTAGGTACTGATTTACAAGCACTAATATCTGACTGTGCTGAGATTAATGGGAGCCCATGCAGTTTACAATTATTCTTAGGTCCCTTGACCACACATGTAGGGGTTTTGGTTGGGGTCATGCACTCGTATGAAAAACTCCAAAGCAGGCTTAAACCTGGGAACGTTTTAATAGGATTGAATTTGTAATAGGATTTGGCAGCTTGGCCTAAACTATATGGTATGAGTTGGTGTTTTGTGTGTATATGTGTGTGTGTTATGTGTATTAATGTGAAGTCCTTATTATCTTGGAATAAAAGAGTAATATTTTATGCTGAAGTACAAATATTGTTACTGTAGTTTAAAGGAGCCCTTAAGAAAAATGCTGTACAATATAGGATGTTAAAAGACAAGAGAGGATGTTAAGGGACTGGAACACTGTTCCTATTATCTAGTAAATTAGAAGGTGAAAAAATAGAAGATGGGGAAAGAATAAAATTCCTGTTATGAATGGCTATGTATTTTTAGCTAAAATTGCTTTTAAAAATCTAAAAGGCAATGGTAATGTATTGCTATTTATAAAAGGGATTTTTTTTTCTTCTAGGCAACATCATGCTCACTTCCCTTCGCACTTGAGTTCTGCTGAATAACACTGCACCCTGAAGCTGAGTCCTTCACTATTCAGACAACAAGGGCATTTGGAGTGACAGTGGTGATGTGGTTCATGTGTTTTTGTATAATACTGCAAACATAGATACAATTCCAAGAGACAACATTATAAAATAGCCCAAACTAGTCATTCTCCCTAGGCCAGTCTTCATGTGCTGTATCATGTCACTATTTTCGAGTAGCAAGACTTGGGAATAGTGCTGGTAAATTACTTAACCTCTCTCACACCAGACCTTTGAGCATTTAAAGCAGCCCGTCATTTAAAGATGCCCTCATTAATTTTAGTCTCCAGAAATTGAGAGGCAGAATATACAATACTTGTCTATAGGTCATCCAAGTACCCTTTTACCGGGTCCAACCTGCAAATCTAAAAATACAAAAGAGGTTACGAGGGCTGTAAGATCTCATAAAAAGTAATAGGAAAGTAAATTACAGATTTTGTTTTGGATAGCTTTAAAAAGCCCAACAGTAGCAGAACTTTTTTTTAGGAGATCTAAACTTTAACTAAAGCTCAAGACTATATTTATAACTTCAAAGAAATTCACTTTCACACCCAAATATGTAGCACAACCCA
Organism: Antechinus flavipes; assembly: GCF_016432865.1. Taxonomy (NCBI): domain Eukaryota; kingdom Metazoa; phylum Chordata; class Mammalia; order Dasyuromorphia; family Dasyuridae; genus Antechinus; species Antechinus flavipes. The sequence goes on from NC_067401.1 coordinate 273,568,696, forward strand.
ATCATTCCACTGTATTATTTGCTGTCACTCTCTCTAGAAACTCACGCATTTTTCAAATGGAACCATAGAGTTGAAGTGAGCACATTATTTCAAACCATGTTCTCCTAAAATCATTTTACTCTTTTTTATATTTATTTTCAAAGACTATTTTTCAAAATCCAGTTTTTTGTATTATAATAATGATCCTTCAGCCCAAAGATTTATAGGCTGTTTTTTTTTTTTATTTCTATAAGTACTTAGTACAATAGTACATTCCACTTTCTATACTACCCACAGTTTGAAAAGTACTCCAAATAATCAAGTATTTATCATGTTTGTAAAAATTTTATTGTATATTAAAAAGGGATACCTGAAAATAGAACACCTGTCATGAATGAAGTTTTTAAGAAAACATCATTAGAGCAACTATCACATGAGGCAAGTTATTTAAAATCTCCATTTCTCAGTTTCCTAATCTATAAAGTGAGGTTTCAAAGGCCTTGAAAAGGGCTGAAATTTGGAAGACCATAAGATCATAGATTTATAGCTATTTTAAAGGCCATCTAATTCAAACCCTCTTCTTTTATAATTAAGAAAACAGTCCCATAATGGAGAAAGTAAGATTCTTGCTCAAAGCCACAAAAGTAATAAATAAGGGAGCTAGGATTTGAACTTAGATCATGTGACTTCAAAATTTAATGTTCTTCTAAAATCATTTCTTATAGCACAGTACCATTACATTATAATCCTATATGATAAATTGTTCAGCCATTCCCCAATTGAGGGTAGCCCCTCAGTTTCCAATTTTTATCACCACTCATTTCCTAATTGATATATGGTATAAACAGCATTTAGAAATTTTAAAAGAAATTATAGAAACTAAAATATATTATAGTCAAATGAAACAATGCTCTAAGTCATTATTAATTAGAGAAATGCATATTAAAACATCTTTGAGATATCATTTAACACTGACCAATTTTGGCTAAAATAATTGAAGGGTAAAGCAACAAACTATTAGAGGGGATGTGGAAAAACTGGGACAACAATTCATTGCTTATGGAATTGTGAATTCATCCGACAATGTTATAGAGCAATCTGGAATTATGCCCAAAGAGTTGTTTGATCCAGCAATATCACTAATAAGTCTATTTCCAAAGATGATTAGAGAAGAAAAGAAAACAACCTATATGTTCTAAAATATTTATAGTAACTTTCTCTAGGGTAGAGGGGAGGGAAGAAAAAGAGAGGAAAAAGAAATTAACATAATAACTTTATTATATATTTAAAAGGAATAGCAAGTTGTACATAATAGGTTTGCAGTTTCATGTACAATCATCTTTTTATTATAGAAATGTGTTTTATTCCATCAATTAAAAATAAAAGAAATAAAAAAAAATTTTAAAAGAAATTTAATGTTCTTTCTCTAATGCTGGAGAGCATTACACAGTGATAAACTTGTTCTATTTATCCTAAATATACAGGACCAAAAACAGTGGATAGGAGTAGAAAAAGAAAAAAAATGATTCAAAGTAAGTAATATCTTCCTACCAGTTATAACTATCCAATTTTCGAATTTATTTCCTTGAAAGTCAATCAACCACAAGCACTTATTAAGCACTTACCTTATGTTAAGCCCTATGCTAGCAAAGAGGATACAACAAAAGGTTATAAACAACTTATGCAGTTCCTGCTGTCAAGGAGCTCACTGTCTAATGGAGAAGACAATGTAAAATTAAATACATACACACAAGTTTTATACAGGATAAATTTAGGATTAAACTAAGATTAGAAAGGATTGGAAAAGACTATCTCAGAAATGAGATTTTAGCTAAAATTTGAAGGAAAATATGAGACAGAAATTTTTAAAAAGAAATAGTTACAGGCATTGGGAATAACTTTTGAAATAGATTCCTATCAGAAAATGGAGCTTAAAAGGGGAATAAGGAAGGAGACCATGTCAGTGGGTTATAGAATATGTGGAAGTGAGTAAGATATAATAAGGTTGGAAAGGTAGGAAAGGTACCAAATTATGAAGAGCTTTAAAAACAAAATAAGGGACTTTATGTTTGATCCTAGAGGCTAATAGATAATAGAGGTAAAATAGGGAGTCACTGGAATTTATAAATAGAGGGCTGGCATGGTTAGGTCTGTACTAAAAGAAAATCACTTTGAGAGCAGATTGGAGGATGAACTGGAAAGGGAAAAGACTTGAGATGGGGAGATCAACCAGTAGGTTATTTTGATAAGTCAATCATGAGATGATAAGAACCAACAAAACCTGTGTCAAAAGAGAAAGGGAAAATATACAAGAGATGCTAGGGAGATAGAAATTACAGGACAGAACAAGTGATTGGATATGGTGGTGAAAGTATAAGAAAGCAAGGAATCAAAGATGACTCCAAGGTTATGAGTCTGGGTGTCTGGGAGGATGATAGCACCTTCATCATTAACATAGAAGCTGAGAAAATGGAAAGATGTAGGGGGAAAGGAAAGATAAGTATAGTTTGGGACATATTGGGTTTAAGATATCTATGGGATATGCATTTTGTGATGTCCAGTAGGCAGTTGGATGTGGGAAGAGAGAATTGAGGATCATCTTCATATATGTGATAATTAAACTAATGAGATAATTGATACAAATAGTACAGAGGGAGAAGAAAAGAGGGAACAGGGCTAAGATGACAGGAAAAAATAATGATGAATGTTAAAGGGGATGTGGGAAAACGGGGACACTGCATCAGCATTGTTGGTGGAGTTGTGAACGAATCCAACTATTCTGGAGAGCAATCTGGAATTATGCCCAAAAAGTTATCAAACTGTGCATACCCTTTGATCCAGCAGTCTTTCTATTGGGCTTATACCCCAAAGAGATACTAAAAAAAGGAAAGGGATCTGTATGTGCCAAAATGTTTGTAGCAGCTGTTTGTAGTGGCTAGAAACTGGAAAATGAATGGATGCCCATCAATTGGAGAATGGCTGGGTAAATTGTGGCATATGAATGTTATGGAATATTATTGTTCTGTAAGAAATGACCAACAGAATGAATACAGAGAGGCTTGGAGAGACCTACATGGACTGATGCTAAGTGAGATGAGCAGAACCAGGAGATCATTATACACTTCGACAACGATATTGTATGAGGATGTATTCTGATGGAAGTGAATTTCTATGACAAAGAGACCTAACAGTTTCAATGGATAAATGATGGACAGAAACAGCTACACCCAAAGAAGGAACACTGGAAAACGAATGTGAACTATTTGCATTTTTGATTTTCTTCCCGAGTTATTTTTACCTTCTGAATCCAATTCTCCCTGTGCAACAGGAGAACTGTTTGGTTCTGCAAATATGTATTATATCTAGGATATATTACAATATATTTAACATATATAGGACTGCTTGCCATCTTGGGGGGGTGGAGGGAGGGAGGGGAAAAATGAAACATAAGCGAGTGCAAGGGATAATGTAAAAAATTACCCTGGCATGGATTCTGTCAATACAAAGTTATTATTAAATAAAATTAAATTTAAAAAAAAAAGAAAAAGAAAAAAAAAAGAAAAGAGGGAACAGGTCAGAACATTGTAGGATAATTCCTGTTAATGGGCATGACCTGGATAAAATCCAGTAAAAAAGAAGAAAGAAAGAAAGAAAGAAAGAAAGGAAGGAAACAAGGGAAGAAAAAAGAAGGGAAGAAACAAGGGAAAAGGGAAGAAGGGAAGGAAGAAAACAAAAGAAAAAGTAAAGAAAAAAAAACAAACAAACAAACAAACAAAAAAAAAAAAAAAAAAAAAAAACAAAGAAGATGTTGTAACAGTTCATTAATTATCCTAATCCTGGGATGCAAATACTATGCATTCAAAAATATTGAATCCCTATTTTCTAGACAGAAACCATCATATAATAAAATGAACTGGAATTCATGTGAATTCAAGATCACATGAATCCATCTTCTAGGAAAACCTGATAGAATCTTATTATAAATTAACTTGTTCAACTTGTGTTGAATTGAAAATTCCTCTCTACTCTATAAAGGACATATGAAAGCCACACTCTATATGCCCAGGGAGCTAACATTCCAAAAAGACACTTCTTCAAAATTCTGTAAACCTTTTAAAAGCAATTTAGCAAAAGTTATCCTCAAGTCTGTAGACTAATCAGTTAGCATTGCTGGCAAGAAAACATTTAGAAACTGTTTTATAATCAATAAAGATTAAAACTTTGATTTGACTAAAATGACTAATTCTGGTTGCCAAAAAGAACCGATTAAAAACAAAAAGAAATACATTGGATTTCTAGTGATGGGAATCTTTCCTAATTCTTTTCTGATGCAGAAGAAAGATATGATGCAAAGATGATACATAACACATGTGTGTGCAAATGGAAAGATAAGGAAAGAAAAGAGAGATTACAGTTGTCCAATTATAATATTTTACTAAGCTAAAATTACAACGTTATGGATAATCATCTTATTTGTAAAGCTTCAGAAGAGCAAGACTAAATATCCATGAAGTAGACTAATTTGCTATGTTTCTTACATAATATCCTTTTCATGACAGTGAGCTAACTGGGACCAAGTGCCAATCATTGATCTAGAGAAAGATGGTAATTTTCACTTGATAAGGATTAGTTTCTTTACAAAAAGGAAGCCCAACATCTACTTGGGGGGATTATATTTTGTCATAGGTAGAAATATACCATTGCATCTGACTTTCTAATTTTTGAATGCAAATTGTAGTTGGAACTATGATCAGAATTATTGCTAGTTCTATTTAATTACAGCACTTGTGAATACATGTAACAAATGTAAACATTCATCAGCACTTATGGAGCACTTCTTATGGCCTAAAGTGTTTGTTGTGTCCTTTGCACCTGTTCTGTTAAGATGCAATTGAGCTCTCTTAGTGGATTATGACTGGTTGTAAATCTGGGGGAGGGAGAGAGCATAACTACACATAGTCACATATGGTAGCTCAATTTTCCAAATCAAAAGAGGTGTTTATTTGGTATAATAGGTACAAACAGGTTCACTAGCAGAATCAGCAATTAAATGACAGAGTCCTGCTTATAAGTTCTTTTCACTCCAATTTCAAGTCTTTAGCTTACTAAGGGATAAATTCTAGCAGTGCCAGTAAAATGGGCACCTTCCATTTGAAGCAGGGTTTTTCAAAGTGGGGGGCACAACACCCCCTACAGCATCACAGGGAAATTCCAAAACAGTTAAAGAGCTTCCAATTACTTTTGTGCTCCACACATATGTTTAGGAGTGCAATTGTTACCATAGCATCCCTAGCACATTTCATAAGCCTTTCCGACTACCATGATTGTAGCACTGAATAGGATGCCCTTTAGCTCAAGAACTAGAATGGTCCTTGCCAACTGGTATCCAAGGAGGTAAGACATTTAAATATGCTTCCCAGATTTCTGTGCTATCTTCTAACCTATTATATTCCATCCTATGCATGGTTTTTGTCCCTGTCTCCATAAAATATATGAAACAAACTACAGGGATGCTAGCAAAGTATAGGAAGTCATCTTAGCTAGTTGTCCCATCTCGTCATTGATTCAAATAGTTCAGGGTAGAGTTAGGAGAAGTTCTCAAAGTACCTAATGATGGCAATACCGATATTTATTCTAAATAGCCATCTTCATATTCTATACCTGATCCCAGATCTAGGTTGTAGTAGAAATAGACTGTATCATCAATGATGCCAGCCTCTTAGATTTTCAGAAAAATCCCTCTGAAAACCAGATAAAATGATAGATTTTCAGATTATCTTGTCTTGGAATCTTCTGCTGCATTATGGAAGTGATATATGCAAAAAACCTTTGCTATGATTTTAGCTATGCTAGCAAAAGATGAAACAAGTAGCAAGTCTATGAGTTAGAAGGATTCACACATATACATACACAGTATAACCTGCATTTAATTAGAAGGAGAAAGCTATATTGGAGTATCTTTTCTTTTCAATAAATTGTAGTCTGCTGTTTTTGGTGTATCATGGAGGGAGAATAGGCTGCAGGCATACAAAATGCAGTGCTGCTGACAATTTGAATATGAATATTAATTAATAAATGGATGTTGTGGAAAATAATTTAAAATGCAATTGGTTTCTAAATTATTTTTATTGTTATTTAGAATGCAATGTTAAATGAAATTAATGGCATTATTGTAGTGTAACGTTCCTCTACCTGAAATAGCCCAACCACCTTATACCATCTCAGAAGTCTTTTGCTTCTTGCTTGGGCAGATCTGTGTGAAACATCTAGCATTCTTCCCTTTTCCACTTACATTGTATAATGGACTGTAAGACTGCCCAACATTCTATGCAATGACCTGCACCAATCCACAGAATGATTGGCCAATATTGCACAGATCATTATGGATGTGTTGCATGTCATCAATCAGACAGCTTCATGTTTCCTATGAATTCCTAAGTCTATCATTCAGAAGAGGAACAGCTGCACAAAAAAAAGTGTGGTCATATGCCTTTCTCTGTGCTGCTACCAATGTAACCAAACACAAAATCGGCATGATTTGAAACATAAAAATCAAAAAGAGACTCTTTCCTTCTATATAAATTAAGATTTCTTTCAACAGCACCCACTAGGGATGGTATCAATAAATGATTTGGGATATCAGGTTGTATCATTTTGACTGTAATGTTTATATAAATCAGAAGAAATTTCTTGCCAAACATAACCTCTTAGTATTTGCCATTAAAATTGTTATTAATAATGCTATTAAAACATTAATATGTTATTAACATTCATTGCATAGTATTTATGATGAAAGTCAAGGTGATTTGGGGTACTTGAGGGACATTTGGAAATATAATCCTTTTTAAAATTTAAACTGGTTTCCAGGAGAGGAAGGTTCAGAAAAATTTATTCCTCATTCTAAGTTATTATTTATAGTGCCAAATTTAGAGTCAAGAAGACATGCATTCAAGTTTTGCCTCTGATTCTTTCTGAGGGTGTGACATGGATTATTTCCTTAAATTCTCTGAGACTCAGGTAACTATCTAAAATTCAAGATCATAAGTAATGGCACCATGGGATGATACAAAGAGCACTACACCTTATAACAGATGACTTAGGTTTGCTTTCCTTTGTGATCTTGGACAAGCTGTTTCTGGGTCTCAGTTTCTGCATTGGTCCCAGTTACTGGGTCTCAGTAAGGAGGTTGAATTAGATCAAATAACTTTTCACTTTTCAATTTTCAACTTATGACCCTATGGATCCTGTAGACACCATTTAGTCCAAATCTTTCATTTTGCAGATGAAAAAATTGAGGGCTAACATAGTTACGTGACATACCCACAGTCATGCAAGTGAATGGAAAGACTTGAATTAAATTTCTCTGACTCTAGGGTCAGTATTCTTTCTGTTGTACTTTACTGCCATGTAGAAAATAAATCTCTAGGGAAAAATGAGCCTTACCATCTGTCCTGGGTAATTAGGAAAAATGTGAGTATCCCATATTAACAGCCATTTTTACCTTAGAAAATGCCCCTGTGTCTTTTCATCACATCTCCAGGATCCATCAGAGACCATTTACCATCTAAATCCAAAACATCACTATGGTAAATTAAAAGGAGGAGAAACATTTTAAATGTGGATTCTGAGTTATTCTAGGACCAAATTCTCCCATAGTACCCCTAGAAGATTCCAGCTCACTTACATCAATGTTGCATCAATTGGAGGGAAATAAGCATTTATATAGCTCCTACTATGTGTCACTGTTCTATCTTTATAAATATTTTGTTTGATTCTCACAACAATCTTGTGAAATATGTTCTATTATCATCCCCATTTTAAAACTAAAGAAACTGAGGAAAGTGACTTGAGCAGAATCACACAGCTAGCATGTGTCTGAGGCCAAATTTGAAGTTTGGTTTTCCTGGTTCCAGACCTAGTCTTCTATTCTTAGCTGCTTTGTGTCCTACTAAATCTCTTGCTATCAGAATTTAGGATTTATGTAGCATAGCAGACATGATTCTCAAGGATTTGTGTTGATCATTTGACTTAAAAATATGTTAATTCTCAATATGTCCAATGTCTATAGTCAGCTAGAAGATTTATTTACCCAAAAAAAGGAAGTTCGGAAGTTACTCATCTTATAAATGTGTGTTTCTTCCTTTCCATTCTCCATTTTTTTTCAGTGTTTGGTAAGTGGAAATTTGCTGAATTTTATAACAACAAAAATGAAAGGAATCCTATTGATATAGTAATCCAACCTCCTAATGTTATAGTATAATGACTGGTTCCTGAGAAAGGAGACATAACTTAGTGGTCACACTAAGAATGTGGTAGAAGTAAACTTTAAATTCAAGTCAAATGACTCTAAACACAGAATTCTTTTAGAAAAAAAGAGATGACATACTACCCTCTCTTTTAATTGCATCATAACTGAATTGTTCCATAACTTTTTTTTTTCCTTTATCTTATATATCAATGTCACACATGTTCCACATGCAACCTGGGAATGACTTGAATATTAAAGTCTGCTCATACTAAGCTAGATTGAGTAAGACATTTCCAGATATTCAATTGGCAGCATGTGATATAATAAAAGATTGCATTCAATTATTAAGATAAGGCAAGTTAGTTCTCTAGTTAGATGCTAAGTAGTAAGTATGAATTAGAAACAAAATCTCTCAGATTTTCAATCTAGTATATCAAGTGCAAATTAATAGGTGGCACAGTAGATAGAGGGCTAGTATTGGATTCAAGAAGAAATGAGTTCAAATCTAGACTCAGACACTTCCTAATTGTTCAACAGTAGACAAGAGTCACTTAGCGCTATTTGCTTCAGTTTCCTCATCAATGGAAAAGGAAATAAAATGAATTCCAGTATCTTTGCCAAGAAAGCTTCAAATTGATTCAGAAAGATTATGACACTGTGGCAACTGAGCAAAAGCTACATTATCAGATAGATTCAAAGATGTGACTTGTCCACAGTCACAGAATCAGAATTGGAACTCAGTTTTGTTTGTTTGTTTTCTTTCTTATGCTTTTTTTTTTACCTTTTGGTCTGATTTTCCTTGCACAATATGACAAACAAGGAAATATGTTTAAAATAATTGTATATATTTAACCCATATCACATTGTTTAATAAATGCTTGTTGAGTGACTCCTCCAAAAATATTCCCTGATTACTCATGTGGAAGATAAACTGGGAAGTATCAACAAAAGCCATACTGCAACCTTGTTCCTTTAACCCCTAGTCAATGATTTCTCCAGCAAAATTCTCAAACTCTTGCTAGATACTTGTCTGACGTTGAGCTCTCCCTTGCTGTCTTTGGCGATGACTTTCAGCTCCTTCAGTAATTCTAAAAGTTTAGCAGTGGTGATTCAGTAACCTATAAAAATAAATTCTACTGACAAGGATTATTTACAGAAAAGAGAAAGAGATTTATATATGTGAACTGTGAAAAACAACTGAGAAGGTTGTCAAAAAGCTGAAATAGGCCCCATTCTCACAAGCAAATTTAGGGTAATATGAGCAATGAAACAGCAGTCATCCTAGTCTATTTCCCAGTCTGGGTATATAAGGAGGGGTGAATATATCTTATAAAGCTCATTTTAAGTACCCTTTTCTGTTGCTTATGCCTCCAACTCAAAATTTACCAATTACATATCTGACATGTTTTGTATATATGCTTATATAAATGAATGTAGTTTCTTCATTCTAACTGCAAGCTTCTTGAGAGCAAGTTTTTTTGTCTTTGGATTCCCAGAACTTACTACAATGAATGGCTCAGAGTAAAAATTTAGTAAATGTTTATTGATTAATTTATATACACACCTGAATTCTAAGCAAAAATAGATACAAGGGACCCTCAATGAATTATCCACATCTAGGAGAACCATATGTGGAGAGAGGATTGATCTTGGAATCAGGAGAATCCTGATTCAAGTTCTGCATTTGAAATGTAGTAGTTGTGTAACAATGAAGAAGCCACTTAATATCTTTATTCCAGATAACTCAATAGCATAGCAATATCTATCATTTATGAAGTTTTAAGATTTGCAAAGCATTTTACAATTATTATTTTATATTTTTTGCATGACTACTCATATACAAACATTATCAAATTGCTTGCCTTCTCAATGAGGGAGAAAGAGGAAAATTTTAAAAATGTTGTAAAAAATTTTAAAAATTTTTAAATTGTAAAAGAAAAGAATTGAAATTGTTTTTATGTGCAATTGGAAAAAATAAAAATTGAATTTTAAAATCAGAAAATATTATTTAATTTTTTTCTCACAGATTCTTGGATTGTCTTGTTATGCCCATTTTATAGATGAGAAAATCAAGGCAGAGATTGACTTGCCTAGGGTTACGTAGGTACAAATATCAGAAACCATATTTAAATTAGGTCTTTCTGACTTGAGGCCCAGTTCTTTATTTATTGACTCATCTAGCTGACCACTAGTGACATAAAAAATGCCAATCTGCAAGAATTTGTATGTTATAAATGTTCTACAACTGGAATCAAAAGTCCAAACTAAAATCACAACAACAAAAAAAAGTGACAATAGATCAATGGAATATAACTTGTAGCCATTGTAGTATCAGCAAATATGGATTCAGACAGTCTTGAACTTGGTGACTTGAGAGTCTGGTTAACTACAACTATTTGTATAGCTTTTATGAACTTTAGGGATTTTTCTCCGTAAAACTGAAATATGAAGTCACCCCATTAACTAGCTTAAATTGGGGGTTACCATTGTGAAAAATGCTCTTGTTCTATGGCTTAACATTCTAGATAAATGAAATATCTAGAAATGGACAGTGAAAATTGATGATCAAGATCTGACATGATCCATCAATAATATTCTTCATAATGATTACAACTGTATGGTTATAACATGATTGTTAATCATTTGTGCAACTTGATTATCTCTAAGTAATAATGATGTCTCTGTTTAGAGTCATTTATGAGCATCAGATTCCTTACAACTAAGGATGTCCCATAAACACATCTCTGATGTAGATAAATGTATTTTCCATTAAATATAGATAATCTAGGTGATGTAGATAAATGTATTTAATAGTAAAATTTCTTCTTTGAGTAGGAATATAACACTATCACTAATTTTCTATGTAAGTTGGGAGAATAGATGGAAAAAAAACTATAGCGGCTCACTCATGAGCACCCCTCTCTTAAACTCTGTAAAATTAGTAAAATATCTCTTTACCCCATAAACTTAGGTCTGCCTGAGACATCCCTGAAGAGAACAACAAAATGGTCAGTCATAAGTGGCCATTGCCCCTGTATCCAAATCCAAGCTTCCAAAGTCATATACATAGAACTTAAGGTTGAACTTTTCTGAAGCCACACTAAAGGAGATGTCTTTGGATAATTTCTGATTGTCACTCTTCAGGCTCTAGATAAGCATTCATCCAAGTAATGGGGAAATCTAAAAATGAGATATCTTTTTTCCCTTCCATGAACCAGAAGGAAAAAAAAATGTTCATACAATCATAGATTTAGAGCTAGAAAAGATTTTAAAGGTCATCTAGTACAAACATTCCATTTTACAAATGGCCTGGAGAGTTGAATAATTGTCCAAGGTGACACAGAAGTGACCTGCTTGACTATTCCTTTGACACCACAGTCAACACTTTCCCTATTATACCTGCTGTCCTATACTCAACACCATTTTATACTGCCCTCCTGAGTTCAAAAGAGAGAATAAAATTGAATGCTTATCTTTTCACCCCAGGGATTCTTCTTAATTAAATTAAAAGAAGTTAGCAAACTTCTTTTATGAATTTCTTATAGATTCACAACATTCTTCATTGTGATATCCTAATAAATGCTCTCTAGAATAACTAGGTTTTCTTCATTATGAATTTGAAAATGGAAAAAAAAAATTAACAGGTTAGCCTGGAAAGGAGTTCATTATTGTAATGCATGTAGTATAATTGTAAATGTAAAACATAAATAAAATGCAATGAGAAATGACCTCAATGTTCAGTAAAATTCCCCATCCTCCTAGCTTCTTCACCACTCATCTAAGTTCCCTGCCAAAGGTCTTCTCATTACCCCAAATGCAGAAATTCCTAACTTGGGGTCCAAGAATATATTTCAGGAGATTTGTGGATTTAAATGGGAAAATTTCATCTTTATTTCAATATAATTGATTTCTTTGTATTCCTGCTTATTTGATTTTAATGCATTTAAAAAACATTATTCTAAGAAGTCCATAAGCTTCACCACATTGCCAACGGGATTCATGAAACAAAAAAAGAGATTAAGAACTCTTGCCCTAATGGAAAGGGTGTTATTATTCTTAAATGCTGAGCTCAGCAGGCTGAGAAATCTGGTAAGCATCAAGAGGATGCAGGGTGAGGGCATAACATTGCTATACTGGCATAAAAATGGAAATGATAAGAATTCAGATGGTTGACAAAGGACAGAACAGATAAACAGGTGACCATAGGTTAGGAAGCAAGAGACAAATGAGACTTGGAATTATGGAGAAACTGTCGGTCTTTTATACTAGCTTTTATATTGTGTTCATATAAAAAGCAAAATTGACACTATTTCCAGAATGAAATGGCTATCCTGATAGGCAATAATCAACAATGAAGTGAAAGTAGTCAGTGACAATCAGAAAAGACAGTCTTGTCACAGTGATACTGAGTAGCTCAAGGAGAGAGGAAAAATTATTAACTGTTGTGGCTCATGAGTTGTGAAAGCATGAGCTAGCAAAGACCACATCACTAGTCTATTTGGCATGAGATGTAGGGATATTTTGTTCCTGTTATAAAACAACATAACTCAACCTTTCTAATTTTAATGGCTTCCTTCTATTGTATTTCCTAGTTATATATGAACACACACACACACACGTATATACACATTCACACACACATATGTATGCATATGTGTATATGTATTGGAGAGAAATAGAGACATAAACAGAGAGAGAAAGGAGAGAGAGAGAGAGAGAGAGAGAGAGAGAGAGAGAGAGAGAGAGAGCACTTTGGGGGGGTATATAGTTGTTTACATGTTGTCTCCCTCATTAGATTATGAGATTGTGAGTTCCTTGAGGACAGGGACTAATTGCTTAGAACAGTTCCTGGTATATAGCAGGCATTTAACAAATGTTTATTGACTGACAAATGGGAGAAAAATAGGCAAAGAGGAAATTGTGATTAGGCAAGATAAATCACAGCATCAAAAAAAAATATTAGAGTTGGAAGATATTTTAGAAGGGACCTAATTTAACTAGTGCCTGAATCAGAAGGAATTTTCTCTATGACAGTATAAATATGATACAGTGGAAAGAGAACTGGTTCTAGAGCCTGAAGATGCAGATATTGTTTCTAAGGCTTATTGTCTAAGTAAATAATGATTCAAAATCCTTAAGTCTTGATTTCCTCATCTGTACAATGAGGGGGACTAATCTGACTTCTTAAATGACTACCAGATACTATGCTATGATTGCTCTCAAGTAGTTTATTTAAGCCCTGTTAAAGATGTCCAGGGGAAAAAAAATCTATTACCTCCAGAAGCGAGCCACTTTATTTTTGTTACTGCTATAATCATTGTGAAGAACTATTTATTGAAAAGTTTATGATAAGAAGTGAGTTGAATTAAAGAAGAGCATCTATAAAGCAGTATGTCTGTTGAATAAAAGCACCTTGAAGACAGTATTTGTTTCATTTTTAACTTTCTCTCTCCAGTACCTAGAAAATTACCTTTCAGGTTCTTAGAGCATAATAAATGTTCCCTGGAGTGAAAAGGTAGTCACAGCTGCAAAATTGGTGTCATCCTAGTATAGTGAAGAGAACATTGTATTTTACAAGTATGACTTCTAGCTCCCTCTCTGCCACCAGCTAACTGAGCAAACTGTAGCAAGTACCTCCCTGAGCCTCACCTTCCCCATCAACAAAATGAGGATGATACATTTTAGCATGAAATGAGAAACCAGCCATGAAACTACATTGCAATGGATAATGGGTTCTACGACACCAAAGAGACTTTTGAGAAACTCTGAGAGTTTGTTACATTGCCTGCATTTGCAAGACAAACACAGGAAAATCCTGATAGAAATGGTCTAAGATACAGTTATACTACATTAAAGAGATCTCAGGGCAGGGATGATGCACTGGCCCATGAAAGTAATCTCATCCATTCACAATGAGCTACTGCTCACAAGGAGAATATTACTGAAAGCAGATAGCATCCTCACACTTATGTCTATGAATTAGATGAAATCCTATATAGGTGTCATCTGGAACATCAAGGAAGTAGGAAGGGGCTAAAAGACTGTCTTTTGAAGTTATTTACTGGTCATCTATGAATAAAGACTGAGCAGGTGATTAACAAAAATTGCAGTACATGTCTTCTGTATTGCTATTTCTTCCAAGGACATTAGCAGTTTTAAAAAGATGTCTCTATAATTCATATTTTAAAGATTCTCCACAGTCATTACTATCACTATTGCTACGATGTCTCATTTGCATGAATGTACAGTAACTCTGCTCTGTAGGATCCAAAGGTATTTACAAGTTACAAGATGTCATTGCTAATTTTCTATTCTCCAGGCTGTCAGGCAAAGCATCCAAAAAGTTCTGGAATGAGGATGGTTCATTCTTATCTCAATTAGAAGATGAAAATGAAAATTCAAAATCAAGATTTGGGATTATACAGAGAAGTAGTCATGGGGAACAATTCACAGCATTCTAGTCAAACATTTGTATTGATCCAAAGCACAAACTAATCATTTATATTAGTTTGTGCAAAAGTTAAGGGAATCTAAGGGAATCTGTCATCAAGAAAACTAAGTTTACTTTCCATGGCCCTTACTGGACCAAGATAAAAGTTCTAACCTGGTCTGTTCCACCCTAACAAAATAGAGAGTTCAAGAAATACGATGATTGATTTAACTAGACTTAGTAAGGCAGAGTCCAATAAATTTAGTCAAACTCAAATTAATATAGGAAATGATTGAGGGACAATTGATGAAAAAATCATAAGGTAACAGATCAATTTAGAACTGAAATGGACCTCTGAGATTATTTAATATACTCCATAATTTTATAGATGAGGAAACTGAGGACCAGGAAATCACAATGATTCCCTAATGTTACAGAGCTAACAGACAAGGAAAGGTGGAATTTTAATCTATGTCTTATGCCTCCAGAAGAGTTCATGCCTTTCCATTTTGCCATGGTGAATCCACTATGTCAATATCTAAAACTGATGTGGCTATAGGGACAGAAGTCAAAGGAAGAAGGAAAAAAAGAAAAAGGTAATTTTTGTACATTCTGTAAAATGAAGACTGTGTCATTATATGATACTTCATATAAATCAGTGCTTAATTGTTTTGTTGAAATATTAGATATATGTATTATATACAGATCAAAGATTGGTATAATAATCCCAGAATGAAAGGCAACAGGCAGTAACTTCAATATATGTTTGACATTGTATAGCATTGTTGGAAAACAGACATTCTCTTAATGGGACATACATTTTACATATGACTTTCTTACATTAACTTGGAGCAGATAAACTTTAGATTTATGTTCAAATAGCTAAAAATGCTAATGACAAAATTTGTTGACAAACCAATCCAATGGAGGACTATCAGGACTAGAAGGTGAAAGTACAAGGAAGAGGGGAGGAATGCTATCATGAAACCAAAAGTTCTTGCATTTCTAAAGTAGCTAAGGTGACCAGGCCAAACATTTTGTAGGGAAATCAAATTAAAAATAATAGAATAAATAGGAATTTGTCATTTGAGCCAGTAATGTGTAAATTAACTATCCTCACCTGAAAAGAAAAATAATTAGCAAAAATAAGTTATTAAAAATGGGATGAATTTGATTCTTCATATAATAGCAATTCCTTTGGACTTTTATGAAACATTCTGCAAAGGCTGAAAGGATGTATCTCCTTCTACCTTTCTATAAATAGAGGTAATTCACAATGACTTCATATTTTAGTACAAGTCTGGCTCCATATCTTTCAAAAGGGACGAATAAAAGTACTATAGTACAATAGTGAAAAACCAGCTGAGATTCCATGGCACAAATTTGCTGTGGGCCTATGTGGTCGCTTCATGATTTCCTTCACTACCAATGATCTCCTCTGAAGAATGACTAAAGAAGACATACAGAAAGAGTGGATTTAGGTAACCAGCAAGGTGAAGTTAGGAGAAATTAAGGAAAGTTTCAGGGAGTTAACTTTTGGCTCATTATAAGGAAAAATATCCCAAAAATGGAAACTTAAAAAAAAAAAACACACACACAGAATGGGCTACCTTGCAGGATACTTCATTCCTTCATTGTAGAGGTTTTTAATAAACAGCTAGATTACCGTTTTCAAGGAAATTTGAAAAACAAATTCCTATTCAAATACTGGTTCATTTAGAACAAGGATTCCTATATTGTATTTTTGCGATATCAACCCTTTGACAATTTTATGAATTTTATGGACCCTTTCTCAGAATAATTTTGTTATATGTATAAAATACATAGTATCCCGAAGGAATCTAATTATACTGTAAGACAGTTAACAAAATATTTTAAAAGAAAGGTTCTTGGACCCTAGTTAAGACCTTCAGAAGATCTCAGAAGTCATATCAATGTCTCTAGCATTTCACTGGCTTTCAGTTAGGTGAGCTAGTAGAGCCAATGAATAGTGATTCTGGGAATAGGCTTTCTTGTTCTTGGAATGCTGGAGGAAGGCCCTCTAGTTATCAGTAATGTTCTGTGTTATATCACTGATGCAAGCTATTTCCACAACTAAAAGAGCAAGGCAATCTGTCCATAAAGAAAGCAGGAAACAGCTGTTGTCAGTAATCCTGACAAGAACATAGACTTTCTCCTTCTCTGAGGCTGCTTGTAGTCTCTTACTTCTTGGAAACCATTTCTACACTAGTATGCATAATGCAAAGTTCAACATGTTTGTAGGAGTGAGAGCAAGCAAGCTAAATGAGTCCACTCTAAGGCAGAGCAGAAAATCTCTGAGAATTCAGACTTTCTGAGTAGTATTCCCCCTCTGTCTGTGACTATGTTGTAAATCTCTAGGGAAAAGGTCATTCAAGTATCATACTACAAAATATTGGAATTCTTTAAGCATAATGCACACAAAAGAATTTGGTCAATGATCATGGCATGAGGGGAGGTAATTAATAGCTTTCTTTTTTACATCACCATCCAAGTATTTTCCTATTTTCTGATATACATTTGTACTAAGATGTTTGGTAAGTAGATTACTCCAACTTCTGGAAAAGTCAGGTTCCTATGGGGCCAATGAGCAGGTGCCTAAATGTGTTCTGGACTGCTCTACCATGAACTGTTGACCTTTTTCTTTATAGTGGGCTCAGGGACAAATGAAAGAGAACTCGGGATAGGTATCATGCCTTTCAAATACATTTTACCTTGGTAATAGCCTATACACACACCAAAAAAGATTTTGTCAAGTCTTTGGAAAGTTTCTTGAAGACATGAAGAACTGTGTTTCTTACTACAATTTCAAAAGAAGGGAATATAGCACAGAAGAAAATTCTTAGAATTTTTCATCAGAGGAATATGGGTTATATGTTAGCTGTGATCAGTTTTTATCTGTAAAATAAGAGTTTGAATTAAGCCACCATTGAGGACCCTTCAATTTCTGAATTTATGATCTTACTAATATGAGTAAAAGACAATCTATTTGAGATTTTATTTAATATAAGTGGCAGTAGCATTCTGTAAGTTAAAAAGATTGAAAATCATATCCTTAAAACAAAGCAAAATAACCTCCCCAAAATCTTCATTTTTTACCAAAAAAAGGGGAGATGGAAGCAGTACTTGGATACTTTGAAAATCTGGCCCTAAAGTCATTTAGGACTAAGATGTGATACTGACTTTCTTCTCCGGTGGACATATGTTACTATTTTGGCCAGGATAACTATTGGCAAAAGAGAATTTTCTGCCTTGGAGAAATCTGTAGGAAGAAAAAAAAGTTGAATGACAAAAACTTTTCACATGCAAATATTACAGCTGCAGAGTAAATTCTGGTGCTTTTCCACAGCTTGAGGGAAAAAAACAAACTTATTTTAAGATTTACTGTAGATTACATGAGAACCTTCTTATTCTTCATGTTCCATGCCTCCAGAAGTCACGGTTTCCTAAAATATATAACCATGTTACTATTTTAATATCTGATTTAGAAACAAATGGCTCTCTTCCACGCTAACCTGAATAATGAGGACATCGTACATTCTAGTCATATTCTGCCCAATCGAAGACAATGAGGTAGAAATGAGAAACTTGTACAGATACCTACCTACATGTTGTATTTACTTTTTGGTCTTTTGAGATAGTTCCATGCAGAATAGCAAGAGAACTTATTTTTGCATCTTCCAATAACTGACATTTTAATGAATACCTACAAGGAAACAAGAAGAAATGATGAAACATCCATGTCAAGGATACTCCAGAGTCCCATTCCTTCCAGTATTCTTCTCCTCCCTCAGTCCATTGATGTTTGCCTTCCCCAGCTTGTTCTATCTACCCATCTTCACCTTCTTTATTCCCTGTATAAGTTTTGGGGATGTAAAGAAGGTTAATTAAAAGGGATTTTTTTTTACCTAATTGGCATAATAGTAGATGATGAGTTTACATAAAAATACTTGTATTTTTGACATAATTATATTTTATATTCTATTATTCCTTTTGGAATTGCATATATATGCATGTACAAATATGTGTGTGTGTGTGTGTGTGTGTGTGTGTGTGTGTGTGTGTGTGTGTGGTCCTGAATAGCTCTAAAGTTCAAGGGCTGTGTTTTATTGATGTTAGTTGTGCTCCCCTATCTCGTCTGGATTCTTTTATAGCTTCTGGCCTCTGATAAAAACTTTCAGAGAAGCAAACTGGGCATGCAGAGGTGAGACTATTTAATGACTAGAAAATCTACAGAACTGCTCTCAGGGCACTGGAGGGTTTTTTTTTTGACTATGTGTAGATTTATTAGAGGATCCGAAATTGGGCCCTAATAGCCTCCCCTGGGTGTAACTTTAATGCAGAAGTTTAGCTCATCCCAGCTTCTCCTCAGAGCCTCCACACAATTCTGATTTTCACTTGGCTGGTTCTTGCATTCTTAAGGCTCATTATTATTTTCTTAAATGCTCAATTTTTATAGGCAAAAACCATTCACTTTAGTATAATAGTAAAAAAAAATTATAAATATTCTGATTGTGGGATGGCCACATGGTTCAAAGGATAAGTCCCAGGCATTTCACCTCAAGGCCATCAGTTGGAAGGCCCTGTGGATCCTTTTAATGATGTTCAGTCAGCTATGTGAAAGGAGTTACTGATTTCAGTACAGAGCTAAGCAAAAGAAAAAAAATTTCCCCACTCACAAATATACCCTCACAATTAACACAAATTGACATCCTTTCTTGTCGATTCAGGAAGGAGGCAATGCATTAAATGAGCATTTATCCTCTCAGTGCCTGAGGTGGGCCTTTGGAGGCAGAATTGAGGGGAAGGCACTTGGAAGGGCCCGTGTGGGAGAATTGTCACTCTTGCTACCCATGATTTTGTGATGAAAAGATCCTGACAGTCTCTGGAGCCAGCAGTACAAAAATCTTTCCAAGACATTGACTGCTCTTTTAAAAGGTTTTTAAGGATTTTTTTTTTAAAGGGAAGCAATTTATAATTGTTCTGAATTTTAAATTTTCTAGTGGGTCACACATCTCCATTTAGCCTCGTTGTTTCATGATTCCTAAAGGATATGATTATCATTCTTTGTTCTTAAAACAAATAAATTGTGTTCTTTATCCTCAGCAGAGCTGATAATATGATAGGTGCAGCTCTAAGGAATAATTATACTAAATGGCCGGGCATACCTCAAAAGACAGCCTCCATCTATTATGCAGAATTCCCTACAGAAATATTAGAAATCTTATATGCATTGATTGCTAGTTAGCATTAGAAAGACGATTTTTTGCAAGTTGACTTTACCAAAGCAGCAACTGTTTGCATTAGCAAGTAAGCAACCCCAGCCAGCTGATAAGAATGCAGGGGTATAATGCAATTAATACAGTTATGTCTGTTAATTAGTGTTTGCCAACTGTCAAAAGAAGATACCTTTTAGGAGATGAACTTATTTTAATGATTAAAAAGTAGAGCCCATCTTGTAAAATGGAGATGGACCCACTTTTGATCTAATTAAAGTGACAGAGTACGGCTTGCTCAAAACTTGTGCTACTCTGACATGAATTACCATATTCATAAGTGAGATAGATGGATATTTTGCAATTAACATGGGACGAAGAGAATAAAGCCTAATTAGTAAACATGCTTTCTTTATTAACTTGCAGGTCAAGCTTTGTTTTATTACAAACCAATAGTAATACAGCAGGGTATTTTTTTTTCCCAAAGAGAAATCAATGGCTCTGAAATTCAACAGTGGGATTCTAGCCTAGAAATGCTGCTGGCTTCTTTATTTCCTGACACCTGTTAGTTCATGACTAGGAGTGTACCCAAAGAATGCTGTTTTTTATGCCCAACTGGAGAATTTCTGCCTCAAGCATGTTTGTGGTTTTCCTGAAAGAGTCCAATTTTACACTTATAACCCTAAAGGCATTTTTACACTGACTCTCGTCACCAAAGGATCTCTTTATTCTTCTTTGAATCTGCTTCTTTGTATTCTGGGCCATAGCAGATTTCATAGGATAAAAAAATTTCAGGTAGAAGCAAGTAAATGGTCTACTGAGGAGAGTTCTATCTCAGATACCCAGACAAGGTAGGAGCAGTCAATAGAATTCTACCCACCTGGTACAGAGGACTTTGCTCCCAGAGAATACTCTCATGGGGAAACTCTATATTGTGAGATTTCAAGTTTAAAACATTCTCATGGGAAAGCAGCTTCCACATCCCCACACAAACTCATCACACACACACACACACACACACACACACACACACACACACACATACACACACACACACACACCTTGAGACTACTAATGGAAACAAGAAACTCTCCACTGAATTTTGAGTCATAAAGTTAGAACTAAAAATAATCTTAGACACCACTAATCTATCTGTCTCCTAATTTTACAAATGTAGGAACTAAAACCCAGGGATCTTAAGTTTCTCTAAAATCACTCTGATAGTAAACTATCAGAGTCATGATTTGAATTTAGGTCCTCTGATTCCAGAGCAAGTATTTTTCCCTCTATCAAATTGAATAGTAAATGATGATGGTGATATTAATAACTTACATTTATGTGAGATGTTAAAGATTGCAAAGTTTTACTTTCATTTTCTCATTTAAGACTCCCAGCAACCTTGTGGAATAAATATTGCAGCTGTATAAACTCCATTTTATAGATGAGAAGACTGAGACCCTGATAGGTTACATTATTGGCCCATAATGGCACAGCTAATCACTGTTAAGAGATAATATAGGAACTCAGGTTTTCTTGATTCTACTTCTAGAGCTGTATCCACTATGTGTAGTTAATCTTAGATGTTGTTGCTCTTTCGGCTCAGCTTAGGGGGAAGGGAGATATGGTTTATGCCCATACCACACTTTGCCCAGGATTTTGGACAGATTCCAGTCCAGAAGCAAAAGATAAAATCTCCCTTATTACATAGGCTCAGGGGCCTAGTTCAGACTAAAAATCCAAGGGACAGGCCCAGGGTGAACTCAGCTCTTGACAAATTGTCCTTCCAGGAATATTAGGTACTAGAGAAAACTTAAGGAAGAAAAGGCGACAGGGCAAGATACTACTCAGCACTTAATTGAATAAATTATTTCTGTTGGTTAATGAATTACATGTTGATCTTTTCAATCATTCTCAGACATGGTTAGCATCCAAGCACCTAAGAAGAAAACAATTTCAGAAACTTTGAAATGAAGGCCAGTTATCACTTTGTTTATTCTAATGTATGGATGAACCCATAACTCTGATCCAGTACTACATACATCTTATACATGCTGTGGATAGGCAACAAACAGAGCCAAAAATTGAATAAATAAAGAGCAGCCTGGATTGCTTTTTTGAGAAACTTCTCAGAGTTTTTTTTTAATGATCCCCATGTTCTCCTTTGAAACAAAAGCACATTTTTAAAAATCAATATTCCCCTGGTGATGCTGTATGGCTGGAAGTCATAGAACAGTGTAGTTTTTGAAAAATCAAATCTGCAGATAACCTAAATGGGAATGAAAAGGTGGACGGTGGGTAAAAGAAGATGGAACAGATTGTCAATTAAGAATTGTATAGAAAAGGTGGTATAAGGTATGTCATCACTGAAAGGAGCTGATCATGTAATCAAGAGGAGACTCTATTAGCATCTATCCAATTTCAAGACTAATAGTAAAGTTCACAGTATGTTGAGTGGACTCCCTGTGGAGGATTTGTGGCAGGACATAAAGGATGACCCAAGGACAAGAAAATGTGAGGGGGTTTCAGTCTGCACTGTTGAATAAAGTATCTATATCAATGAGATCACAGTATGTCAAGGTGTTTAAGAGTAAAATTTGGTGAATTGACATTCTCAGAACAAGAAGAAGTCGAATGATTTGGGGAAAAAAAAAACTTTTAAGGAGCATAACAATGGCCAGCATCAACAATTTCATTTTCATACTAAGAAAAGGAAAGTCTATTTTCTTCCAAGATAGCTCCCGTTTCTGAAGATACCCTTTTGAAAAGATTTCAGGACAGTTATCTGTCTAATGGCATGCGAAGTTGCTGACCTCTGAACAGATGTGAAATATTAATCGATTCATATTCAGATGTGTGGCTTCGATGGCCTCATCTTCTTCCTTTATATTACAAATTCAACATGAAAGTTTATCTTGAGGTAGTTAACCTTTTTAAGGGATAAAGGTGAAAGATAGAGTGAGTGACCCTGCTTTCCTGACAATTATCGCTTTTGCTGCTATTCCAGAATTTGCCTAATATGCGTAGAAACCTGCACTGGAAACAGGCACAGTGTAGAAATCAGATGGATAAAATCCATATGCAAAATGAGAAAAAAGCATCAACTTTCTTCTTCTTTTACCTTTATTTATTTGAACAAATGTCAGGAGAAAGAGAGTACTAGACTTAATCGCCTTCCATCAATGTCACCTGCATTACTCGTTAATGGGAGTTTATACTGCATGATATTATTTCCTTTGTGTGAGCCGTTTTCTGACACATTACATTTAGTTAAATGATTTATCCTGGTATATTTTACATGAGGACAAATATGAGAAATGTTTTTCAGCTTGTAGTTGGGAGGATAAAAAATCAAGTCTAAAACACAAAGCCAGTAGGCCCTGTTTCCCCAACCACTCAGGTTCTGATGTCAGTGGGAATTACACACGTGCAGGCACAGAGCATCAGTCTCAACTACAATAGTGATACTCAGGAAGTGTTCCTTTGGTGCCTTTCTTACTAGCAATCCAAAGTATTCTTCCCTCCCCCTCTCCAGGCCCACATCTCTTTAATTTTTACATAATTCCTTAAGAAATAATAATAATAATCAACATTTCTGAAGCAATTTTTTAAATAATATGATAGAATGATGACTCTACAATCTGAGTATCCTGATCCAAATTGCCCCTGTGGAAATAACCATGAAAACTTAAGCAAGTCACTTAAACTTCATAGGCTTACTTAGTTTCTTCATCTGTCAATTGTGAAGTTTGAAATCTAGAGAACCTCTCTATTTCTTTCTGTCTGAATGTCTCTTTGTCTCTCTATCGGTGTCTCTGTTTCTGTTCTTCTGGGTCTGTGTCTGTGTCTCTGCCTGTGTCTGTGTCTCTATCTCAATCTCTCTTTGTCTTTGTCTCTACCTCTTTCTGTCTCCTCTCTGTCTGTCTCTGTTTCTGTTTTTCTGTTTCTCTCTCTGTCTGTCTGTTCTGTCTCTGTCTCTCTTTTTCTTTGTTTTTCTTTGTCTCTATTTTTGTCTCTATCTCTCTGTCTCGATTTCTATCTATCTCTTTGTCTCTGTCTGTCTGCCTCTCCCACTTTCTCTTGCTCCTTCTCTCTCTCTCTTTCTCTCTCTCTCATTCTTTCTTTCTCTGTCTCTCTGTTTTTCTCTCTTTCCCTCTCTTTCTGTCTTTATCTCTGTCTCTCTCTCTTTCTCTCTCTTCCTCTCTTTACCTCTCTCTTTCCCTCCTGCTCTTTCTTCCTCTCTCCCTCTCTAGCTCTCTGTCTCTCTGTATCTGTGTCTATCTGTCTTTGCCTCTCTATGTCTCTGTCTCTGTCTCTGTGTGTGGGTCTCTTTCTTTCTCGCTCTCCCTCTGTCTCTGTATATCTCTCTTTCATTCCTCTCATCACTTTAGAGCTATGATCCTATGGGCCTTTTCTCCTTCAATATTCACAGATTCTGACAGATACATTTTACAGGTAAGAAAACTAAGGCTGAAAGACTAAGTGACTTTCCTGTGATCACACTGGCAATAAGTACCAAAAGCAGGTCATAAACCCAGGTCTTGCTGACAACAAAATCAACACTCCATTACCTCAGATTGTTGACATAAAGCGATTTAGAAGTGAATACTCTTCATAAAGTCTCTAAATTAGTTAAAGGACTTCTTATCTGATAGATCAGGTATAAATCTTCCACTTGCCAGGAAACCTACACCATCAGGAAACATTATTTACTTCCTTAGGAGTGGAGGGGAAAGGAGTGCTGAGATCAAGAGTAACAAACTTGGACAGCATTTTCAGACATTATTATTTATTCTCCCTTAACAAAGATTTCAAGAGAGATGAATTAAGAATGCTAAGAAGATCATTCTCCCCAACAGAGGTTAAAGTTTAGGTCTTCTGCCCTGCCTAAAGAACAGATTGAGAGAGAATACTTCAGATTCAAGGGTCAAATGGTTGTTGAGGTTTTTAATTTATATCATGCAAACATTTTTTAAAGCCAGAGCCTCTCATTTGCATAAACCCAGTGATTTTTGGTTTTTTGTTTGTTTTTTTCATCAAGAAGAGAAGTCATGTGAATGAATTATAAGCCATAGAGCAACTACCCACCACCATAGCATCTGCATCTGCAGTAAAATGAGCAGGCATCCCAGGGATTCTAAAGAAAGAAGCCTGCTCAATTCCTGCTCTTTCCCTTTAGCTAGATTTTTGTTCTTGATTGTTCTTTATGATGTTTCAGTCCATTTCCTCTTCTGGCACATAGACAGCTTGAACCAGCTCAGATAAGGCAAGTCCTAACATGGACATAACCTCAACCAGACAAAAATACCTTTGGAAATGTGTGTTTTTCTTCCTTCCTTCCTTCCTTCCTTCCTTCCTTCCTTCCTTCCTTCCTTCCTTCCTTCCTTCCTTCCTTCCTTCCCTTTTCTTTTCTTTTTTCTTTCTTTCTTTTTCTTTCTTTCTTTCTTTCTTTCTTTCTTTCTTTCTTTCTTCCTTCCTTCCTTCCTTCCTTCCTTCCTTTCTTTCTTTCTTTCTTCTTTCTTTCTTCCTTCCTTCCTTCCTTCCTTCCTTCCTTCCTTCCTTCCTTCCTTCCTTCCTTTCTTTCTTTCTTTCTTTCTTTCTTTCTTTTTCTTTCTTTCTTCCTTCCTTCCTTCCTTCCTTCCTTCCTTTCTTCCTTCCTTCCTTCCTTCCTTCCTTTTTTTCTCTCTTCCTTTCTTTCCTTTTTTTAAAAAGAAAGTCAACTTTATTTAAAACAAAAAAGACTATTTTTGATTTTTCTGCCATTTCTAGAATTTTCTGTTTGTACACTGGAAATGTGTGAATTTCACCCTTTCTTCCTTTTGAATATAGACTTCAAATCTTCAAAATATATTAAAGTAGATTCTCATAATGCCTCAGTTCAGAGGTTTTCATAGCCTCCTCTCCTCCACACCAAGGGTCTGGTAGTTAGAGTTTGGTGGGGTAGGGTGGCAGGGTTCTGTGAACTTGGATGGGAAAAAATACAACTTCAATTTTATGATTTCTAACTGAAAAAAAAATAACACTTCCTCCAATTATAAGCAGCAATACATTATTGAAATAAGGGATCCATAGTCTTCAGCATATTGCCAATATGATGCAATGGGATGAGTGACCGAAACAAAACAAAGCAAAACAAACAAACAACAACAACAAAAAAAAAAAAAAAAAAAAAAAAAAAAAAAAAAAAAAAAACTTGATACTCATTTTAATTCAGTTCCCTTTTATAAATAAGTTTTACAAAAGCATAATTCTGAACCTTTAGCAATGGTCTATATCATGTATATCCTTTTCTATGGTATCAAAGAACACAGTCCCAGATTCATTCCAACATTTTAGAAGGTTCCCCTAATCACCTTTGTGGTAGCTCTATTGTTTTTCAGTCACATCTGACTGCATCTTCCCATTTAGAGTTTTCTAGGCAAAGATACTAAAAAGGTTTGCTATTTCCCTCTCCATCTCACTTTATGGATAAGGAAACTGAGACAATTAAATGACTTGCCCAAGGTCATAAAACTAGTAAGTTTCTGAGGCTGGATTTGAACTCAGGAAGATGAGTTTTCCAAGACTCCGGATCTAGCTCTCTATCCACTGTGACACCTTCCTACCCTAGTCACCACTGTTGCAAATATATAACATGGTACAGAGAAAAGGCAACACTAGATTGAAAGTTGGGAGATCTGATCTCGAATCCTGGCTCTGTCACGTACTATTTAAGTGTCCTTGTAGAAATCATTTGACCTCCATATATTTCAATTATATAAATATTTAACATAAAATGAGTGGATGGAGCTAGATGAATTTTAAGGCCCAAAGTAAGTGACAAACCTGGGACTGCAGGGTTATTCTACACACTGCTAATTGGTTAACCACTTCACAGCATCATATTTATGATTGGTATCGATGAATTGCTTCCATTTGCTTTTCCAGGACAACATGAGAAAGTTTTCTAACATTATTGATGCCATAGTAGACCCATCACTTCCCCAGTTGTTTTGAGAAGCACATTGTGGACCATAAGGGACTACAGTTCAACTAAGGAAACATAGAATATTGATAAGATCAGTGCCTGTGGACTCAATAGACCTGGGGTATAACTGCTGCTTGCTACCTGTATGATCTGGAAGTCTTAGTTCTACTGTCTAAAATGAGGAACTTTGGTTATGAATATTAGAAATACAAGTCTATATGATGGCCCTTTATGTTCCATGTGACTTTATTTATAGAATCTTAGATAGGTTTTAAGTGAAACCTTCAGAGTTTTCTAAACCAAGGTTTTAAGTCAGCCAAGGCAAAACCTGCGTCATCAGTGAAACCTTACAGTTAAGTTACACTTAGTGGCCTATGAGTGCCTGGCTAGAGTCTCCCTCCCTGCTCCAGCAGCCCTGGCTATGTTTCTTCCCGATGACAGGTAATGGCTTTAGGGTAAAACTACCACTTGACTAGCAGGAGGCCAGCTGTCCTTCCAAGTGAAACCTTGTTTTTTTGTACAGATTCCTGACCCATGTCTAGCCAGGGACAGCTTGCCCAAGTTGCTTGCCTTCCTCCTAAACATCAGGGACCTTTTCCTTCATTATAAGCCATGCTTCCCCAAAAGGCCACTCTTCCCACTGCAAGTATCCCAACCACATCCAGTGCCTGCTATTCAAGTTTCCTCAGGAAAGAGCTTTGTGTCTGGCTTCTGGAGAAAGTTCAAAGAGCATGAAAAGGATGAATAGGTTAGGGGAGAAAAGAACATCCTGGCCGCCAGCATTTCTGCATGTAGTCAAAATACTTTTCTCTCATTTTATGGGCCAGCTTCCCTGAGGGAACCAAGCTGCCTGCATAACCTGCTACCCACTGAATCCAGGTAACAGAGAGTTAAAACACTCGCTCATTGGTTTTTCCCAGATCCTTTTTTTAATTTGCTCTCTTTTTTTGGACAGCTCTGTGAAGGCAGTCTGGTTCGCTGCCTTACCATACTAATGAGACTCATCCATCTGCCTCTGTCATTGCTAGCCTCTCCTTTCTGCTGGAAGTCAGAGATGAACGCTCAGGACAGGTCCTTTCTAGGCTGCAGTACTTAATCATTTCTAAACACGCTAGATGGCCTTAGGCAGTGAAGGCAACAAGCATTTAACCCAGGCTTGGCAGCTCCAGCTTCCCCACATTCTGCCTGTAAGCCTTGATAATGAAAAGTTGCTGGGCTGCTTTTACTCTCCACTTAACCAGATGCTCTTTGCTTCTTGGGGCGAAAGGTTAAATAGATATAAGAACCCATGCTAGTTTTGAAGCCTTTTATTAGGAGTCCTTAGAGTGGTGGAGCAGAGCACATAGCCCTGTCCAATTCCTGTCTAGGTCTCTTGGGATCTTATATTCAGGCCAGGGTCCTCAGCTAACTGCAAGAATGCAACTTTTCAACCAAAACATTTTTAAAATATTTATTTATTGTTGCCATCGTTATTTTTAGCCAAGGTAAAAATCGACACGTCCGAGTTTCCTTCTTCCAGTCACAGTTCTATTTTGAATTATAAGAATTGATAAGGAGGACATTTTCAGATATATTTATATAACTATATAACCATTATACATATAAGATACTGAAACTTTATATACATAAATACACATATACATATATATGTATATAACCACATATTTGTAGATATATTTATATTACAATACATATATTGAGATAAATATATAGCTATATAGAGATAGATACATATAGACACTCATATGTATATATACATATTTATGTATATATACACAAACCAGTGGCAACACCTTATATTAACAACATAGATGAAGCAATTTTTTTTTCCAGAGTGGCTAGGGCTTCTGATTTATTTTTCCACTCCATCTACTGCTCCATATGTCTCTGGAATCTGCCTTTTTCCCAGAGCTCATGTTAGTATAAAGCAATTGTCTGGGATGTGTAAGAATTAAGTATCCCATCATTCAGGCTAGACATGCAATTAGAAGAGTTGCACTAATTTCCACTGCTGAGACCCTGTCACTTTAATTTATCCTTACTTTCCTGCATTTAGGTCTTCTCTGGTCTGAGGCCAAGGGTTTTATATAGTTTCAGGCAGTGGGGCTGGGATGCTGCAGCTAGCTTATGTGTATGGTTTGGAAATAGGAGAAAGAAGGTTACTGAGAATTGGCTCAATGGAACAAAAGCCTTTGTAAGAAGGAAACACACACGCTGTATAAATCTAACTGCAACAACATAAAGTATGCTGGAGCAGAGTTTTAAGACCAGAACACATCTCTGAATTATGGCTTTGGTTTACACACATTTGTGTGGTTTCCCTCTCTGATTTTATGTAATTTATTACTTTCTCATACTGTGTACTAATAATAGCAGACATTATAGAGCAGTTTAAGGTTTACAATGTTTTATATGCATTATCTCACTTGATCCTCATCACAGCCCTGTGAATCAGGTAGAGCAAATATTACCACTCAAGTTTTTTATCAATGATGAGGAAGAAACTTGAGCTCAGAGAGGTTCATTGACTTACTCGTAGTCACACAGTTTACATCAAGCATTGGAACCTGCTCTTTTGAACCCAAGTCTAGTGCTCTCAATACAATATCATGTGGCCTTTTTATTCTTAAAATATGGATATTAAATTATCCATTAAGTTAAATTAAATTGAAATATCATCTTAATCACTACCATTTATATAGAGCTCCAATGTTTGCAAAGTGTTCTATAAATATTTGATTTTGTCAGCACACCAACTCTGGAAGGTGGGTATTCTTATTGTCCCCATTTTTAAAATGAGGAAACTGAGACAGGCAGAGGTTAAGTGATTTATTCATGGTCACACAGTTAAATAAATATCTGAAGTTTAATTTGAATTTAGCTCTTCCTGACTCCAGGTGTGACATTTTATAAGCTGTTAATCAGCCACAGGATTCACTAGCAAGCATTTGTTAAGTACCTCTTATATGTTAGGTGTTGTTCTAAGAGGAAATTCAAACACAAAACCAAAATTGGTCCTGCCCTCAAGATAGTTACAGTCTATTAAAGGAAACAATAGGCACAGAAATAGATATATACAAATTAAATAAAAGGTAAATTGAAAGATTAATATCTTATTAAAAAAAACTACCATCTTACAAGCAAGCAGTGACATTCTATGTATAGGTAGGGTGTGTGTGTGTGTGTGTGTGTGTGTGTGTGTGTGTGTGTATGTGTAAAAGAGGGAGTTAATTCTTTAAACTCCCATGCCAAATCATTTCAATGTTCTCTTGATTCAAAGAGATAATCCCAATGAGGCACAGTAAAAAAAAAAAAAGTTTTGTATTCAAACCATCTTCCTGTGGTTCAAACCCTGGCTTTAGACTTACTACTTCTTCAGTCTCAGACAAATCACAACTCCCCTGGGCCTCAGATCTCTGTCTGTAACATGAAGGGGTTGAATGAATTAGTCTCTAGAATTCTGTCTTCCACTATTTCTAATACAGTGATAGGCAAACCAACCAATCTGGTGCTTTCTTACTCTGGATTTATGATGCCATGAATATCCATCTTTCACAGGGTATAGTCCAAGGCAGCCTTGGAAGAATTGAGAATTTTCCTCAGTAGAGATAGGAAGTTTCTTTTAATTCACCTCAAGTCACGTAGATAATAAGCAACAGGGCTGAGATTCTACCCCAGATCCTCTGATTCCATGGATATCACTATTGCAACCATTTTTGTTCTTTTTATCTTGTCTCTCTTGTCTACCAGATTCTCAATGGTCACCAAATGCCATGTTTATTCTTTCATCAAGTTTATGGTTCATGACATCTCCAAAATGCCAAGCAGTGAGCCCAACACAAAGGATACTGAATCTGATGTTTGAAAATCCAAGGTGAAATTCCACATTTGATATGTGACCCTGGGCAAGTCATTTAATTTCTCTGAGATTGCTTCTTCATCTGTAAAATGGAGCTGGGGGAAAGGGGTGGAAGTAGATGGTCTCTGAGGACTCTTTAAGCTCCAGAATTACTGTATCATGCTATTATCTAACTAGCTTCTGTTTAGGGTTATAGGAAATAACTTTCAAGTCACTCCAAAGTCAATTCTCCTTGTGAAAGGTCCAAGCTCATCAAGGTTTTGAGAAAGTAATGAAAGTTTAATTATAAACCAATTTATGCATTCATAAAAAATTGGAAACCTTTTGCAGGGAAAAAAATCTGTTTTTTTCCCAAATATCATACAGTGCATCTGCTTTTCCCTCATTTTTAAACTAGTGAAAATACATATATGTTCTGAATTTCTGAGTAGAAACACTGAGCTTGAAAGTCTGCATCATGAATTCACTCCTGACAGCCAATCTTTTTGTAATCTATTTCATTTATGTTGTGTGCCTTGGTTTCCCTCTATGTAATTAAACTATAATATCCACTTAACTCAATAGATTTAAATACAAGTTAATTAGTTATCAATTCATTTATCTACTGCTTTTCCTATAAGGATTTCTCAATCTTTTCAATAGTGTATTTTAATGTTCACATATTCATTTTTGAAATATTTCCAGGAAGTAGGTAGGAAGCAAGAATTTCCCTGATTCCATTTAGTAAATGAAGCACAGACAGACTGAGTGATCTGCTGAAGGTCATCGTTAGTGAGAACAGCAAGTTGGATCTCCTGCTCTCTCAGATGTCATATTATTTTAAAAAGCAGCTGAACTTCTTTTGTAACTAGAGGCAGAAAGATGGGAATCTATACCAACCGGTTTTGAATAAATGGATTATAAAAAATAAGATCTAGCTATTATTAGGACTTAAGCATAGAATCTTCTTGGTATATTGTATGGTATATTGCCACTCAGTACACAGGAGATATTTTATAAATGGCTGTACAGTGTTCGTTGAGCAATGTTTATGAAGTAACAGATTTTTAGAACAGATTTTCAATATACATATATGTCATATGTATAATACAATTAGCTGCTTATAAATTTATAATCCTACTTGCTCTCATTTAAAATGAAAAAAAAATTCTAAGCAAAATTTGAAATTTCATTGATCTAACATCGGTCCCCTTTTCCACACCCTAAAATCATATAATCATAGTTAATAGATCTAAAACTCCAGGTCTGAACTCATTAGGGCAGGAAAATATAAGACCTCCTATTGTCACTCCTCAAGAATTTCAAGGATAATGTGTGGGCCCATGCTTGTCCCCAGACGTGGAGATCATCTCTGTTCATCACATCCCCTAGTCAAGGACTGGAATGATCACTTATGATGTCAAGAAAAGCAGCTTATGACTTCAGCTGGGAGTAAACATTTGTTGGAGATGAAGCAAGTCATCAGAAACACAGATGCTGTTATTATTAGTATTACCATTATGCAAATTTCTTTAGAACTAAAGAACAAGGGAAGAGAAATATAGAACATAAATGACATGCAAGAAGAATTGCCTCTAAGAAGGATGCTTTTGAAGGTTTTCTATGCAGCTCTTTAAAATCAATGGAGTAATTAAAAGTGGAAAAAAATATGGTAGTGCAAGGAAATAAAAAGACTAGGTCTGGAAAATATTAGATATCCCTGAATAGTCTTGGAACTAATAATGAGCCTCAAAAATGAAAAACAACAAGAGAAAAAATTGCCTCAACATATTTCCTTGGAGCTTAAAAAAGTCTCCATGTGTATGTAGGGAGGAAGGAAAAAGTTTAATTCCTGTCTTCTACTGTTATTCCACTGCCTTTGCACTTTTAGCCACTGAGGTGACTGTATAGGGCACAAATGGATAAGCAGAATTTCTATATTTATACCCTGAAGCCTTTTTCTATCCCTGTTCTTGGGTTCCAAGCTGTAGGGCCATGATGCAGGAGAGCTGGTACTATAATGAGGTCCTTTGGGTATTTCCTGAGATTAAACCAATGTGGACCCAAGTTATAGCATATTCTATTGGAGACTAGAGTGTCCCACTTCCAGTAAGATATGTAGAACATTATGTGTTTGCACCTTTAATGTAGTCCATTCCTACACTTCATTCCCAAATTATCTATTATAGACTACAATATTATTCACATTTCAAGTGTTACAACACAGAAACTCAGGACAATAGGGACCTTTGAAGAATTGTTTATTCAGTCAAAAATAATTTACTAAAAACTTGCTCTGTGCCTAACACCATACAAAATCCACAATTCATCTTTCCAAACTATTAATTATTTTTTGCAGAACACTTTTTTTTTACAACAACCCTTTGAATTAGGCAATGCAAATAGCATTTATCCCATTTTACAGATAAGGAAAATTGAGAACAGTCAAATCATTACCCATTGTTCCAATGTTGCAATTTAGAAATGAAGCCAGATATCTCGAGTTCAAAAAGCTCAAGGTTTTTCCTCTCATGTCACAATGCTTGTCCTAAGTCTCCTTGTCTTTGCATCAGAGTTTTACTGAAAACTCCCAGGCAAAAAAAGAGAGACAGAAAAAGAAGCCATTGGCATGAATTCTTAATTTTGTCAAGCCATCATACTTGTTAATGTCAGACTATGACTAAATAAATATCTCAGTTTGCTGTAATATGGCTCCATATATGTGTGCATTTATATACATGCATATAGATAAATATATACAACTTGGCATGTGCTCAAGAATATATGCCAAGATAGACTCCCAGCTTTATATACACATGTAGCTCATGTATATCAGTGCATATGGCAGTCGAGGGAATATAACTAATCAGTAGAACATGTTTTATTCCAGATGTTTTTATCATATTTTCTCACTATCACTAATAAAAAATCACCATAGTTGTTCTACTTGGACAGTTTGATTGGTCTTTAATCCCAAATCTCATTGAAAGAAGGAATACAAGCCATTTTATGTCTTCTAGAACTCAACAAAAATGTTGCTATATCAGTGACCAGTAAAGTGGTGAGAATCCACAGCTCATCTCAATTGAAAAAAAAAAAAGGACAAATCAAGAAACCAAATCAGATAAGTCAATATCAAGGAAAGGTTATATTATTATTGTTTTGTTTCCAGCTTCCTATAACTATTGCTCCTTCGGCATCTAACTATACCCTTCCAATAGCTAGCTTTCTACTTATCTGTCTTTTTTTTTGTTTGTTTTCTATTTTCTCCTGAGAACATGCATAGTAGATTAGGGCTGTGACTTATAGTTATGGCTCACAGTCAAGAAGACCTGAGTTCAATCCTACCCTAGATACATGACTGTTGTGTGACCCTGAGGCAGTCAATCTTTCTTATCTTCCATTTACCTATCTGTTATGCAACCTTAATGACAACATCCATGTCACAAAGACTGCTTTGAAGTTGAAATACAATTATAAATCTTAATACTCTTTTAATGTCAATTTGTTTTCTTTTTCCTTTCCTTCCAGTCAAGAGAAGTGAATTTCTCTTTCCTACTCAAATGCAATGGACTCCAAACTGTTTTCATTTATTTATTCATTCATCAAATATTTATTACATTTACCTCTTGTATGAAAATAATTTTCTAGGCAAAGAAAGAGATACAAAGATAAATAGAATGTATAGGATTCTTGTCCTCAATGAGTTTGCTTATCTTTCTCCTATATTTTCTTCACTATCCATTTCCAACCAGTATCACCAATGACCATAAATTTGTTTACACCAAATCCCATATTGTTCTCTACCATGTTCCAGAGTACATATACCTGGGCCTGGCTTTGACCTGTATTACTCATGTGTTTTTCTTGTATCACATGAAGGTCATTTATATACTTTCCATTTGTATCCTTTCTCCCATCTAATCTGTCTCAAATTCTACTGGAAAAAAATATCTCCCTCTTATGATCTGATACACAATTTGATAAGTTTTTGAGGGGCTCCCTAGTCTACTTAACAATTGGGTCTTATCTTGACTATCAAAACCCCATCTTAGTCACTCCTCATTTCATATCATCTTTCACACAAATCTTCTTGGATTATCCCTTTTGTTAAGAAAAAAGTAATCTAATTTTCAGATTTTCTTCCATAGACTTATCATGACTATTACTTATTCTTTTCAGCTATCTATAAACCTGTTCTCTCATTTAATTAATAATAATGGCATTTATATTTTGCTTGAACATTTCCAAAGT
This sequence comes from Antechinus flavipes, assembly GCF_016432865.1. Taxonomy (NCBI): domain Eukaryota; kingdom Metazoa; phylum Chordata; class Mammalia; order Dasyuromorphia; family Dasyuridae; genus Antechinus; species Antechinus flavipes. The sequence goes on from NC_067401.1 coordinate 273,603,643, forward strand.
AACTTATATATAATATAGATGGATATATATATATGTATACATATATATGTATAGATACACAACACAAACACACACATACACACACATACATATATATGGTTATCCTCAAACCTTCCTCACATATAACATTGTGACAAAACAAATGGAATGAGTATCCTTATGTTCTAACAATTTTTCCCCAACTATGTTTCCCCCCCAACATATATATATAACCTTCCTTTCAAATACATTGTGAATAACTCCCTCAGTGCCCTAGTGATTGCTTTGCATCCAGCATAGATCTTTTTCTCTCTCCACATTAGATCCGATTTAGTTCCCTTTTTACCATATCAAAACCATATCCAGAATTGTGATATTCGAGTCCATCTTTTGTTCTTGGTGGTGGAAAACTTTTATTATAAAAAAACCTTTGCATATTATTCTGAGTCAGGTCTAATTTAAACCAATCCAGTAATTGAAGCTCAGTATTAAACTCAAGTTATTCTTCATGGACCATGAAATTTCAATTAAATACAGCTTTAATTGAGCTAAGACTAAAAATAATAGATTAAAGATAAAGATTAAAATTGCTAAAATACAATTCAGTTAACACACTACTCCCTTCATTGTCTATACTCTCAACACAATAACCATGCTGAGTAAGAAGGGCATCACCTCAAGGCAGCAGAGATTCTATTAAAACCTCTGATACTAACTTCACGTTGGTTTCAATTTTTATCATTCAGGTGTCAAGGAAACCAAACCAATAATGATCCTAAAAAGTTACTAGGTCATTGGAGTGGAGTGTAAACTAATATACCCTTTCTGGGAATAATAAAAGTATTAATTTAATTATAGTTCTAAAACTGGAAAGACTTTTTTGGGGGTGGAAGGGAGGTGATAATAATTAATGAAGCAACAAGGCAACTGTTAAGAACATGAGAAGATGACCAGAATAGAATCAAAAGTAGTAGTTCCTGACAGAAATAAAAGATCCCATGAGGAATTCATCAATGAAACCAGTAGGTCTCCAGGTAACATATCTGGATATGAAAAGGTTAAGTTTTCAGGCTATAGTTTCTGATTTTGACAGCAAGGTAGATTGAAAGAGTACAATGGATCTAACTTATCATATATTCATTCTCTCTGACTGCAACCTGCAAATGTGTTTGAGTTAGTAAATGTCTAGATCTCAAGGATTGGAAATGCAGCCTCACACTCTTTAAATCTAACTACACAGTTTATTGATAATATAAACTCTTCCAGTGGCACACACATACAAAAAGCCTGCAAGGATATGTATGCCAATCAGTATTATTGCCCCTCAGTTTCTCAGACATTTATTCTGGTTTCTGAGAAGTAAAATAGGACACAAGTTACTCACGGGTAAACCAGACCTACCTGGATAAAGTCTAGATTTGAGTGGCTACAATTAGGATCAGTAATATATAAATTCAAGAAGGTTCTTTTTCAAATGCAGTAATCTAGGTAAAGCAGATCCCAAGCACTTTTGATGATAATAATCAAAAGTAAACTAAATACAAATATACACAAGAATTGGTAGCATTCCTTTGATGCCAGGAAAAGTGATCATATCCTCTTTCAGAAATGAATTATTTCACAAAGTAAGGAATTAGGCTAGTTGTTCTGAGAATGAAGATAGAAACAAATTGGGTCAATTCAAAATATTTTGACTTTTAACAGTTTAGTGTATAGCAGGGCAATGTAAACATAGTATTGAAATATTAAAATTTTAGGCCAATAATATTTAAATAAACAGTGCATAGAGCAGAATTAGCCATAGTCAACAAAGGAAAAGACAAATTCCACTTTGTATTTAGATTTTTGTTTTTCATTCTAGCTCTGTCTTCCTTTTCTTCCCCCTTTCTGAGGGAATGGATTCAGATGTTGTAAAGGCATTTTAATGTGTTACACTGGGTTCCTTAACTGTCTTGTCAGTTCTCCCCAAAGCACCATGCATAGAGTGTTCTAAAGACAGTAAATACCATTAATGTCTTTGACTAATTAATCTTTGATTAAGTGATTTGGAGATTTCTAACTCTATGACCAGAGAAATGATGTTTATAAATTAATTGTTCCTAAATAACTATTTTAATCTTGCCATATACCTTTTAAAAATAAAATAGTTTTTTTTTTCCAATTTGGTATAGCCATTGTACAGATATCAAAACCCTAAGGCAAGAAACTAATGCACTGCTGTACCATAATCTAAAGAGGAGTGTGTGTTCAGTACATTAGCATTAAAAATTAGTTCAACCACAAACTGTTCATGCTTTAAAAGGATTTAAAATTCAAAGTCAAGCCACCTTTCAATATGTGCCCTATGCCTTCACCAATTTCCCTAGCTAACTTAAGAAACACTACAATGTTTTTCTTCCTTCTTCTCTCATTGCCAAGTTCATTCCAGAACAGTTGCACTAAGGGGACAAATAAAGAAGCACAGCCCCCTTTTCTGTTCCAAAAGTTAGAGAGACTATTGTGAAGTTTAATTCCAGTGGTCTTCAGAGAATGTCTCAAAACATCAAAGAATAAGAGGTAAAAGGAACTTCACAGACCAACTCCATTATTTTAAAAGAAAACTGAAGTTTTAGTCAAAGTAAATGCTTTCTTTGGTAAAGCATCAAAACTGGAGTATGAACCCTAACTTTCTCCTAACTCCAGAGCCAATGTTTTTTCCCCCTCTAACATACTATCCCTATTATTCCAAGATACAAAGTTAAGGGCATATGTGAATAAAGTATCAAAAATTACTTAAACATTTTACACTTTCTCCTCTAATGACAGTCACAAAGACTGGAGTGGAAATTCAACCTCAGACACTTACTAACTATGGAACCCTAGACAAATTATTTAAATCCTGTCTGATTTAATTTCCTCATAGATAAAAAGGAGATAATAATAGCACTTATATCCAAGAGTTGTTATGAGGACAAAATGAGATAATATTTGTAAGGTTTGCTTTGCAAACCTAAAAGTGGTATATAAATAATAGTTATCATCATTGCCTTCATCATCATCATCATCATCATCATCATCATCATCATCATCATCTACCTTGCCATTTCTCTGTAAGAACAACAAAACCACAGCATCTATCCTAACATTGTGCCTTCTGGCTCACCAAGCCATCTGTCCTCCTCTGCTCTTCCAGTTCACAGGAATGTCTATTTGACATAATTCACACCAAGTCACTATTGAACTCTTAAATTTCAACCTAATGAACTTTTGTCAATCATCATCATTCTTAAACTCTGGGTTTTTTGACGTTGATTAGATATTTCTCTCTGATACTCTTTTCTCTCTAGATTTCTTTTACATTGCTCTCCCCTGGTTCTCCTAACTGTGATTTCTCATTGCCCCATTCTGAGATTTCACAAATAAGGAAACTGAAAGAAATAGCAATTGTGATATACCCAGGGTCACATAGCTAGTAAATGTCTGTGAATAAATTTAAACTTAAGTTTTCTTGACTCCCGGTTCTCTTGACTACTCCACAAAGCTGCTCCATATATAATAGTATATAATTAATAAATAATATTTAACTTAATGTTATAAAATATCAGGATAGGAGACTGTGCATTTCTTCTTGTTTTAATTTTCTATTCTAGAAGGATTCATTGCTTCCAGTTCTTTGCCACTCACTTCTCAATTATCTGACATCTGGCATATGTCAATGAATAAATGGTTGCATGGTACAGTGGAAAGAGCTGATATAAAAGGATCTGGGTTCAAATCTCAGCTCTGACACTGCCCAACTATGTGACCTTGGGTAAACAATTTCACCTCCTTGTACCTTAGTTTCCTCAATTATAAAATGAAAGTATTGAACTTAATGATTGCTAAAGTCACTTTCAGCTTTTAAACCTGTATCCTTATAACCAGCTTCCTTTCCCACTTTTTTGAGAGGGAGGAGTGGGGCACAGCTAATTATTAAAGTCAAAACATTAAAAATGATTACTTGTTAATTACAACACAGACTGTATCCCTTGGCCTGAAGTCTTATGTGAGACATGGTAAAATAAAAAAGGGTCCCTTCTAGAGTTAGAGGATACTGAGTCTAGTCCTAGTTCTACTGCTAACTATTTGTATTTACTCTGTGTGCTCAGCTTTCTTATTTGTAAAATTAAAATTTGTAAAAAATAAAGAAAATTTGTAAAATTGTAAAAAAAATTACAAAAAAATTGTAAAATTAATTTCTAAAATTAAAATTACTTGTAAAAGTAAAATTACTAGATTGTAGGATCATAATTGATACCAGAAAGACCTTTGTAGAGTTCAACTCTTTCAATCTCTTCCATATATTCTTGAGGACACTGACTCAGCTGAGCTAAATTATTAAAGGACTTGTCCAATGACTTTTTCAGTAATTTTCAATAGTATCTGATTTTTGTGACCACATTTGGGTTTTTCTTGGTGGTTTGCCACTTCCTTCTCAGCTCATATTATAGATGAGGAAACTCAGGTAAACATGGTTAAGTGAGTTACTCAGACTTACACATCTAGTAAGTATCTGAGATCAGATTTGAACTCAGATCATCCAAGTCTAATCTTCCATCCATTGTGTCACCCAGCCACCCAAGGATACAAAAGGACTCAGTGTAACACACAGGATTGAAAACTGTGACCCCATTTACTTTATTCTTTCTACTATATGATCTCTAAGGTCCCTTCAATTTCTAAATCTGTGTTTTGTATGCAATAAGAACAAAGACTCAGATCCATTTATCACCAATGACTCTTTGAATATAACTCACATGAGTTAGTGACTGATATTTTCATATACAAAGGAAAAACAATTCCAGAAGTAAGAAAGTAATTATTTCTTAAGCACCTACTAAGTATCAGGCACTGTGTGAGGCACTGCAAAACACAAATATAATAAATAAAACAATCTCTGTTCTCAAGAAACATAATTTCCAACAATGAAGGCAAGGACAGTTTATAAGTATATGCAGAAATATTAAGAATAAAGAAAAACTATACAATTAAATATGATAGATATAAAGCAAAGGTGCAAATACTTGATCATCAAATAATAATATTGCAGTTTCCTCTAGCCTTAAATACTAATACCTTCTATAGAGGATACAATTTTTTTTTCATTTATCTTCCAAAGGAGGTTGTTCAAACAAACCACCACCTGCTACCCCACTAGGCGATATGTCCTGGCTTAACTCAGAGCTGGCACCAGGCTATATAGAACAAACTATCTTTAGTTTCCTCAGTAGGCTTCTGATTAAGATACACCCTTTCCTGCCCTTCTTTAGATTCCTCAAACATCACAAAATTAGTTGGTTTGTCCAAAATTGAGTCAGAAATTCAGAATATTACTAAATGAAACACAAGGGTGATAGACCTAGATAGGTTGATAGGCCTACTTTTCATGAGTTTTTTTAACTATGTAGGGGTGTATCAATCAATCAATCAATAAACATTACTGAAACACGTATTATAGACCAGGCATCCTGCAAAGCATTGAAAATACAAAAAGAGGCAAAAGACAATAACTACCTTTAAGGAGCTTACAGTCTAATGGGGAAGACAACACTAATACATACAAAACAAACTAAATATATGGGATAAAAAAGAGATGATTAACTGAAGGGAAGTACTAGAATTAGGAGAGGTTTGGAAAGGCTTCCTGTAGAAAGTGGGATTTTAGTTAGGATTTAGTCAGAGAGCTTATAGTCAGAGCAAAGAAGAACATTATAAACAGGGGGAACAGTCAGAAAAAATACCGAAGCTTCTCTCAGCAGCTTTTTCATTAGAGTATTTAGCTTGTTGAATAGCCAGGAGATCAGTGTCATTGAACTGAAGAATATGTGTTGAAGAGTAAGCTGTAAAAAGACTGGAATGGTAAGAAGGAAGTAGGTTTGAATGGCTTTTAATGTCAAACAGTATTTTTCTATTTGAAATTAAGGGTGATAGGAAACCACTAGAGTTTATTTGGGGAGGGAGCAGATGGGGTGACATTTTCAGATGAGCTTTTGGAAAATCACTTTGTGGCTGAATAGGGAATGAATTGGAGCAAGAAGAGACTTGAGACAGGTTGAACCACCAGCAAACTATTGCAATAATTCAAATTTGATGTGATATAGACCTGCACTAGAATGGTGGCAGTGTTACAATAGAGATGTACAAATAGAATAGGCATGTACAAAAAATATTCCAAAGGTGAAATCAATAGGCTTTCGTAGCAAATTGGATATGATCAGAATTTGGGGAATGATGAGAAGACAGTGAAGAATGCATAAGGACTCAAGTTGTGTAACAAAGCTAGGAGGTGGAGAAAATTTAGAGGAAAAGAAAACAAGTTCTATTTTGGACATTGAGTTTAAGATGTTTATTGTATATGAAGTTAAATTTGGGAGGCTGGAGATCAGTGGAGAATTTGGGGCACTAAAGGTAGATTTTAGAATCATCAACATAGTAACATTTATTAAAGACATGGGAACTAATGAGATCACAAAATGAAATAGTATAAAGGGAAAAGAAAAGAGAGCTTGGAACAAAACCCTGAAGGTCAATTATAGTTAGAGGATGATCTGGAAAAGAATTCAGCAAAGGAGATTGATAAGGAGAAGTCAGATAAGTAGGATAACAACCGGGAGAAAGTGGTATGACAAAAACATAGAGAAGAGACTATCATGAAGGAGAGCAATATCAATGGTGTCTCAGGCCACAAGTCCTCATTTCTTCCCTGGAGTAATGCATTAGCCTTCTTGTTGGAGTCCATGCTCCATTTGTTTACTGAAAAGATTTTTCAAAAGTATAGGTCTAACCATCTTATCCCTCTTCTCAGTGAACTCCAATGACACCCTCTCACCTTCAAGATTAAATATTAAATCCTACCATTAAACAAAAATATGTATGTATATGTGTACATACATATACATATATAGGTAATATATACTCACATATATATATATATATATACATAAATCATTACATACACACTTCTATTAGTTATTTCTAAAAATGCTAATCTCATGCTGGTCTTATGAAGCCCTTTATAACCTGGTCCCTTTCTACCTTTTTGATCTCTTTTTACTTTTTCCCTTTACACATATTTTGACTTCTTTTCCATTCCTTATACAAGCTACTCCATCTTCTGATTCCTGCACATTTTCACTGACCCACTGTCTGAAATGAATGTTTTAATCGTCTCTGACCCCTGGTTTTTTTTTTTCTGGTTTCCTGTAAATTTCATCTAAATTGCTATCTTCAGCAAGAAACCTTTATTAGTCCTCCTTGCTAGTGACTTTCCTCTAAGACTACCTGGAAGTAGATACTATATATCCCATGGTCATTTTTAGTCATTCTGATATATATCTAACCACTGAATCCAGATGACTCTGGAGGAGAAAGTGAAGCTGGTGATTTTGTACAGCCCACCCACACTGAAATCCAATTCACTTGCTTATCACGACATCACCTCCCTGATATCATGGTCATCCCGAAGAATGAAGGACAAGAACAATAACATTCACAATTGAGCACCAATTTGTAAATTCTAAATATTAAAGACGAGATTAAATTTTTTTTAAAAACTATTGATCTAATTAATCAATAAATCTAGAATTCAGTGTTATGGAAAGGCTAATAAGATAAGGCATTAGTTAATCTGATTTTAAAACAAAGTAAGAAGAAAAGCAAATTTCCAGGATCAAAAATAAAAAGGGCAAAATCACTACCAATGAAGAAGGAATTAAAGAAGTCATTTGAGTATGTGAAAGTCCCTTAAAAACAGGGACTGTTTTCTTTTTGTTTGTTTGTTTTTTTATTATGTTTTTGTTTTGGGTTTGTTTTTTGTTTTTGTTTTTGCTTTTCTTTATATCTCCATTACTTAATATAGTGTCTCTTATATTGCTAAGTATGTAATAAATGCTTGCTGAGGAGTAATTGATTGACCTAACAACCCTTAAACTTAGCTACTCTATTACTGCAACTTATCAGACATTTTCTTCCATCCTACAACAGAATCTTCCTCTATATATTGTCTTTTCCAATTATATTGTGAGCTCTTTGAGATCAGAGATTGTCTCCATTTTCTATTTGTATCCCTAGCATTTGATACAGTAATCAGCTTATAATAAGAATAAATAGTTTTTATTTCTTCATTTTTTCATACATCGAAAGTAGTTTTCATAAAATAATGACTTCTTTTAGGGGCATCTTATTGTTTACCTTGTTTCTTTACCTAGTGTATAGTCTAGTTCTGAAAGGCTATCCTTTCCCTTTTCCCCTCTCTCTTAGACACTGCTATCCTTTGGGTCTCATCCAAAATCTTTTTCAAAAGTTCTCAGGAAGGATGAACAGTGTACTGTGTGCCTGGTTCTGAACTCATGCCTCACCACGTGGCAGGCAGCAGGATGGCTCCATATATCAAGCCAGCTGTGCCGTCTCCGTTTATTAGCTGTGCTGCTGAGAAGAGTCTAAAAGAGGGACAATTTTATTTTATTTACTGATGGCATTGTGTCAGTAGCTTAATCAATAGATATGGGCTAAGAAGAATAATGCTGATACTTTGCCCATGAGACAAAAGGGTTAGAAAGAAAGCTTATTTTGAGTATTAAGAGGAAAACTTATCAAATGTAGGCTAGGCCCTCAACTACAGTTTTCTGAGAGTGGGAGAAATCTTAGAGCTGCAATTCTCATTCAGCCTTATCCCAGAGACTCATCAAATAGTAAAATAATGTATCCTGAAAAGGGGTTTCTTTTGGTATCTTCAGGAAAAGACTGAGAGGAGGAGAGAAGGAGGGAAGGAAGACAGAGATAAGAGAGAGAGAGAGAGAGAGAGAGAGAGAGAGAGAGAGAGAGAGAGAGAGAGAAAGAAGGAGGGAGAGAGGGAAGGAAGGAGGGAGGGAGGGAGGAGGGAAAAAAGAAAAAGGAAAAAGGAAGGAAGAAGACATAATTCTTATTATTAACATTTTCTTCTCACTATAGATGATGCTTTCCTACATGTGCCCATATCAATCAAAAATTTTAAAATCAATTTAAAAAGCAAAATTATACCTGGAAAGGATATAAGTCCAGCTAACCATTTGGCTGTCAGGAACATGGTGCCTATTTTCCAAATGAAGATAAGGATCAATCAGAAATTTGACTTGACACCCTCTCTCCCCGCTGCCCCACCAACTACAGACCAAGAGTACCCAACTTTTCTAGAATGTCTTTGACTGAGATTTGAAGACTATGGGCCAGGTTGCTTTTATTTCACCATTCTCTTGGTGATGATGGAAGCATACGTATATCTCTTTTTTTACAGAGAGCTAGACGAGTCAGGATTTTCTGAAGTGACATAACTGGGCTAGCTACTGGCTCCCTCTGCCTTTTTAAAAGCCCAATCTGAAACTCTGGCCCATAAGTGTTCATATTTGAAAATTGCTGGTTCCAACCGTACTTAAATCTCCAATATCCATGCTGAAAGAAGGAACACTGTTATAAACTCTGTCTTTGACAGGCAAAGAACTTAACCAGGACACCTCAAGCCCTGTCCTAGTTTTGCTTCTCTCAGAGTCAGAGCCTTATTTGAAAGCACCATCTGGGCCAGAAACAAGAGAGATTTGATCATTTTTGAAGTCACATCCAGCACCGTTTGAGTGACTGCTTCTTTCTTTCTTTCTTTCTTTCTTTCTTTCTTTCTTTCTTTCTTTCTTTCTTTCTTTCTTTCTTTCTTTCTTTCTTTCTTTCTTTCTTTCTTCCCCCTCCCCCCCCTTTTTTTTTTGCACTGAAAGACAAAGAATGGGTTTTGCACTCTGAGCCCTTCCTTCCCTGCTTCAATAAAGTTATCGGCTGACTAATGAATGTTCGCTGTAGTACTCCCTGTGGTCAGTGGGGCTGTTGTTTAATGAATTGCTTAATGTGCTTGATTACTGTTACAATGTTGAATGAGGAAAAGGCAAGCGAGATTTGAAAAGCTCACTGGAGGATATGATGGAAACGAGTTGGATCAATAGGAACTTTTTTGCTCTTCTCTGATACACGCATTCTGGACTACATTGTTCCAGTTGGGGCATAATGCAATTCTGTGGCTTGTTGTCTTTTTATAATTCACAAATATAAATCTCCTTTGACATTGGGTTTTAGGGCTGGCCTTCCTGGAGTTATAAATGATCCCCAGACTCCAGTCCCGGTTACTCACATGGACAGATAAATTAATTAGGAAAACTTTTATGCCAATTACTTTATGCCCTTGGCTTTCATATGTTTCTGAAGAGCAGCAGCTAATTAAAGATATGATTCATAATTACTGGTCGATAGAGTAGTTGAGTAATGGAATCAGGAACTGTTCCAAAAAAAATTATCCATCTCATCATTACTAATTGTTACATAATACATAAGGCTGTAGAATTCAAATAAAAAATTACTCACTCTGAAAGGCTCATTCAACTTTTTTTTTACTTAACAATTATAAACATAGAATCACTTCTCACTTTTTAAAAGATAATAATTTTTGAATAAATAATTATACTTATATTTCACATTCACAAATGGATTTAGAAAATTAATTCTAAATTTTAGTTAGAACAGAAAACATGATCCATGAAAATCATTCTGTCTCTTGCCTAGAAAAACAGTTTATTGGTGATGACACCAGGTGAATTTATCTTCTACTTCCAGACTTGGTGTATTAATGGGAGGATTTTAAAGGTTTTATTTGGTTTTCTTTTGGTAATCATGACATTTATGTTAAAAAAAATTCAAATGTTATTGATTAGAAAACTTTTCAGGGAAGAAAGCATAAGACATTGATACTTTGTAGGAATTGAGGGGTGACTTTTGAGGGGAATTTTTGTTTTTATGGGAAAGTAGAGTACTTTCTATATGGGTTTACAAGTCACTTTACATCCGTTATTTCATTTGAGTGTCACACCAATCCTGTGAAGTAAATGTTATCATCTCCATTTTATAGGTAAAGAAACTGAGGCTTAAGAGATTAAATAGCTTGACCAAAGTCACACACTCAGAGTCAGAATTCAATTCAGGTCCCTTATTACTCTAAGTCCAACACTCTCAACTAGACTATGCTTTTTCCTGACTGACTTTTCCCTGAATTCCTTTACATTGGTATGAATACCAACCTTGGTCCAGGGGAATCATGGTTTATTTAACTTAGTATTCCTTCCAACCAGTAGATAATATAAAAATATTTTGTTGCTGTGAATTATATTGATGGAATCCTTCATTAGTTAATGAATTAAGTAATTAATTGAAGAAACTATAAATCTGAAGTTGTTTTGTGTGCAGGAATGGTGTTTGTTTTTGAAAGAAACTAGGACTGAGTCCTTCTACTTTTTAACTATACATGGTATTGTTAACTAATCACCAACATGAGCTATTTGATGAAAAACAAATTCCTGATCTAAGTATAACACTTACATACTAAAATAACCCCATTTGGGTTTCCACAAAAATCATGTCATTTGTGTTTCTATATGAACTCCCAATTATCTTCTTGGTTCTACTCTTGGGATTTCTCTTTCTGTTCCTTCCCATTCATCCTTGCTGCTGCAGATCTTAGAATTATGTCTTCTAAATCAAAACTATCTCATTACAAATCCTTTCTGTTCCAGGATAGAGTTTTCCGTATAGGAGCTGGAGAAATGATAAGAAGAAAGAAAGGTAAATTGTTCCTCTCTTTTCCTCACCTTTATGAGAGGGGAGCTTCTCCTAACTTGGAGCCTCCTTCCCTTACTATCTTTTGCCTAAAAGTCCTGTTCTTCTCCAAAAACTTCAGCCTCTCAACATTCATTTCTCTGTCAGCATCTTCAAATAAACCTTCCTTTATGAAAGAGAAAGAGAAATGTTTGAGGAAAAATTGGGCTCACTATTGAAATGCTAGAAAATCTTACCTTAGTGTCTAGGGTGACATTATCAGCTATTCTTGTCACTCCCACTTCCAAACATCATTCTGTAATGCTTTTAGACTACAATTTGTAAAGAGGGAACTGCCTATACTATATAGCTTTTGAGAATTGGAAGAGATCTTAGAGATCATCTAGCCTCAGTGCATTATTTTACAGAAAATAATATTAAAGGCCAGAAATGTTGTGATTTGCTAAAGGTATTATACCTAATTTAGTGGCATTTCTGGGACTGGAATCCAGAGCTACTGACTACGTTATCTTGGGTTCTCTCTATATTCTACACTGCTTAACACATCCTTATTTACAACACCTTACAACTAAGTTACTAAGTATCTCCTAAATATTTCTTCTGTGTTTTTCCCATTACATTTATTAAATAAAGGCCTCCAATACGGCACAGAGATGACAGAAAACATAAACAACTACAGTGGAAGGACTTTAAGTAGGTTGTATGTATGTCTAAGATGGGGCTACCAAATTTGGGAAATTCTTTCATTTACTTATGAAAAAATCCCCAGAGAAGATTGACTTTAGATTTTGAGTAACATGAGTTACTCAAATCTATTCTAAATGAACAGATTTGATAATAAAATGGTGTGGCAGCAGAGGAAAAGGAATCCATGTAAAGGTAATGATATATTTATGAGATTGGCTGGATAGGGAATTATCAGTGAGGTCAGTAACCAGTAAAACCCGGCTAAAATAGCATTAGTAGCATTAGCAAAATAGGAAGTTGTACACTGATCAGTTTCTATTGAACCCAAGATCAGGAATTGTTGCTTAAGCCAGAACTCTCTGGTCTCAAGTGTCAGCCAGAGACAGGTTCCCATAGCCTAAGAAGAAGTCTGGCAAATAAAAGTTGTAAGTCTATTCACATAGAGGAGAGGTAATATAGGAGTGGAAAGAGAAATGAGAAGTTTTTCACGTTAAAAATAGAAGCCAACGAAAAATATATATTTACTTTATTTCCAAGGAGTAGCAAGTGGAAAGAATGGAAGGACTGCTTAGAATGTGTTGATTAATAGTTTGCCTTTTTCACGGAACTTCCCATTTGCCCTTGTGCTGAGGAGCTGTTCAACAACTGACATGAAAAACCTTGTGATGCCAAAGGCTTAAGTTAAATATCCCTTATTACTTGGAAAGAAAGAGATCCTCAGACAGCAATGACACATGATGATGATGATGAAAAAGGAGAAGAAAAAGAAAAAGGAAGAGGAAGAAGATAGATGATAGACAGATAGATAGATAGATAGGTAAGTAGGTAGGTAGAGCATTTATTAACTACTTGCAATGTGCCAGGCACTATAATATTTTAATATCATGCTCCTTCCTTATTTGATGAAAAGTGTCTTTTCCATTTAAGGATGGGACATTTGACCACGCAGTTTCCATTTTCTTAGTACCAGATTTCAAAAGCTCCAGGCCTTGGCAAGACCAGCAAAGATTCAGCACAGAAACATTTCAAGCACACCACCTGCTGAGCTTTCCCAATTTAACAAACTTATGTGAGGTCTGAAGAGAGCAAATGAATGTGTTTTGAAAATAGGACCAACTGTGCAACCATTTTAATGGTAGTTTCTCAGGTCAGTACTATTCCTAACATTTTCCTCAGAACAGTTCAGAAGCCTGCTAGCTCCTGGCCAGCTTTAAATACTACTTTTTTCCATTAAGTTAACTTAAAAGACAAATCCAGCCATTGGAACCAGCTCTTTTAAAGATGTTGTTGGGATCAGAGTGTGGACAAAAGGCTAAAGGTTTCTGTGAGCTGAAGATTAAGAAGAATTCAAGAAGAGAATCTCAAAAAGGACTACCCCCCCAAAATGATTATTTTCCATCTGAATCAAAAGAATATTTTTCATAAGAACAGAAAAGCAAGCTCAGTTTTCTTTCTGATTGTCTTTAAAACTAAATAGATTTTTTAAAAATCAAAGAATTTTGAACCTAGAAAGAACCTCAAGACACCACCTGATCAAAATATTTGCTTCCTCACAAGAAAAAAAAGGTCATCTGTTTAAATTTGTGTTCTTTCTCATATCCCTATGTAAATCAGTGGAAGCTTTCCCCATCTGCAATATCACTCTCCTAAAGAGCAGAATCCCAAGATCTTGCAGCTTCCTACTATGTACACAGCTAAAGCTAGATAAAGAAGGAACAATCCCTGACATACAGTTCACATTCAATCCAATTTTCATCTTCTCAGCAAAGCCACATATCTCCCTAGATCTCGGACTCCCACCAACTTCAGATCAAACTCCTGACGTGAAGGAGACGCACAACAGAACAGAGGGGATGGAAACCACACTGACTAAATACAGATCACACCACGTATTCAATTGCAGTCGATGAGGCAAAGGGGATGAAAAGCTGGAGCACCCCTGGAAACCATGCACACTCAGGATTTCAAAGCTGGGCTTGATTTTCTCACCATTTACAGTGGAGAAAACAGACACCCTTTTGAGCAGCTGAGAGTTTTGCATTTGGCCTGGCCTGAAGAAAATGCTAATGATAAATTATCTATCTATCTATCTATCTATCTATCTATCTATCTATCTATCTATATATATATATATATATATATACCGGTATAGATATATATATAGATATATATATAGATATAGATATAGATATATATATATGCATTTACAAAGGTTTTTGCAACTAATTACACTATATAGAAGGTGGTATGTTATTAATCCCATTTTAGAGATGAGGAAACTGAGATTCCAAATAGAGGTTTCTTTACTTAAGAGATGACCTAATCAACATACTTGCCTTGTCACCAGAGAAAAAACAAAACCATCAAAAATAACAGATTGCTTGTTTAAATTTGTGTTCCTTTTCATATCTCTATATAAATCAATGAAAGCTTTCCCCTACAATATCACTCTCCTAAAGAGCAGAATCCCAAGAGCTCCAGCAATATGCAGCTTAGGTACATAAAAGCAAAGAAGAAGAAGAAGAAGAAGAAGAAGAAGAAGAAGAAGAAGAAGAAGAAGAAGAAGAAGAAGAAGAAGAAGAAGAAGAAGAAGAAGAAGAAGAAGAAGAAGAAGAAGAAGAAGAAGAAGGAGGAGGAACAATACCTGACATATAGTTCATATTTAATACAGTTTTCATCTCCTCAGCATAACCATATATCTCCCTAGATTGTGGAAGTAAAAGTAAAATATATTCATTGAAATTATGAGCAAAATTTTCACCACTCAAAATAGCCTCTGTATATCCTTTTATTCCTTTAATGCAGCAAACAAAAGCTACATTTTAGAGCACAGCTAGATGACATTCTCTCTTGATGGGCATTGTACAAACTAAAAGCCACATTTGTGAAGCTCTGGCTGGAGGCCATTCTTTCTCTTTCAAGAGTCATAGTATGATATGACCTTGTTGCAGAAGTGGTGAATCATAGTAGAAGTTGGTTTCACCATGTTCAGACCAGTGTCACTCAATTGTCCATGTCCAAAGTAGTGTCACCAAGTGATCTGATCACTCATTAAGGAGAGAAGGATATGATTCCTTTTTTCTCCTCTGTACTTAACATTACTTTGTGATCTCAAGACAGTTATATCATCTGTGTTGCAGCTTCCCTAATTTCAAAGTGGTAATCACTTTGTTGGTATTATTATTTAGCATTCTATCCCTTAATTAGCTGTGCAACAATACTTATTTTTCTCATAAAGTTATAAAGAATTATGTAAACTGTTACCAAAAATGGCATAACCAGAACCAGACTTTGCCAATATGGAAAATCCCTGGGATTAACATAGGGTGTTTCAGAAGTGAATTAACTCATTCAAACCAAGTGGGCAACTCCTACAAGATGACTACAATACACTAAGAGAATCTTAATAATGAAATACATTTAACAGTTAAATAGAAAAAATTATATCTTTTTAAATCATGAACCTAATATCATCTCTGGCTTTAAAAGGTAGCCTATATACTGGGGAGGATGTGGGGAGGACTTGGATTCCAAACCAGCTTCTGACACATATTGGCTATATAACCATAGGCAAGTCACTTAAACTTCTTAGTCCCTCCAGAAAACTCTAAAACTTTAAATGATATGTGACCTACCAATCTACATCCATAGAGAGATTTTCCACATCAGAAATTTTCTCACAGTGATTAAATCACATGACCTGTCAAAGGGAAAAGGAAAAAGAAAGGGGAAAAAAAAATCTGGCTTTGCCCACAAACTGATCCAGTGACCTGAGAAATTATAGGTTGATAGAGCCCCCAGGTAATGGAGAGAACTATTTAGAGAAGAAACAGCTATAAATTCTATACCTTTTACTCCTATGAGATCAGAGTACTGTACACCTTAAAGGCTGGATTTTTTCCCCCTTACATTGCTACCTTTTAGCAGATAAATAAGTGACCACAACTCTGAGATCCCCCTTCCAAATTATGGCTTTTGGAGCATTTCATATTTGTTTTTAATTCTCTTTTAATGCCTATTAAGGAGGTGTCTATTTTGAACATTATATAATATGTAAAAAATTGTGGTTCCATTTTCTGATTTATATTTTATTTTATTCCATCTTTCGGTTGACAATTATCTATTTTGCTCCTCATATTCCATTTTAAAAATAAAAGAAATTTTTATATAAAATATACATATTCAAGGACAATATGTATATATTTTTCACATGTTCAAAATGTATGTCTCATTCTGTATCTTGAACCAATAACCTCCCTATCAAAAAGTGAGTTACAAAGATCATCAATCCCATGAAATTATGATTCGTCATTGCATTGATCTGGGTTCTTGTGTCTTTCAATTTTCTTCAATCATCACCATCTATACATGAACAAGCATATATATGTATGTATATATGCATATTTTAATGGAATACATTTCAACAAAAATTTATTAAATACTTATTCTGTGTCTGTATAAGGTTTTATATTATATTATAGGAATATAAAAACAAAAACAGTTCAAGATTTTAAGGGGTTTACATTTTATTATGGAAAATAATAAGTAGAGGGAAAAGCAAATGTCAAATATAGAGAGGGAGACTGGGACTTTGACTTTACCAGATAAGAAAACTTCCAGCATCAATTAAAGTATCACATTCCTTGCATCTTATCACTTTAGAAAATTATATACTGTACCAAGAAGTTAAATGACTTAGCTCAAGATTATATATGCAATATGGCCTCTAAGAAATATTAATGATCTTTTACAATGATGACAAATGTTGCAAAATCTCATCTGAAGTTCATGGAATACAAATATTCTAGAAGGAACTGTTCAGATGTGCACTCTTCAACCCAAAACAATAGATAGATAGATAGATAGATAGACAGACAGACAAACAGATATTGAAGGGAGTGAGGTAATACCTAGAGCAAGGAATCACATAAAGTTTTTTTTTTTTTTTTTAATAAGAAATAGCCCTTGAGCTGAATCTTGCACAAAGCTAAAGATTCTAAGAGGCCATTATTCCTAAAGTTGGTATTACCGTGTTTTTTTTTTCCTCACCTCTAGGTCATTAGCACAATAAAGATACATTTTTTGATTCTTTTGACTTTGAAAAAAGAAAAATATGGTGCTCAGTTACTGCACTCAGAAATGGGTTACCATCTTTGTGCTTAAGCAACTAAATAATGATATAAATTAATAAATGGATGTTTTTTTGTTTGTTCTTAAATTCCTCTTGTTGATAAAATCTTTTGCTGGAGGAGTTTCTTGCTCTAACCAATGGGAAGACTCAGCAAAGTTTAACTCCCATAATGAGTTCTATTTTTACTAATTTACATGGTAAGTGATTATTATTTTCAACTTATACTGTCACAATATCAAAAATCCAATATATTATCCCTTTCAAACCAGAGGACAAAAATTTGTTATTTGGTACATGTAACCAAGATAAGCTTGACCATTTCACATATTTCCAACATTCCTTCCAATATCAAAGGATTTTACAGCTAGACAATAACCTCAAAAAGTCATATTATCCAATTTCCTGCCCCAAATTGGTAAAATCCCAACCATATAAAACAGATGGAATCTGTGGGAGTGGAAAGCAGATCTCTAGATCTATGATTTCATCAGTATATGAAACTCCCAGTGTTATTACTTTAATGGTATAGAGCTATAACTCATCTCTAGCCTATAATCAATCTAGGTCATATCCTGGGCCATGGAAAGGATAAGTGTTTTGCCAGCACTGATCCAGCTAGTATCTTTTGGGACATAACTTGAACCCAGGTTTCCCTAAGTCTAAAACCAGCTCTTTGTCTACTATGTCACACTGACTCTCAAGATAGCTATCTTCAATTACATTCTCTCTACCTTCCTAAATGCAAGGAAAAGAAAGGCTCCTATACACACACACACACACACACACACACACACACACACACACACCACCTATTCACATTCTATATAGCCTCTGGTTTCTACACTCAACCTCCACAAGGAGGTTAGTATTGGACCAGTTCTTGTCTTCCTCCAGTTACTTCCAGACACTTGTATTCCATGAGCTTCATATGAGATTCTGCAACGTTTGTTGTCATTGTAAAAGATCATTTAATATTCCGTGGGCACATGCCATATGTTTTGAAGGAAGATGATAAGTACTGTTTTGTCACTTTTCCTTGGCAAAATGTAAAATGAAGTGAAAACAAAGATACTTTCCATACATGAAGCTTTAAGAAAATATTGGAGAAAATATTGCAAAACTGAAGTGAGTGAGTTGCAATGAATGTTATTTATTTTATCCCTGAATTTTATTGGTTGGGAAAGAAGTCCACAGCTTTCCTCCTACAGCTTCACAATAAAGAGTTATAGCACTGAACCATGTCCAAAATGGAACTACATCTTCTGGAAATTTTATATAAATATATACATACATATATACATATATGTGTGTGTGTGTGTGTGTGTGTGTGTGTGTGTGTGTGTGTATAGTCTGCAAAGCAAGGAATAAGGACCAGTTTTTCTCCAACTTATGATGAATTCAGCAAACCATTCTTTTTTTGACTAAAAGTAACTAAACCTGCAGGCTTGCATTGGGGGATTGAATGATGACAGTGTGATACATAGGAGAGGGGACTATGGTGGCATTAATCCTCATAGTCATGGAATTAAATTCTTTAAACACCCTAGTTAATATCGCAGGGAATTATAAAGAATAATACCAAGTAACATATAATCATAATATCATATTAGTTAGAAAATCAATGGAATATCAGGTAATCATACTGTAGCAATGTGACAATTAGATATGACTATATGTGTCCCTGTGGATGCATATAGTCACACACATGCACATATATGTGTACATGAGTGCACACACATATACACACACTTACATAAATTTACATTCACATGTACTCAAATTTCTACTATATCATAGAGCAAAAATTGAAGTAACAAATAACCATAAAATATTTTATAAACATAAAGTGATATTCCTTGCAAATGCCATAAAAGATAAAATATCACAATAAACCAAACCTTCAGGTATAATAATAAAAACAGAGAATTTGGGAGTTGGAAGAGACCTAAAACTGGAGTCACTTAAGTGAATGCATATCCGATCAGAAATCTCCCATATACTGCTAAGATAACTAGCCATGTAGTTCCTATTTGAAGATCTCCAGTTAGAGGGAATACACTTCCCCTCAGGTAGATAATTATATTTTTAAACTTTCTTTCAATAGCAATCATTTATTTTTTTTCTTATCCAACAGAAAACAAGAAAAGAAGGAAGGAAGGAAGGAAGGAAGGAAGGAAGGAAGGAAGGAAGGAAGGAAGGAAGGAAGGAAGGAAGGAAGGAAGGAAGGAAGGAAGGAAGGAAGGAAGGAAGGAAAGAAGGAAGGGAAAGAGAGAAGGAGGGAGGGAGGGAAGGAGGGGGGAAAGAAGAGAAAAGAAATGTCTTGGTCAATGTTTCACCATTAGAATTTTAAGTTTCTTGAGGGCACTGAATGTATTCCTGGTACCTATTCATAGTACCTGGTGTATGATAGGTACTTATGTGCTTGTTGAATAAATGAGGCCAAGAATATTAATGATCTTCTTGGTTATTATTTCCTCTGAATTAGTGGCCATCACGATTGCTGTTTGTTTTCAAATCAATTCTATAATATAAAAACCATACTGCATTTGTGAAAGTTGGTAATTAACTTAGCCATATGGGGTAAAAATTAAACACAATTCCTTGAACCCTTTACTCAGGAGTGTGATCGAGATAGATTGAACCATCTTCCAAGAACTGATTGTTAAATTTTCAGTGTGAGTATTTATGCCTCAAAAGTTGAGAGATGGCTATAAAACATAATATCTTGCTTTGTCGTTTGTCTAGACTTTATAAAGTGATGGCAAAAATAGTCATGATGCAGATTAAAATTAAAAGTATGCCATGTGTCTATTTTTCCATTAAGAGGCGATTATTAAATTGTTTATCAGTAACCCTTGTTTTGGCATCTCTTTTGTTTTTTTATAGTCTTTTCCAGGCAATTTCAGTTTGATTTTAACAAAGTAAAAGCAAATGATAATTAGTTACTTGGAAATGTACATGGGATGTCTTTCTCTCCTCACATTTTCTACCAGACAGGCTATTTGAAGCTTAATTATGCTTCTTAGAATATTAGAATGTCATCAAATACTGGAATTAGAGCTTGAAGGTCATCTAGCGGTGAGAAAACTGAGTCTCAGAGAGGATGAGTAATTTTTCAGTGTCACAAAGTCAATGTCAATAGCAGGATTTGAATTCAGGACTTCTTCCAAAGCTACGCTCAATTGCCTCAGATATTACTAGCTCTCTTCCAAAAACCATTGGGCCTAAGTCCCAAAATATTCACATACTATAATATTAAACAGGGTACTTATAGATAATGATGTATAGGCCTTGGCGATAGTAGTTGAACATGTTGACCAAGAGTAATTATTTTAGTCACATCAGAGAATATTACCCGAACTATGGTGGTTATTTCAGAATGCTCTCTCTCTACTACCCAGGTGTGATCTGTCAGTAGAACTTTATTTTTCTTGCATGTATCTGTGAGATTGAATGAAAGCTCCATCACACCCCATAGCTCTTGTTAGAATATAAGCTTCTTGGGGTTGAGGAGTTTCATTTATTTGTACCCTTATTGCCCAGGATATTGCCTGGCAAGTACTAGGCACTTAATAGGTGCTTGTTAATAGTTTGAAGACATTATCTCTATTTCATAGATGATGAAATCAAATAATAGTAATACTATATCTCATATTTACTTAGCAATTTAAAGTTTAAAATGTTTTCTCCAAACTAATGTAGGGAGGAAGATAAGTATTATTTCATCCACTTGATAAATGAGAAAACTAAGGTTCAAAAAAGAAATATTTCAATTGAATAGCTATCACTGATCTTTCTATTGTACTACTCAGTCTTCTGTATAGATTAAACTGACTTTTAAAGTGAAGAAAGTAGTGAATGGGGAGGGGGAGTGTTCAGAGTCAATAGCAATTAATGCTATCCATTACAGTGGATAAAAGTGTTAAAGTTGATGTCATAAAGATCTGGTTTGGAATTCTAACTCAGATTCTATCTATCTATGCTACTGAACAAGTAACTTAATCTCTCTAAGTCTCATTTGTAAAGTGGGTATATAATAGCTCCTATCTCTTAGAGTTTATGTAAGCATATGTATATTATATGTATATTTGCATATATATGTGTGCGCATGTATATGTATGTATACTTGTTTGGAAAGTTTAAAGTACTATATAAAATGTTAGGTGTTATTATTCAGCAAACAATAATTTTCAGGTGGTAATAATTGCACTAGTATAAGAAATTCTATATAAAGGAACTCACCCTAATAACATACATTGGTTCCTACTCTGAGTTTTATAGTCCTAGAGAATTACCTAGAATTCTAAATTCTGAGGGGAATGGTTTATCATTCCTTATATAATTCCTTAAAGGCAATTTTCCCCATATTAGTTACAGTGGATTTTTCTTTGTGTCTGACATTTTTATTTAGCTAAACCAGTACAACTTTTAACTACATTTTAAAAAGTAGTCACTACTGAGTGGATGGACACTTTATACAAAGGATTAACAGTAGCTTGGATAATTAGAGCATCAAAAAACCACTGTAAAGTCACATTGCCCACTGTGCCACATGAGGAAATATAAATGTTGCAAAAGAAAGTAAATCTGTGAACAGCAATTGGATTAGATCAAGTAGATACAAAGGAGACACCTTCAGGTATGTCAGTATAAATTTGAGGTCATTGAGAGACTGATTCTTAAAATAACTTAAAATGAGGATACCAAACACTTCTAAAAACCACTTATTTTATTATTGCCCAGAAATGCAAATGAGAAAATATCAATAACTACAAGCAATGTACCTACTTTAAAAAAAAATTAACACAACATCCTTGATTATGTAATAAAATTTGCAAATAACATTTTGTAATAGACCATACCTTATAATTCTATTGACTAAAATGAGTAGAGATACAATTTGTCCACTGAGATTATTTTAATTATTGAACATTTGAATAAGTAGGGAATCCATAAATCAATCAAGAAGCATCTATTAAGAATGAATTTTGTCCCAAGAACTATGTTCTGTGTGCTACTGCATGCTCAACATTACCTTGAAGGTTCTCCTCCAGCTAAGTATCTAATATGCAAACATCAGAGTTAAAAAAAAAAAAGTCCTTGAAACTGTAACAGCAATAATTGTGTCTACTGAACCTTTGGTTACTCATAGAAAATGAGGCACAAAGCAGAGAGTTGTTTGTCAAAGGTCCCCATCATCAAAGTCATTCAGCAGAGGTCCAAAAAAGAGAGCTTAATTAAAAATGTGAAGACCTTTAGATACTCCTGTTTAGATACTCCTGTTTGCAGATTACATTTTAATGGTTATATGAAACTCTAGCACATTGCTGACCATACTGAATGAGAATCATAACTGCCATCACAAAAGTGTGTCCTAACTATTCACATGAGAAAAAAACTGAAGATATACAGAATGGCTAATATCTACACATTTGAAATGGCTAACTATAAAACTGGTCCATTGAAAATAGTACAAATGTATAGGACAAAAAATGCCATGAAAAATTAATTGACTCCTATCTTAGTCTGGTATATAGACTAATATACATAGAATAGTAAAGGGCAAGGAAAATGAGCCATATTTCCTTTGGGAGGCTGATCAATGTTTTTAAGGACCCCAAGCATTTTCCTGAAATAAAGGTCCATTATTTTAACACCTATATTCTTGCAGTATGATGCTGAATTGTGGAATATATTTTCGTCTTTAAAGAATTAAAGTTTACATCCAGCCATTCTGGAGAGCAATCTGGAATTATGCTCAAAAAGTTATCAGACTGTGCATACCCTTTGATCCAACAGTGTTTCTCCTGGGCTTATATCCCAAAGAAATACTAAAGAAGGGAAAGGAACTTGTATGTGCCAAAATGTTTGTGGCAGCCTTGTTTGTAGTGGCTAGAAACTGGAAAATGAACGGATACCCATCAATTGGAGAATGGTTGAGTAAATTGTGGTATATGAATATTCTGGAATATTATTGTTCAGTAAGAAATGACCAGCAGGATGAATACAGAGAGGCTTGGAGAGACCTACATGAACTGATGCTAAGTGAAATGAGCTGATCCAAGAGATCATTATATACCTCAACAACGATACTATATGAGGATGTATTCTGATGGAAGTGGATTTCTTCGACAAAGAGACCTAACTCAGGTTCAATTAATCAAGGATGGACAGAAGCAGCTACACCCAAATAAAGAACACTGGGAAATGAATGTAAACTGCTTGTATTTTTGTTTTTCTTCCCAGGTTATTTTTACCTTCTGAATCCAATTCTTCCTGTGCAACAAGAGAACTGTTCAGTTCTGCACACATACATTATATCTAGGATACACTGTGACATATTTAACTTGTATAGGACTGCTTGCCATCTGGGGGAGGGGGTGGAGGGAGGGAGGGGAAAAGTCAGAACAGAAGTGAGTATAAGGGATAATGTTGTAAAAAAAATTACCCAGGCATGGGCTCTGTCAATAAAAAAGTTATAATAAAATAAAATAAAAAAGAATTAAAGTTGAAGGTGACCACAAGAGAGCAATGAAGAGGCCAATGGGGAGCATAAGTGTTTTGATACATGTTATCAGGAAGAATTATCCTGGAAAAATAACCTAAAAGATATCAGAGAAATGCCATGACAGGAAAAAATGTGGATTAATCATATGGTAAGAAAGAGAAATAACTGAAGGACAGCTTCCATGACTAGTTAATATCTGGAGATAGTCAAGGGATCTAGAGGAAGCTCCCCAAAAATATTTTGTCAATATGGTGAAGATTTATGAGAATACATGTATAAAAGTTGCACAGAATGAGAAGTGGATAAGTTGTTATGGGAGGAATTACCCAAATCAGTGTAATCATAAATCCACTGACAGAAAATTAACTCATTCTAAATAAGAATTTAACCTAAAATTATTATTTATTAGTATAGGAATTGGGACAGGGAATGAACTTATGATTCCATTGATAAAGGAAAGTTAAAAAAGAGGAAAAACCTTCTTCCAGGGCAGGTCAGCACTTTCTCCTAGAATTATAATGACAATTTACTTTTTTTGGAATAGTGGAAGATTTTCCAAAACAAACAACTTCTTCACATCAGTATTGTGAGGGATCATTAACTCTGTTTTACTTCTACCCTCTTAAAACCAGTAATAACAATGATAATGATTATGATTAATAATAACAATCATACTTCAAGAGTTAGAAAGATATATGCCTATATATGTGTGTATATAAAGCTTAATTATGATATTTGCAATAACCCTATAAAGCATATACTATTGTTGTTCTCATTGTACAGATGAAAAAACTGAAGCTTGAAAAAATCAGATAACTTATCTAAAACCATTCAAATAGTAGTAAGTTCTGAAGCAAGATTCCACTTCAGCATTTCCTGACTCCCCATGTAATGCTTCCTCCACTATGACACATTAGATTGTCCACTTAAAGGTCTTTAGTCATGTAGCTTGCCAAAAATGGGTTCTTACCCATTGAAGAAGAAGATTAACAGTGTTGGGCCACACAATGAACATACTAGATAAGAATCAAATACAGAATATGAAATAATGAGATAACAGAAATAAAAGCTTTGTTTTGTTTTGTTTTTTATAAATGTTAAAGAGTATATAAATGACAACTTTATAGTTAAGAGTCTTCTTATTCAATGAAAACAAAATAATTCACCTATATTTTTCCAACAAACTAAAATCCCACCTCCTATTCCTAACTCCTCTTAATTCTAGTGCCTTCCTTTTATTAAAGACTCCCAATGTATCCTATAAATAGCTTGTTTTTTTGTTTTCAAGTTGTGTCCCCAAGTTGATTGTAACTCCATAAGGCAAGTACTATCTTTTGCCTTTTTTTGTATTTCCATTGCTTAGCACAGTGTCTAGCAAACAGTAGATACTTAAATATTTATTGAATAGACAAAACTTATCTATCTTACATATTAATATCAGAATCACAGAATAACAAAGCTCCCAGAAATCTTAATTATCATCAGTTCCATGCCTCTCATTTTGTAGATGAAGAAACTAAGGTCCAGAAAGTCATGCAATAATAAGTGGCAAAACTAGAATTCAGGTTTGCAATTCCAAATCCATTGCTTTTAAAGCATTTTATTTAAAAGGCCTCATTTCCAAAATATATAGAGAATTGACTCTAATTTATAAGAAATCAATCCATTCTCCAGTTCATAAATGGTCAAAGAATATGAATAGAAAATTTTCAGATGATGAAATTGAAACTGTTTCTACTCATATGAAAGAATACTCCAAATCATTATTGATCAGAGAGATACAAATTAAGACAACTCTGAGACACCACTATACACCAGTCAAATTGGTTCAGATATAAGGAAGAAATAATGATGAATGCTGGAGGGGATGCGGGAAAACTGGGATACTAATGCATTGTTGGAGTTGTGAATGAATCCAACTATTCTGGAGAGCAATCTGGAATTATGCCCAAAAAGTTATCAAACCGTGCATACCCTTTGATTCAGCAGTGTTTCTACTGGGCTTATATCCCAAAGAAACACTAAAGAAGGGAAAGGGACCTGTATGTGCCAAAATATTTGTGGTGGCCCTGTTTGTAGTAGCTAGAAACTGGAAAATGAATGAATACCCATCAATTGGAGAATGGTTGGGTAAATTGTGGTATATGAATGTTATGGAATATTATTGTTCTGTAAGAAATGACCAGCAGGATGAATACAGAGAGGCTTGGAGAGATTTACATGAACTGATGCTGAACGAAATGAGCAGAACCAGGAGATCATTATACACTTCAACAACAATACTATATGAGGATGTATTCTGATGGAAGTGGATGTCTTTGAGAAGGAGAAGATCTAATTCAGTTCCAACTGATCAATAATGGACAGAATCAGCTACACCCAGAGAAGGAACACTGGGAAATGAGTGTAAACTGTTTGCATTTTTGTTTTTCTTCCCAGGTTATTTTTACCTTCTGAATCCAATTCTTCCTGTGCAACAAGAGAACTGTTTGGTTCTGCACACATATATTGTATCTAGAATATACTATAACATATTTAACATTATAAAACTGCCTGTCATCTAGGGATGGGGATGGAGGGAGGGAAGGGAAAAATCGGAACAGAAGTGAGTGCAAGGGATAATGTTGTAAAAAATTACCCATGCATAAATACTGTCAATAAAAAGTTATAATTATAAAAAAAGTATTTTATTTAGAAGACTGGGGTACAGCATAAGTAGGGAATCACTGAAACTCTCCCATTTTCACCTCCTGGCATTGATAAAATAGCACCCCAAAACAGGTCTGGAGAGGCAGATTCATCAAGAAGACAAGAAAACAATCTCTTAGTCCAGGAAACTTGGAGTGCCACAGTTTCCTTTTATTGTTCTGCTCCAGTTTCCCTAAATTGTCCTACCTCACTTTCCCTAAATTGTTCTTTCTGTTTCCCTAAATTGTTTTGCCTCAGTTCCTTAAATTGTTCTGCCTCAACCCTCCTGGTTACAACCCCCCTTTTCTGTTCACTAGGACTGAGATAATTAGGGTTGTAGCTGGCCACTCTGGCATTGTCTTAGAGCCTTGATCTTAGAGCCATATATCTTAAAAAACAATTGGAATCTCACATTCAATGCTGCTGCTGAATGCTTTCAGACATCATCCTTGGGACCAAAATGGATCCTTTGGTCCCAGAAAATCTCTTCCTCTCAGAAATCCAAATAAAATATTAAAAACTCTCTAATCTCTATCTTGCCTCAGTTTCTCCAGCATTACAGTATCAGGAGGAAAGGTAAGGAGGTCAGGTAAGGTCCTTCAAGAGAGAAAGTTCCCCAGCCAGCCACTAGCAAATCTTGCCTTTGCAAAATGGCAGGAGATACTGAATCCCAGTAGGATATAATGAGTGAATGCCAATATCAGGAATTCCACATGCCATGGCAAAACTAGGAGATCTGGAATCATCATGTGTTCTGTTGTAGCTCTGACCAAACAGGAATCCTCTAGTACCTGGACTTCCACCTGTCTCAGTATAACCCAAAGCAAATAGACATCCTCCAATATAAGGGATTCAGTAGAGCTGAACTGTTTACATACATAGATGGGGAATGATACTTGGTAATTCTTAAAAATTATATCATTAATGGTATGGCTAGGAAAAAATATGCATAGAGGATACAAATATAAGGCAAATCACAGGAAATGACCAAAAAATCAAGGAATGAGAAAAGAAAAGTACACTGGGTGCAGAAAAAGAAGAGACAATAGTGTAAATTATTTCACATGAAGAACTAAAGACCTATAATAATGGAAGAAAAGATGAGAGAGTGGACAATAAGACAAGTGAATGAGAATAGAAAGAAATACACCTTTTTCCAGAAGCACAAGAAACCTACACTAAAACCTGAAAATCAAATCTTAAAAGGCAGAAATATTAAATGTATTCTTTTCACATAATAATGAAAAAAATTAATTCAACAAAGGGCAGTGGGGAGATAGATAAAAATTTAATTGGAAACTAAATAATGTAATCCTAAATAGTAAGTGGGTCAAAGAACAAATCATAGAAACAATAATTTCATTAAAGAAAATGATAACAATGCGACAATATACTAAAATTTATAGGATACAGTCAATGAAGTATTCAGGGGCAATTTTATTTCTCTAAATTCTTAAATCAACAAAATGGAAAAAAGAATAGATCAATGAAATGGGTATGCAACTAAAAAAACTTGAAAAATTTAAATTAAAAATCCTCAATTAAACACCAACTTGGAAATACAGAAAGTCAAACATGAGATTAATAAATTTGAAATTTAAAAAATATATTGGAGTCCATTTTATGAAAAAACCAAGAAAACAAATAAACAATTGGTTTAAAAAAAGAAATTGGTTAAAAAAAAGAAAGAAGAAAACCAAATACTCAAGATCAAAAATGAAAAAAGTAAAATGATTACCAATTAAGGAATTAAAGCCATCATTCAAAAGCAATTTGCTCAAATATATGCCAAGAAATCTGACAATCTGAGAGAAATTGGTGAATGTGTACAAAAAATTTTTAATTACCCACACTGACAGATCAGAAAATGCCTAGGTCCAAATTCACAAGTGAATTCTACCAAAAAATTAAAGAACAATTATTTCCAATACTGTACAAACTATTTAGGAAAAAAGGCAAAGAGAACTCCTGCCAAACTCCTTTTATGACACAAACATAGTGCTGATACTTAAACCAGAAAGAGCCAAAAAAGAGAAAAAAAATGAATTTCCCTAATGAATATTGATGTAAAAAATTTGAACAAAATATTAGCAAGGTGATTACAGCAATGTATTATAAGCAACATATCTATGTTCAGATGGGATTTATACAGAAATTCAAAGCTGATTTAATATTAGGAAAATTATTAGTAAAATTAATCATATCAGTAACAAAATCAACAAAAGTATATTATCTCAATAGACTCTGGAAAAGCTTTTGACAAATTATAGTATCCAGTATTAAAAACAATAGTGAGTATAGGAATAAAGGAAGCATTATTTTAAATGATAAGTACTATCTATCTAAAATTGTCACCAAGCATTATCTGTAACAGGGATAAGATAGAAGACATTCCAATAAGATCAGGGGTAAAACAAGGATACCCAATATCATTATTATTATTCAATATAGTTAATGTCAACTATAGCAATAATATAGCAAATAGTATTAATTACAGCAATAAAAGAAGGGAAATCAAAGGAATTTGAATAGGCAATAATGAAACAAAACTATCACCATTTGCAGATGATATGATGGCATACTTAGGAAACTCTAGTCAACTAAAAAATTATATGAAATAATTCGCAACTTTAGCAAAGTTGCAGAATATAAAATAAGCCTACATAAATCATTGACAATTCTTTAGGTAGTCACAAAGGCCAACAACAAGAGAGAGAAAAAAAATTCTGTTTAAATTAAGTGTAAACAGTAGAAAATATTTGGGAGTCTAGAAAATTTTGCCAAGACAAAACCAGGAACTATATGAAAACAATTACAAAACACTTTTCACACACATAAAGTCAGATCTAAAGAATTGGAAAAATCTAATTTTCTCATGATGGACTAAGCTAATATAATTAATATGATAATTCTGATTAAACTAATTTACTTATTCAATGCCATACTTATCAAAGTATCAAAAAAACTATTTGAGAAAAAAAACAACAATAAAATTTATGTGGAAAAACAAAATTTTAATAATATCAATGAAAAAATACAATGGAAGGTGGCCTAGCAACACTTGTTTTCAAACTATATTATAAAGCAGAAATCATCAAAACTATTTGGAACTAGCTAAGAAATAAGAGTGGAGGATCACTGGAATAGATTTGGTACATAAGATGTACTGGTCAATGACCACAGTAGCCTAGTATTTGATAACTCAAAGGCCCCAGCTTTTGGAATAAAAATTCACTATGTGACAAAAACTGTTGGGAAATCTGGAAAACATTTTACATCATATACAAAGATGAGTTCAAAATGACTGCATGACCTAGATGTAAAAGTTAACAATGAAAGCAAATAAAAGAGCAAGGAATAAGAAAAGCAAAATCCCATCAATGAAAAGGGGAAAATATCATGATCTAACAATACATAGAGAGCACTAAAAATGCAAAATAGATAATTTTGATTATACTAAATTACAAAGCTTTTGTACAAACAGAATCAATGCAACCATCATTAGAAGGAAAGCAATATCTGAGAAAGAATCTTTGCAGCAAGTGTCTCTGATTAAGGTCTCATTTCTCAAATATATAGATAACTTATCAAATTTATCAAAATTAAAGCTATTTCCCACTGTGATAAAAGGTCAAAGGATATGAACAGGCAGTTTTCAGATA
Organism: Antechinus flavipes; assembly: GCF_016432865.1. Lineage (NCBI taxonomy): Eukaryota > Metazoa > Chordata > Mammalia > Dasyuromorphia > Dasyuridae > Antechinus > Antechinus flavipes. The sequence continues at coordinate 273,633,938 of NC_067401.1, forward strand.
AAGAGTATAAAGACAAGAAGAGCTCTAAATCACTTTTGTTTAGAGAAATGTCAATTAAAACAACTCTATGATGTTACCTCAAGCCTATCAGATTGATCAATATGACAAAAATGAAAAATGATAAATTATCGAGAGGATATGGGAAAATTGGGACACTGTTGATGCAGTTGTAAACTGATTCAACCAATCTGGAGAGAAATTTGGAATTATGCCCAAAGGACACCCAAACTATGCATATCTTTTGACCCAGCAATACCGTTTTTATATCTGTATCACAAACAGATTATTAAAGAGTGAAAAGGGTATACATGTGCAAAAACTTTTATAGCATCTCTTTACATTTTGGTGAAATATTAGAAAATGAAGGAATGTCTAACAATTGGGGAATGGTTGAACAATCTGTGGTATATGAAAGCAATGAAAAACTATTGTGTAACAAGAAATTATGAACAGATAGATTTCAGAAAAAACCTAGAAAGATTTAAATTGATGCAAAGTGAAATGAGAAGAATAAGGAAAATAGTGTACACATTATCAGAAACATTATGTAACAATCAACTATTATTGACTCAGCTCTTCTCAGCAGCACAATGATGCAAAATAAGTATAAAGGATTTACAAAGGAACATACTGCCCATAACTAGATAAAGAAGTTATGGACTCTGAATGCAGGGTTTTTCATTTACTTTTTCTCCTTTTTTTCCCCCTTTCTTTTGATCTGATTCTGTTTTCACAATTGTGACTAATATGGAAATATGTTTTCCATGATAGCACACATATAAACGATATCAAACTGTCTGCCATCTTTGGAAGAGAAGAAGGAAGAGAAAAATGGAGAAAAATTTGGAACTCAAAATCTTGTAAAAATGAATGCTAAAATTTTTATCATGTGTAACTGAGGGGAAAAATACTATGTAAGTAAAAAAGAAATCTGGAACAGATCATGATTCAGAGAAATGGCTTAAATTGCTTTATAGTATTTTCTGAAGTCAGCACCTCCATGCAAATTCTTTGGAAAGGAGGGAAAAGGCAATCTTCAACCCAGAGGGAAGCTTACTGTGCAATTGGCAAGTCTTGAAAATCCATTCTGGAGCCTGCATGTGTCCCAATGTATGTCACTGTACCAACTATTTCCCGACCTCCATTGTTTATATCCTAAACAATAGTGAATCTGTGACATTTCCTGTCATTTTAGAAAAATTTAGGGGCACACACTGAATCCTGACAGTGCCTCTATGAATCAAACAGCTTTCTGTGCACAAATAAGAAAGCCACTGGATGCCACTGAAATGTGTGGAGTCTGTTAACATTCAAAATGGGGAAAGCATAAAAACATAAAGTGATAAAAAAAACCCAGAAGACTTATAATTGTTGCTTCAAAGGAATACCTCCCCAACAAAAGAGTTAGCTTAAATATATCTACTTTCAGTTATTCATATTAATGGAAGGATCTACCATTGTGAATGATGTAAAGCAAGAAGGATTTAAAGTAGATGGATTTCATGAACTGAACAAGTTGCTCATGCTGCCATATGGGTCCAAATGTTCCTAAGAAGACTCCATCTAATCTACTAGCAAAACTGAGATCAAAATGTAGGAAAGTGCTATTAGAGCCATAGAAGAAATCTAAGATGCTAACATCATTTGATTTGGGGGAAGGAAATGAAGCTATGGCAATAGGAGAAAAACAGGAGAGCAAAATTGCACTCATATAGATATAGCTATATATGTGAGTGTATATATGTATACCTGTGTGTATTTATGGAGAGAGAAGGAGGGAGAGAGGGAAAGGGAAAAGAGGGAGAGAGAGAGAAAGAGAGAGAGAGAGAGAGAGAGAGAGAGAGAGAGAAAGTTAGGAAGGGAGGGAAAGAGGAAAGGAGAGAGTAAAAGCAAAAGAGAGGGGAAAGCATCAGAAGTCATTCTAGAGACATTTCTATTGTTAATGATTTGTATGACCTTGAACAATTTCCTTGACCTCTCTGTCTCTCAGTTACTTCATTCATAAAATTAGGGTGTTGAACTAAATTATTTTAAATGTACCTTCCTAACATTGTTCGATCCTATGCTGGCTATGAATTCAAACTACACTCCTACAATGTATACCCACCATTCTCCCTTGGGTAATTTCAGTAACAAGTCGTGCAGAGAGCAGTTATATTAATGAATCTCAGAAAAATGTCAACCCCATCTCAATAAAGCTTCAAACTTAAAAACCTATGGAATGACTTTCAATCAACCAAAACATTTGTCATTTCTTACATTTCAGCTAATTGTCGGCTTTCACAGAGAAGGTGTTATTTATTCCACATGAGTGACTTCCTATCCTGTGGAATAAATATTGTTTGCACAAGTGCAAGATAACAAGATGAATGCCACCCATGTGTCAAATATAACTTGCTAGATCAACTCAACTGTGGATCGGCAGTTCATTACATCACTATTAGCATCATCCTGATGTTGAAAGTGGATGTCCAATGTAGCTACTAAGCTTCAGTAATATGGGTGTATAAATTGCCAGCTACTCAAAGCTGAAGGGCTGGTTTACTTCATACAGACTTATGAAATCATGAAAGTTCATGTGCTTATAGTATTCAAAGACTTACAAAGCACTTTCCTCTCAATAGCCCTATAAGGCAAGTGATGTATTTCTTATTAATCCTGTTTCACAATTAAGCAGACAGATTCAAAGAAGGGAGTGACTGGGTCCAACAACTAATAAGCTGAATTAAGAGGTAGAGCTCTGACTTCACATTTACTGTGCATTATACTACACCATATATGTCAATTATTAAGTAGTTTTATATAGGACATAGAAAACATCTCTGAACAAAAAGTAAATTGATGTACATCTAAAACTTTTATAGTTACAATGAAGTAGAAACAAACATGATGTCCATTGAAGGGTTAAACAAACCATGATGCATGTGAAATATTGCTAATCCATGAGAGCCAAAATCACCAAAAAGAGTGTGCCCTAACTATCCCCTTAGGAAAAACAAAGTATGTACAGTATGTCTAATGTTTAGATGATGCAACTGGATGGCAATACACAGAGCTGATTAAGTAAAAATAGTCCATACAAATGTCCAGGTCAAAAATATCCATGAAAAAATAATTGAGCTTAGAACAGTAGAGGATGAGGATAATAAGCTGTATTGTATTAATGAAAGAAAAATATTGGTTAAATACTAAATATGTGCAAATCACTGTGCTATATTTTGGGGGATATACACAAAAAAGTATGACAGCCCTTTATCTCAAGGAGCTCACATATTAGTGAGGGGACAATACATATAGATTTCAGCTATCAGTCTTTCAGAAATGTCCAAGAATTCTAAGGATGCAATGACAAGGCAAGTGATAATTCATCTTCTTTAGTGTCATTTTCACTAATAAAATCTCATTCACTATTGATGCTGAACTAATTTATGATGCCAAGAACTTTGGTATTAGAAATTTCATTTTGAGTTCTTGAATATTATGGTTGATGAGGAGATCAGACTGAATCACCTACGGAAATGGTTGAAACATTATATCTTCATTCCCTAAATTATGGCTTTTTGGGAGGAGGAAGAAGGTTGAGTAGATTTAGAATATAGATATATCATGTATAACATATTTTATATGAATATAAGAAACAGAAGCCCAGGAAGACATATGAAATGATGCAAATTAATCAGGACTAAGAAAATAATATAAGCAATGATTGCAAAATGTAAATGAAAAAACAAGAACAAAATGACACTGAATATTATATAATTATACTGACCAAATCTGGCCCTAAGAATAATTGAAAGAACAATAACACAAACATTCCCCTTACTTTGTTAAGTTTGAAGACTATAGATGTGAAAAATATCACCATGTACTTTTATATACTTTTAGATTTAGTTGATCCAATGATTATTTTTATTGAAATGCTTCCTCTGTCTATTATTTTTGTCTCTGCAGCTCTCTTGTTCTCTTTTATTCTTGTTACAATGTAAAGCTGGAAGGAGAGGGTTTTGTATTTGGAAATGAAAATTATGTAATGTCAAAATAAGTTTTTTAAATAAAAAAATTAGTTTTTTTCCCCCTGAGGAAGAGAAATGTTGTTATGTTTTAAAACTTTTTTGTATTAGTTCTTTATGTCACTGAACCCTAGAGTGTCCAATAAGAGAATTAAACATACAAATCAGATGTTCTCTCATGTAACACTTCATATTTCCTGAGGACACTGCAAGAAGAGATGTCTATATGGAATTACATGAACTCTTCCAAAGCAACAGTTTTCCTAACGATTCAACCTAGAATGCTCAGTAATTCCCTAGTGTATCTGAAAATTTAGGTTATTTCCCTCAGATGTCCAATTTAAAAATCAGAATGGAAAAAGTCCCAGTTCTGGAATCAGAAGATACCTGGGTTCAAATCCTGGTTTTAGAACCTAGCTGTAAGACCCCAAGTATATTATTTAACTTCTCTGACAGCCACTCTCCTCATGTGCAAAATGGCAACATGGATTCACATACTATCTTAGGGAATGTCTGTGAGGAAAATGTTCTTGAAATTATAATATATATAATAATATATTATATATATTATTATTATGTAACATATATTATATATACATAAATAATATATAAATCTTGAAAATATAATCTTGTATATATGATCTGTATAAATCTGTATAAAATATAATCTGTAATCTTGAAAATATATAAATGGGAGTTGTTACTAGGTTAAAAGAATTGGGTCTATTATAGAGAAGTGACATTGTATAATGAAATGAAGATGAGACCTAGTCGGAAAACCACGTTTTTTCTCTGGTTTTCTCTTAGTTGCTCTGCCACTAACTTGCTAACTCCCAACACCACTGTATAGCTAAGTTAAACATGCCATGTTTATAAGTCTCATTTCTAAAATAGGAATTCAGCTAATCACATTGTCTTCCTCAAAAGGTTATTCTGAAGAAATCACTTTGTGAACCTTATAGGTTTATGGACTTGGGGACTTTCATTATGAAAGATTTCCTTATCAGCGGGCTTTGACTTACTCAACATGACAGTCCCATTTCATTTCTAACAGGTGCTTACAAAGCTCTCTTGACAGCCTCTTGTCTAGATTTGTATATTTGGGCTTTGGGTCCTTTGAAGAGATAAAACTAAACCAATTAGAAATATATAGGTTTGACACAATAGACCATAATGACTTCTGAGGCATAAATAAGACCTATGGCACTACAATACAAATACGCAAATACTTACATTAATTTAACAACATATACTATCTTCTCATCAATTCCCTTTGAATTTTTTATAGACTTTATTATGCCAATATGCATTTGCAAAATTCACAGCATGTAGGAGAAAGTGGCTTGCAGTTTGATTTGAAGCAAAGCATTTGTGATGAAGCAGAAATGTTCAGGCTCTTTTTTTTTTTCTTAAATGATGTAAAAACCTGAATTCAGCAATCGATATGAAAACCAACTACTTTTTTTCTGATATAGATGAAGACTATTTGGAACCCCATCAAAACAAAGGTCTATGCCTTGTAGATAAACCATCCATCCACAAAATAAGAATGATGAAAGGAAATGCAGAATTTTAGTTTGCACTAACTGGTGATGTCATCATTAAGATAAGGAACAGATGATCAGTTTCACTGAAAGATGGGAATCAAAAACATTCTGTGACTGTGCCACTTAAGAAATTATTCCTATCACCCACCTCCTTCAGGTTAACCATGTGTTGCTAAACTGGAGAGGAAGTTATGGAACAGCATTTACTGAACCACAAGTACTGATTAAGTGAATAGTGTTGGAATTGGAATCAGAAAGATTTGACTTGGAATGCTACCTCAGACATATATTACTTTTTTTACTCCAAACAAATCATTTAATTTCTCTTTGACATAATTTCTTTATCTATAAAATGGGAATAATAATAGTAACTCATCACAGAATTATCAGGATAAAATGAGATAATATTTGTAAAGCACTTTGCAAATCTTAAAATTCTATGTAAATACTAGCTATTTTATTTTGGTTTTCTTATTTCTGCTGAACTCTTATTATAGCTAGGAAAATATTTGTACTCTGCCCTAATCAATTCTCTATCACACCCGTCTGTTCTAGATATTTTCTCTTCAAACTTTCAGAATCCCCTCCTCCCACTATCTTAATTAAAAACATTACATCATACTTCAAGAAATACTTCAATCTTAAAGAGCTCCTTCTTTATCCCTTTTTCTTACTCCATATCTCTCTAATGTCATCTTCCACGATCTTCTCTTTTACTCCAATCTTTTACCAATAGATTCGCTCCACATATTGATCCCCACTCTCTGCCCCTCTAATCTTTTATTCCTACTTTTGAGATGTGCCTTGTCCTTTAACTGCAACATGATTGATCCTACACCATTTCTTCGGGAAAAAAACAAAATAAAAATCTCACTAAATCCTACCACTCTTGTTATTTATGATCCTATACATGTTCTTTCTTTGCAATCTAGCTTTGAACCAAATCATTCAACTGAAATGTTTTTTTTCTGAAGTTACCAATGACCTCTAAATGACCAAATGTGATGACCTTTCCTCAGTTCTCATCCTTGATGAGAACAACAGATTCAGAGATTTTAGAGTTGGATAGTTCCTTAAAGACTGCTCAAAACATCCCCTCATTTTACAGATGAGGAAACAAGAACCTTGGGTGGGAAGTGACTTATACAAGGTCACACAGCTAGTTAGTGGCAGATGGAATAATCCTGACACTCTGAGTCTTATTCCACCCATAGGAAACACTTTGTGTTATAAAGAAATAAAGAAAAAATATTCTAAAAGTTGAGGATAAAAGGAAAGGAAAGGATCTCAGTTTCTCTTCAAACCTTAGCAAACAAGGAGTTTTGCTAGCTACAGGATAAGGGAAAGGAATCAAACATTTATTAGTGCCTAATATGGGCACTATAACAGGGAGTGCATTAAATGCTTTTTTATAAACATTATCTCATTTGGTCCTATAACCCCATGAAGTGATTGTTATGATCCCCATTTTGCAGTTGAGAAAATTGAGTCAATCCACAATTGAGTGTCTTACCCAGAATCATGCAATTAGTAAATATCTGAGGTTGGATTTGAACTCATGTTTTTCTAACTCCAGGAAAAATGCTTTATCTATTGTGCCACTTACCTGCATCTAGTTTAAGGATAGAATTCATAATATCATGTGATTTTCCTGGTCTCATAACTTCTCCTTCCAAGGTCCTGATCTGATGCTCCCTTTTTGAGCAATCTTATAATCAATAGAGGCAAAGTGCTTTGCCAGTAATAGTGAAGGTGATCAATTTTAGACAAAGATTCTGCCACTCAAAGCTAGATAACACTTACAGTGCAAAAGAATAAAAAACAAAGTTTTCTTTTTTCAGTAGTGTTGTAGGAATGCTTCTTGCACCCAAGTGAGGGAATAGGAGCCAATGCAACCATATACCATATATGTGTGTTTATTCATATATATATATATATTTATATATATATATATATATATATATATATATGTATATGTATGTATGTATGTATTTATGTGTGTATATGTATACATATTAGTTCCATTTGTAAGCTTTAATATATAACATATATTACATACATATTTATTATATATTTGTTCTTCCATCTTTCAAGCTCATAGTTAATATAAACACATGAACTTCTCTCCAGAAAGGTTGCAAACAGTGATAAGTATGATTGAATACAAGTGTTATATACCCCATTTTACAGATAAACAAACTGTGGCAGAGATGAAAGTCAGCCCGGGGCTCCTGAGTCCCCAAACAGTCTAGGATGGCTGACTTCTGGCAGTAAAGAAATGTGAGTCTAATCAGCACTCACATAGTGATATTCATAGCAATTCAACAGTACATACAGCTTGTCCTTAGAGAAACATAATAATGCAATACTAAATTCAGAAGAGAAACTTGTAGGGAGAAAAAAAAAAGATCCCAGCCAGAAAAATAGATGTCTGATGCCTCAGGGCATCGTTGACTATAACTTTAGCAGTCTGAGGGTTAAAATCTTTTTCCTGTCATTCACTCCCATATATTCGGATTGCCTGATTCATGACTCTGTTGAACCACATCTTGCAAACCTATGACCCCATGGGGCCACACTTTGCCATTAATTTGGAAATGGCACTCCCTTTTGAAATCAGTGGGAATTCTAGAGGAAAATTAATGGTTGATGCTGGCCTTTACTCAGTAGACTACAGACAATAATGGTTTGTGGGGTTTGGGGAGGGGGGCAAAGAAGAGGATTAATTTGCAGCATCGCTGTCTGTGCTGAATTCCCAAGCCTACCTGAAGAAATGCTTGTTTTTCAAAAGATGACGTAGGTGTGAGGCATGAGAAATAGTGAAAGAAAAGGCAATGAGGAATACAAATGTCACATCATTCCCAGCTGGAAGTGTCTCAAGTTAGCAGTTGCCTAAAATATTTTTGTGATCAAGTATTTGTGTAACCACACACATATGGAAGTGTAGAGTTTTTAAAATGTACTTTTTTTTCCCTGTGAAAGAGCTAAGATTAAAACATGAGCCTGGGTGTATGCAATGCTCTATTCTAGTAGCTTTTACATATCAGGTCATAAATGGATGCTTTCAGATCAAGGGTATTTAAAATTTTCTGCCCTGGACCTCTTTAGTAGTCTAAGGCAGCCTATGGACTTCTCAAAATGTTTTGAAGTACTTAAAATAAAAAAAAATTATAAAGGAGATCTATTATATAGATATACAGTTATCAAAAAAAATCCATAAGCCCTAAGTTAAGGATTCCTGACCCAAATAAGCCTTCTAGTTTTAAAAGTGAAGAAACTGAGTAGTATGAGTGGGGGGGGGGTATTAAATGACTTCAACAAGATCACACAACTAAAAATAATAGAGTCAGAAATGGAATATAACAAAATGCCTAGAGATATTTTTCTTTTGTTTATCCAGGAAGAGTCTTTACTCTGTGTGTATATGGATGAAAGAATGATCAAATAATCAAATCTCATATAATTATTTTTTTATGTACAATATCAATGACTTCCCTAGAAGCTGCACCTAAGGCATGATTAAGTGACTTTCTTGCTTGAAAGACCTAAAACAGCAGATATCAGGACAAATTGAGATAGACTCTGTCTTTTTATCCCTGACTCCTTCCTATTCAAACAAGAAATAAAATGCCACCAATTTCACTGATTACCAGTTTCAGTATCAACTTATCCAGACAATGATAGGTCCTTTACAAATGTTCTCCTAATGTTATTTTCCCAACAAAAGTTAAGAATTGACCTATAGTTCCCAGAGCTATTGTAAAAGGGGTCCATTGTGTTTCTCTATTAGACCGACTAGCTGCTTAATTTAACCTAAGAGAGTCTTCATCCAGAGAACACTGTCAAAGTGTTTAACATTAAGAGTTGTTAGAATTAGGATTCATTTATATCTGACTCATCTAATGCTTCATGTCAGCAAGACGATGTTGTTGTAAAGATTAAACTTTCCCAAGAAACACATGACAGAGATGGCACAAACATAAGTGATTGCAGCTAGTTGTTCAGACCTGGGACAGAGTCTTATGGGCCTTCCAGAAAGCTGAGTCTTTGCAAATTTGTTATCGCTGTCACAGCTGCATAATGGAAAGACTGAAGGTTTTCAGAGCTTCATTATTGTTATTATTTATCTTTGCAAGATTTGTTGGCACTGACAGAATCAGAGTTGTTCCCTCTCTGCGACATTTGCAAAGTTGTGTTGCCTTGTTAGGTGAGTGGATGAGTATCTTTATAAAGTAAGTGGATTAGAAAAAGGACAAGAAGAGGTTGGTAAAAAGGAACAGAAGTAAAAAGATAATGCTCAGAAAGTTAGAAGGACATAAACTTCAGAGGTATTTTACATTTACTTCAGTGTTGTTTCAGATGGTGCTCACTTACCAAGTCAGCAGTCTAATAAGTATTTATGAAGCATCTATGATGTGTGAAGTGATGATCTCTGGGGATTTGGTGAAAAATTTTTTAAAAAATGTTCCTGCCCAAAACTTATGTTGGCTTAACCTAATTATACTATTAAGTTATTTCAATTTGGACAAGTTGAAATAATGAAGAGATCTTCTGAATGTTTTGCCAGAAGATCTGATGATTTCCTTTATAGGAAGAGAAAGGTTATAGATCACTTTCTTCTTTTGACCTTTCAGGTGCCATTATGGAATTCCAAAACTTCCAATATAATCTAGAAATGAGGGCTAAGTAAGGGCTAATCATTCACAATGTCCTTGTGACAGACTGAGCAGGGGACTTTACTAGCTCCTGCTTGACTTTTCTGCTTTATATTTCCCTTACTGAAGAGGTGAATAAATATCATTAATAGTCTTAAGAGAAACATAGGTAGGCAAGGAGGTATCCTTCATATTAAAGAAGTCTGGGAATTCAGGGAGTGGAGATGACAAGGGACCAAGGTAATTTTTTAATCAAAAAAGATGAACATCAATGAGATGGTGTTCTTTGGACAATTTAGAAACAAGATGAATTTTGTTATTAGTACTTAATGGTTCCCCAAAACTGCTTTGTATTCTGATGAGATTTAACAATCAATCTCCCAAGAGTATGTAATAGTAATTATAACTAGTTACTATTTTAATTCACTCTCGGTGTGCCAAAAATCTTGCATCTTTTGCCATTTTCTTTATGTAGAGGAAATAAATAGGGGACCCCTTGTAATCTGTGTTGCAAATTAACACCTCTCTTTTGGGGAGAGACATGAACTTCAACCTGATTTAAATAATTTATCTCTAGCTTTCTGAGATTTTTTTTTAATAAATCTAAGAGTAATCAAGTGTAATCTAGCAATTATTTCATTAGAGATCAGGGATCCCAAGGAAAGAATTTGGTCTGGAATGCATACATAGGACCAGAGAAGAAACCTCTTTAGGAAGAAGGTTAGTGATTGTAATGCCAGTAGTTGTTTTTCGGTATGAAACTTGCATCTCAAAGGATATCCCATTTCCATTCAAAAATATTTACTGGTGCTCTATTTTCTAGTAAAGGATTAATTCTTGATCCTGAAACTCAAGACCTCATACAAGTTTACTCTAATTCCCTTCATTTATTCATTATTCCAATCAAACCATCCAGTGTTCTTGTTCTACCTTTTGCATGTTCCCCAAGATAGGAAGGAGTGTCCTGCCCAATCCCATTTCTATTTGTTGACATCCCTCTCTGCCTTCTAGATATGACCCAGGGGTCTCTTCCTCCATGAATCTTCTCTAGCATCACCAACTCCCAACCCCAAGTCAAAGGCTTAAACTGACTTGGCAATCCTAAAATTTGTCAGTGTTTTCCTGAACTTCTCCTTCACACTCATTTTATACATATACAGACACACACACACACACACACACACACACACACACACACACACTAAATCCACCTTAATGAAATTAATTTTCACCATTTCTACAGTAATCTCATGCTATTGAAAAATGAAATGAAGTTAGCTTAATTTGCTTTATTCTTAATGACATCCTTCTAACTTCATTAGCATTCCTTCCTAATAATGGTGAATTCTAAGATGCAGGTTCCCAGTGACCACTGTTCCTTTATACATGATGATAAATTTTAAAAAGATAATACAAATAATAACAATCCATTTAAGAATTTTGTAGGGCATTCACAGATCTGTACTTCCCAGACTCTATCTTTGCCCTCTTCTGAAATTTCCACTATTCTAACAATTCTCTTATTCTCCATGATACTGCAAAAGTTAGAAAGTACTTTCCCTCATCAGACTAGCAACTACTTTTAATAACCTGGATATTACTTCTTTGGTTCTAGAGAGTTGGACGCATTTGAATATAGAAGTATTTCTCCACAAATTTGGATTTTGTTTGTTTACTAATAACTCTAGTGTTACCTATGTTTTAGTTTAAAGATCATATTTATGATGCTGACTTTATGCCAGGCAGTGTTTTTTACAATTATCTAATTTGATCCTCCCAACAAACTTGGGAGATAAGTGCCATTAGTATATCTATTTTACAGATAAGGAAACTGAGACAGATAAATGATTTAATAGAAACTCAAGAAACAGTCTTCTAACCTTTGCCTGAAGCACTTCTGTAGAGAGCCAGAACTCTGGCGAAATATACTTGAAAAAAGGAATTAACTCAATAGAATTGATGAGATAATTGGTTCTCTAATATACATATACTTAGTACTTAGCATGGTGATGTAATGGTTTTCTAAGTTCACAAATAATCAGTATGCTGTAATGATGTAATTGTATTAAGGTATATAAGGGCTAAGAAGGACTGGAATACAGATATTCTATCTTTGACTAGCCTAGTGGTGACTCTCCTGCCTCCTGCCCTAAAATCAAGACTGGGCCAGAATAAAATCTAGACTCTATTCTTGAGGATTCTCATGGTGTCTATCCTACTGAGACCAAGGCCCTTCCAGAGAATCTCCAGAAAACTAGCCTGAACATTACAAACTTCATTGTGGAGAAACCCAACACCTCATCTACTGCATTTTGGAGTAATCAAATTGCATTTTCTTTAATTGATCTAGTGCCTTAAGTGATAAGGTGGAAATACAATAGAAATTGAATAAATCTTTATTTCTCTCATCTGTTAATCTTTTGCAACCTGTTTTCATTCCTACCTCTTCTTTGTTCCTTTTCCTTTTTGGGGAGGTGATAAATAGTATTTTATTTTTTCCAATTTCTATCATCAGTCTTGGAATGGTCTTAGATTATTGTATTGCTGAGAAGCATTAAATTATTCATAGTTGATCATTGCACAATATTGATCTTACTGTGCATATTTTTTTTTCCTGGTTCTACTCACTCCACTCAGCATCAGTTCATATAAATCTTTCCAGGCTTTTCTAAAATCTACTTACTTATCATTCCTAATAACATAATAGTTTCCATCACAATTATATACCATCATTTGTCTAGCCATTCTCCACTTGATGAACGTTTTTTCAATTTCTAATCTTTTGCCACTACCAAAGAGCTGTTATAAATAGTTTTGTACATGTAGGCCATTTTCCCTTTTTATGATCTCTTTTGACTACATACTTAGAAGTGGTACTCCTGGGTCAAAGAGTATATTGGCTATAGTTTGATTGCCCTTTGGCTATAATTCCAAATTGTTCTCCATAATTTTTGGATCAGTTCACAACTCCGCCAATAATATTAGAGTCCAAAATTTCCCATATCTTTTCCAACATTTTCTTTAACATTTTCTTTTTCTGTCATATTAGCCAATCTGAAAGATGTGAGATGGTACCTCAGAGTTGTGTTTATTTTCATTTCTCTAATAAAATGTGTTGTTGAAGTTGCATTGGCTTTGTTTGTACAGAAACTTTTTTATTCAATGTAATCTAAATTAATTACATAATGTTCTTTCCCTCTTATTTGGTCATAAATTCTTTACTTTTCCATAGATTTGACAGGTAACCTAACATTGTTAAAGTTGCGAATTATTGCAAAAAATGATTTGGTCAATTCTCTAGGGTTCTCTAAGTATACTATTGTATACTACATCTACAAAGAATAATGGCTTTGTCTCCTCTTTGCCTAGTCTAATTTCTTTGATTCCTTTCCTCCCCTCTTATTGCTAAAGCTAACATTTCTATTATAATATTGAAGAGTAATGATGATAATGGGAAACTTTGTTTAATGCCCGATCTTTGGGAAGTCTTCTAGTTAGTTCCCATTACAGATATAATGCTTACTGATAGGTTTAAGTAGATAGTGTCTATCATTTTAAGGAAAGCTACACTTATTCTTATACTCTCAATGGATTTCAAAAGGAATGTAAAGCAGAGCTAAGTTGATAGAAATGTCTTTAATTGATAGATATGTCTTTAATTGAACTCTTACTGGCTTCTCTCAGATCAGCACAGGATCAAACTTCCAAATTAGTTTTGGAGAGACAGAACCCACAAATATTTGGAGTGTAACAAATTTTTAGCAAAAGATATTTTGGAAGAACTTCAGAAAAGCTGTTTCCATTGAGCATGGGAGGGGAAGTTGAGGTTGAGAGGGAGGTGACAGACCACAGGAGCAGCATAAAGTGATATGAGGTCTACATTCCAGGGGAATCTACCAAGAGATTCTTAGGCAAAATGCAGCAATGTTGACTATTCTGCCTTAGTTCAGGAGTCAGTGGATCAGCAGCCTAGCTATGAGACATCCAAAGCACCTGCAAAAGGAAAATAGCGAGCTCCTGAATAACATAGGACTTGGTCACACTCACACAGCAAAGGCAGGAAGTCAGGAGCACTGTGTCATAAAAGGAATTTGGTAGGATTCCTTCTTTCCCTATTTTTCCAAATAGTTTTTTCTTGTGCACCATGATAATTATGGAAATATGCATAAAAAATGTATAGAAAGAACATATGTTAGATTATTTTCCTTCTATGCAAAAGGTGGAGGTTAGGGAGGGAAAATTTTTTGGAACACAAAGTTTTTCAAGATTGAGTGTTAACATTATCTTTGCATATATTTTAAAATTTAAGAGCTTTAATAAAAATTTTTAATAAAATAAAATTTAAAAAGGAATGAGTGCTGTATTTTGTTAAAAATCTTTTTCTGTGTCTATTGAGATCATTTGATTTATGTTGATTTTGTTATTCATGTAGTCATGTATACTAATAACTTTCCCAACATAGAACTAATCCTGTATTCCTGATGTAAATCCCATATGATCATAATATCTTATCCTTGTGAAAAATTACTGTAATCTCTTTGCTACTATTTAACTTAAAATTTTTGCATCAATATTCAATAAGGAGATTGTTTATAATTTTTTTTCTTTTGCTCTTCCTGTGTTAACTATCAGCACCATATTTGTATCATAAAAGTAATTTGATTGAACTCCTTATTTACCTATTTTTTCAAACAATTAGTATAGTATAGGAATTGATTGTTCTTTATGTGTTTGGTAGAATTCACTTACAATTCTATGTGCTTCTGGAGGGTTTTTTCCTTAGAGAAATCATTGATGGCTTGTTCAATTTCTTTTTTCTGAAATGTGTCTATTTAAATATTTTCTTTCCTCTTTCATTAATCTGAATAATTTATATTTATTTTAAATATTTAAATATTAAAAATACACTAAGATCATCAGATTTATTGGCATATATTTGGATAAAATAGCTCTTCCTCATTGCTTTAATTTTCTCTTCATTGTTGGTGAGTTCATCCTTTTTCTTTCTGATACTAGTAAATTTGGTTTTCTTTCTTTTTTTAAATCAAATAAGCCAAAAGTTATCTATTTTACTGTTATTTTATTTTCATAAAACAAGCTCAGTTTTATTTTTTAGTTCAATAGTTTTTTTGTTTTTGTTTTTGTTTTTGTTTTTACGTTCAGTTTTATGAATCTCCCCTTTGATATTCAGAATTTCTAATTTGGTATTCAACTGGAGATTTTTAATTTGTTCTGTTTCTAGGTTTTCAAATTGCATTCCCAATTCATTGACCTGCTTTTTTTTTCCATTTTATTCATGTAAACATTTAAAGATGCTGTGCCACTGGCCTGTTGAATCAGAACTCCAGGGTCTTTATTGTTGATCTGTGGTGTGGTTAAGTGCCTCCTGTCCATTGTCCATCATTGCCTGTGCTGGGATACATTCCCCTTTTACTCAAGTGAAACAGTCCTTTTCCTGAAGTCCTTGTAAGTTATCTTGAGCTATAAAAGTTTTTCCTTCTGTCTTTTAGAGGATTCTGTCACTCCAGAATTCTTTTAGAAGCTTGATTTAATGTTGTTTTCCAGAGAAACTAGGGAGAATTTAGACAACTTTCTGGCTTCTCTCCACCATCTTGTCTCTGTCTCTTGCTCATATTCTTACTCTAAATTTGGTCTTTTACTTTTTCTTAGTCTCTTTTGGTAAGTCAAAATACATTCTTATTATTCAGTGTCATTCTTTTAATTCTTCTCGTTTATATGACTCCCATTATTTGTCCTTATTAAAAAATTGAGTTTTTTAAACAGCTAGTGTTTTCCCATTGCTTTCTTTAGCTTTCTCTCTTTATAGTCATCAGGATCAATTATGATTTTAGAGTCAGAGTACTGATGTTAATTCCTTCTATCATTTTCAAAGCATTGTTTACAATCTTTATCTATGGGACTATAACAATCTCCTTTGTCAAATTTTCAAAATCTGCTTCCTATAGTCTAGACTTACATGGTTTCTTAAACTTTTTATATCATGGAACACTATGGAAGGATGGGGAATTCAATAATTCCTTTCTTAGATGTATAAGATGAAACATATTGAATTAAAAATGAAATCAATAATATTAAAATACAAGTAAAATGCATATTTTAAGACCTAATTCACAGGCTCAATATTAAGAATCCCTGGTCTAGCATATATATCTATTTCTAGCATATCCTTTCTTGATAATCATGAGATCTAACATAGTGCTAGAATCTTTTTTTTCAAAAGTTCCCTTTCCGTTCCATTTCATGAACTATTTTTTTCCTTGTTAGTCAAAAGTACATGCATA
The DNA here is from genome assembly GCF_016432865.1 of Antechinus flavipes. Taxonomy (NCBI): domain Eukaryota; kingdom Metazoa; phylum Chordata; class Mammalia; order Dasyuromorphia; family Dasyuridae; genus Antechinus; species Antechinus flavipes. The sequence goes on from NC_067401.1 coordinate 273,650,452, forward strand.
GTAGTAGATCTCCTCTTTACCACCACAATATTTTAAGAGATGAAAAATGTCACTAAGGCAAGTTGAAGATCAACCAGATATTCCACTTTTAGCGAATTACAATAAATTAACAGACAATGCTTAAATCTTTCTAAACACATCACTGGTGGTACAAATAGAATATAATGAATGGTGATTATTCAAAGATTAGACAAATCCATTCTGAATGTGATCAAAGAAAAATCATAAGTAAAGGGCACTATGTTTTTAAAAATAAATGTTTTCTATTAAGTGTTAGCAATAATTGAATTGATTCAATCTTGATCAAATGCTGAATTCTGGTTGCACAAAGTTTGAAGTTCCTAGGGAAAGTCTTCTATTAACTAGAATATTCCCTCTCCTGCCTTTCTACATTCATTTTCCTGTTCTTTTTGCTCCTAGCATAACCTTCCCTCCCAGAAACAACAACTGATTTCCTACACTGTCTGTAAAAAGACAGGTGAGGGAGGAATCCCATTTCTATTGTCTATATTGAACAACAATCTATTCACTGCTGAATTCAAAGAATTTCCCTTGTTTCTACAGAAATAGAGCTTTTTTTTTTTTTAAGAAAAAAAGCCACATTAACTAGTATTTCCCTACTATGTAGAAACATTTTTGTGTCTGTTCTTAAACCTTATTCTGTGCTTTCTTTAATTAATTTGCCTTTGTTTAAAACTTTTCTGTTTATCAAATGCTCTAGTTACATAGATCAAAAAGTTTATTTACCAATTAGTCACTCAATCAATAAACAGTATTAAGATCCTAAGTGGATAGAGTACTGTCTCTGGAGTCAGGAAGACTCATCTTTCTGAGTGCAAATCTGGTCTCAGGTTCTTAGTAGCTGTGACCCCATTTATCTCAGTTCTTCTATAAAATGAACTAAAGAAAGAAATGGCAAATCACTCTAACTAGTATCTTTTTTTCTTTAGCTAATTAATGATTTTTTTTCTTTTTTTGTTAAATTTTTTTATTTTCAAAATATATACATGGATAATTTTCAACATTCACCTTACAAAATCTTGTGTTCTAATTTTTCCCTCCCTTCCTCCCATTCCCTCCCCCAGTCAGCAAGTAATCCAATATATATTAAATATGTGCAATTCTTCCATAAATATTTCCACAAATATCATGCTGCACAAGAAAAATCAGATCAAAAAGGAAAAAAATGAGAAAGAAAACAAAATGCAAGCAAACAACAACAAAAAGAGTGAAAATACTATAGTGTGATCCACACTCAGTTCCCACAGTCCACTCTCTGGGTGCAGATGACTCTCTTCATCAGAAGACCATCAGAACTGACCTGAATCATCTCATTGTTGACAAGAACCACGTTTGTCAGAATTGATCATCCTATAATCTTGTTTTTGCCATATAAAATGATTTCCTGGTTCTGCTCATTTCACTTAGCAAGTTCATGTAAGTCTCTCTAAGCTTCTCTGAAACCATTCTGTTTCACTAGCATCTTCATCAAGAAAAACCCAAATGGGTTCACCAACTATGTGACATGACTGAAAACAACTGAACATTATTTTCTAAGCAATGTGCTAAGTGCTGATGACACAAAAAAAGGTCAGAAACAGTGCCTGTCCTCAAGTAGCTTACAATCCAATGGGAAAATATGAATGCAAACCACTTTATTCAAATAAACTATATGCAGAATAAATTAGAAATCAATCAATGGAGGAAAAATATTAACATTAAGAGAGGTTTGAAGAGGCTTCCTATGGTTTGTAAGTTTTTAACTTAGGAAGGTGACATTCTCCCCTATCCCTAGTTTTTCTCATAAATAAGAGCTTATCTTGATGTTCTCTGAGGTCTCTTTCAGCTCCAAATTCACAATCCTATAATCCGATCTCCCAGCTCGGTTTTCTACAAATTTAACAGCCATAATTTCCATACTTTCACCTAAGTCATTAATAAAAAGCAACTGTGCTCTGGACCATGAACATGAGCTCCTTCAGGATGTAACTTGTTCTCTGAAAAAAGGCTGCAAGGAGCCAGGACCAGTATCTTCCATCTGCCTGAATTTTTTTCTCTCCCACTCTTTCCATCTACTAATTCTTACTGAAACTAGTTTCCCCTGAATGATAGAGTCTCCCCAAACACTTTTTATAGTACTAGATGCACTTTCACTCATTTACTTTAGCTTACTGGTCAAGATAGAGGAACTGGATTACTCCTTGCTCTGTATTGTCAATTTGACATTCTCCCCACCACCACCTCCATCATTCAGCAATCTCTCTCTTCCTTTGGGATTCTTGCTATTCATACCCACAACCTACACAAAATCCCCAGGTCACTACCTTATTTTCTCAAAAACTTCAATATCTTTTTTTCTCCCAAACTCCTGCCCTCAAATTAGGGATAAATATTGAATATTTCTCAAATATGTTTATTACTCAATTTCTCACCCTACTCACTTCTTAAGACAAACCCTTTCATTCTGTCTTAATCATACACGAAGATGGCCATATCCTTGTCATCCACAAATGTACCACCTCTATGTTCAAGAATTCTGAAACATCCTTATCTGACCATAACCTATTGGCTTTTCTCTCTCCTGCCTTCCTTTAGAATACCTTCTTCTTCATCCATACTATGATGTCCAATCCCTTGACCCCTCAATTTTCTCTCAGGCCATCTCCCTTGCATTAACAATTCTCTCCTCTTTTCCTCAACTTGAGTGCTTGATGAATCAATTCCACACTACCCTCTTCTCTTGAATACCTACATCCCTTATCATATTGATGATTATGCTCAGCCCACATCTCAGTCTTGGATCACTCCCATCATTCCTCACCTTTATTCCTAAAGAGGTGTCACTGAATGAAAATGGAGAAAATAATGCAACCATGAGAAGATCTACTTTAAATTTGTGTTCCACCTTTGGTATTCACTGTTCATATAATTCTCATTTGTGACCCCAAGAAGCTGTAACATGTGTAGTAAAAACTGTTTTGACAAATAAACTAAAGTAATTTGAAGGTTACTTACAGGCCACAGATTCATTTGTGTGTTATAAAAATGTCTGTCCAAAGCATGTGAAGGCTTCCCCAAGCAAACTGGGCAGATGAGAACAATTTGTTCCAGTGTTCACGAAAGCAGCTGAAGCAGGTATAATGAAGCGCTTAAGAGTTTGTCAAATATCCAAGATGCCAAAATTATCCACTGCTTCCTGCACTATTGCCACTTATTTTGACTTGTGTCTTGTCATTGGACTTTGATGACTCTAGAAAAGTGAGGCTGATGACTTTGAACAACTCTGTCAAACTTAAACCTCATATGCAAGTCAAGACATCACCAATGTTATCATTGGTCTTCTATTAAAATAATGCATGAACAATAATATCAATGTTAAATAACCTCAATAAGGTCTTCCTTCATTGTTGCTAGACAGTTCTACTACATCTCCCTTATCAAATCACTTATTCCACTCTCCACATAGGCTCTTCTAAAACTTTTCATCCTTCCTCAAGCCTTCTATGGTTCTCCTCCCCCTATTCTCCCATTCCTCTGTCTCCTTTTCTGGATCTTCTTCTGCCTTCTAACCATAAGTGTCCTGCATGGTTCTATCTTGGGAACCCTTCTCTACCTCAATTTTATTTTATTTGGTGATCTTATCAGTTCCCATGGATCTAATTACTATCCTTATGCTAATTATCCCAAATATACCTATCCTGCCTCAAACTCTCAGCTAACCTCCGATATCCAATATCTCATCTCCAACTGTCTTCCAGAAATCTCAAAATGGATTTCTAGTAAACTACTTAAACCTAATATGTACAAAAATAGAAGTCATTACGTTTTCACCAAAACCCTCCCTCCCATCCCAACTTTACTATTACTGTAAAGGGCAACACCATGTTCCCAAACCTTAAAGCCCATCATCTAATCTTTCTAACAATCTTTTACCTCCCATATCCAATCTGTTGCTAATAGTTGCCGATTTTACTCTTATAACATCTCTCAAATATGTCCACTTATTTTCTCTGAGTCCTCTACACCGAGATACTGCCTCATACATGGGCTATTATTATAGCTTGCTAGTCTCTCCCCATTTCCATCTCTCTTCCATTCAACCACTAAAGCAATTTTCTTGAAGCACAGTTCCAACAATATCACCCCAGTCCCCAATCAATAAATTCCAGTGGCTTCCTATTACCTCCGGAATCAAATACAAAATGTTCTGTTTGGTAGTCAAGTTCTTTATAATCTACTATCATCTTAACTTTCCAGTGTTCTTATACTTTATTCATGTCATGTATACTGTGAATCAGTGACATTAGTTTCCATGTTATTCTACAAACAAAACATTCCATCTCTGGGCTCTAAGTATTTTCTCTGGATGGTCCCCATGCTTGGAATGCTCTCTCTCCTTTGCTTTTCTTATTGCTCTCCTCATATTACTTCCTCTTTATCCTGCATTCTTTGATAAATACACACACACATTATATATGATGCATATATGTATGTATGCACACATGATAGACTGTGTGTGTGTTTTCTTGTTGTTTTCCTTCATTAGATTATAAATTCCTTTAGGAGAATGATTTTCTTTGCTACTTTTTGAATCCCCAGTGCTACACAAAGTAGGTATTTGATAAACAATGATTGGCTCTAGGGACCAGAATCTACCTTTTTTTGTTATTTATTGAATTTTATTCCTGGCTTTGTAAACTATCTTAACCATCCCAATGACCTTAGGAAGGGATTTGCCCTTTCAGGGCCTAAATGTCTTTATTTATAATTATGAGACAGTAGGTGAGATCTGAGATCTCCCTCAATTCTAACATACCCTGAGTTTCTGTTAGTCCTGGTAGAACATTCCCTTTGCATATATTTTGTATGGTCATAAAACATAATGGAGGAGGAGCTGAAGGAGAAAAAAGGAGAAAGATAACTTAGCTCGTGTTTGTCCAAGTGTCCAAGTGTCCAAGTGTCCAAATCCACACAAATAGAAATTTGAGTAAAGAAGAATTTGTTTTATTTGATTATGTACATTTATAACAAAAGTTCTATTTTTCTTTTCTTTTTTTAAGATGAGGTAAGAGGGAGAGAAAATAAATGCTCATTAATTGAAAAAAAAATTTAAAGAAATAATCCAGAAGGGAATGGCAGCCTTTTACCTTACCACCCTAGGTAGATGAATGTTTAGTTTTCAGCACATAGAAAGCACATTTACCTCCATGTCTCAGAAATTCAAGAAAGTGTATCTAAAATTAGTATTCTAATGAATCATTTGCTTGTGTTTTTACAAGACAAGTTTCTGTCACTTTTCTTAGCATATAAGTTTCTTTGGCATGCTTGTTAATTTTTGAAAAGACCAAGTGGGCATCACAGCTCTAAGGACTGTGACCTGACTTCAGACAAAGCATGGACCAAAGTTTCAGGGAAAGTGAAACTGATTTTCATCTTGTCCTTCCACCTAAGCCAAAAGTGGAACCCTACCTATGCTTATTTTCTCTGACTCTTCATTCACCTCTTTCCCACCAAGGTTCAAGTTATCAACTTCTCCACTCCTATTTTATGAGTTGGTACTTTAAGGGTGAAAGAGAGGTGAAAGAGCTAACTATTCTTTGGGACACTTATTGTAGTAGCTGCCCTAAAACCTAGCCCCCCACATAACCACTTCTTATACACAGATTACCTCTAGCTAAGGATGCATCTTGTAGAATGGGTGTTGGATCCAAGTCAGAGATAATTCAGTAAGAGTCTTGCTACCTCTCTCTCTTTTTACATTGTTGGTGAAGTGGAGGAAGTCATACAAGGTGAACAAACACAGATGAGTTTCAATATACATTGTCAATCTTCATTCCCCACAAATACACCCTTTGTCTGAATTTCTCTATCTTTGTCAAAAGCATCATCATTCTTCTAGTCACCCAAAATAGATAGCTGCAGTGTCTTTGATACAATCTCAATAGGAAGCTCCCACTCCTCACTCTCCCTCACCCTACAGATCTAGTCAGTTTCCAAATATTATCATTTCTATTTTCATTTACCTTGCAACTGTCCCCTTCTCACCACCAACAGATTTTACTTTCTTCCAATTTCTCATCTCTTCTTATTTGTCCACTTGTTCTATTTCAAGGATCATCTACTTATCCTCCCTGACCAGTCTTTTTGATGATTAAATCCATTCTCCACATATAGACTGCCAAAATGATTTTCTTAAATCATTGGACTATGCTTCTCTCTTAACCAATTAATTATAATTGCATACATTTTCTTTAAGATCAACTATTATTTCATCTTTAACTTATCTTTTGTGAAGGGATCATCTTTGTGTAAATGTTTTTAATTTGCATAAATATTATTACAGTGGCATAAGTATGTAATTTACAGATAATTAAATACATATCAATTGTATGTGGTTTAAAAAATTACTGATATGGATGAGATCAAAAAATGTTTGGGGAGCACCACTATAGAGGTCTGCCTTCTGGAAAATAAAAGAAAAGACCTGCTGTTTCATAAGATTTATTGTTTGACTTCAAAGACTTGACCATACAACTTTCATGCACTGGTTTTATATTAAAATAGTAAGGAAAAAAGTAAATTTGGTGAACAAAGAAGGAAATACTATTGATTTTCAAAACCAATTTTCCATTTTTCTTAACTTCTTTTTAATGCCAATATTTCACCAAATTACCCAAGGAACACTTCTCATCAGAAATAAAAATGACTAAGTTCTCACAATTTTGAGTCATTTAAATGGGGAAGGGCAGTTTTTAATTGCCTTTAAAACAGAAATAAGTGAATTGTTATGCATTAAAATAACTTATTTCCCCTGAATTTTGTCACAGCTCTATTTTTTTTTCAACAAAAGATCAATGACTGAACTGAAAAACACTCTGGATATTTTCTATGATTATTGGTGAAGAAAAAAATATTTTAAAAGAAGCCAATAGGAGGCTACTTCCATGTTGGAAATTTTGCTTGCAGAATTCAGCAGGCTCTTTGGCATCCCTGGAGATCTCCAAGAGCTGAAATCCTTCATAGCATATAGCAAAAAGTTCAGATAAGCAAAAGTTATCAGTGGTTTCCAGAAGCACTCTACCACTTCATCTGCTTCCTTTCCTCTTCTCCATGTAATCCAGGAAAGTCTTAGGCTTTCTCTCCAGGGGCAAAAAGTATTCTTTTAAATTACAAAAGCTGGACCAAAATCCCCAATGACACAGTATCCTAGAAGCCCAATCATGCATAGAAATGTAAAAGTACTCAGAAGGATGATGAACAACGTAAAAGGATATGCCTATGTTTTCTTTAAAAAAAAAAAAAAGTGCACTGTATCATCCAAACTCAGCAAAAGGTGACTCTATACATGGTACTCAAAGATAGAGAAATATGAAAATGAGTACTATATATGAGTTTTATGGACATTACAATAGAATATACAAGATTTGACCAGAAGTTATTCCCCAAATTACATGGTTTTTATAAAACTCTCAATGCAACCCACAAACTGGTCTACTTTTTGTAGACGAGGGATTCAGTAAGGCATGAATTGTGAGTTCAGCAATGGCAGCTATAACTGAAATTGAATCTTCTTCCCACTCCCCCCAAAATACACAATGACATAAAGCCAAAAATAAAAATATATGAAGATAATGAAATGAAAAGTATGGTTCAATGTCATTAGAGAAAAGATATTCCTTAGCCATGTTTTCACATTTCCAAGTTACTTCACTGAGCTATAAAAACAGAAATAACACAGGATAGTCTTGTGCTCTGGAGGTCAGACTGGTAAGGAAAGGTAGGATTCCAATTTTTTTTTTCTGCATACATTTTTTCAACTCTGATTTTGTATATAGTATTCCATACTCACCTTCTGAGATTTAGATGACTGTTAAGCAACATTAAATATTAAAATGAGCTTTTTAAATGCATGTGAGACTGACTCATGCAACTCTTTATGTTTTATGTAAGATGTATATGACACATTCAGATTATCTATTATAATATACAAAAATATAGTTATGTTATTAAAAAAAACCAATATGACCACTTTCCCCCTAGTGCTTGATTGGAGCATTAGTCTCTCTGCTTTGGGGGAGGGAAATGAGAAGAAAATAATAATAAAACACCTAGAGGAGTAACTTCTGAGTTTAATCTGAGATGGGAAGCTGCGTGTTCTATGTTATAATAAAGAGCTACAGCAGACTATGAGAATCTCTCCAAAATACACACAAAAGTATACATACCACACATACACACACACACACACACACACACACACACACTCCTCCATGACAATAAGCATGGACAGGACAAAATCAGAGAAACCACAAAAGCAGAAAATCTTATGTTGCATGGAATAAATGAAGGGAAGGCATAGAAGTGTTACATTTCAACCAAGAGGAACTAACATGCACTTAATCTATCCAACAAGTTTTAGTCATAACTGATTATGTGCCAGGCACTGTAATGGGTACTGTGATACAAACCCAAAGAATGAGACAATTCCTACTCAGAAGATTTGCTAAGAAGACAGAATTTCAAGATGTGCCTTCACATAGGAAGGGAGAATATATAATCTAGAATGGGAAGGACATTTCAAGGATACCATAAATTGTGGCCTAGGAAAAGAATATTTGAGGCAGAAATATTATGACTAGATACATAAAATATTAAGCAATTCTATCAGATGGAAGAAAGCATAAGATTAGACTGAATTTGGAGGCTTTAGACTTGGAAAAGACCTCAGAAGCCATTTAGTTCTATCTCATTTTTCAAGTGAAGAAAGGAAAAATTGTCAAGACCTCAGCACAAATTCTATCAGCTGCCCAAAGATAGTAGCCCAGTCTACAGGAATGGAAGACATAACATGGAATACTGTTATACTCCCAAATAAAAGAAGAATCATAGGGTTATTACACTGCCCAATCAGAAATGACATGCCAAAGTTTGTCTAAAGAGTTAGGAGATAAATCAGATAAATTCTATGACCTAGAAAGAAAGTATTGCCTTAATTACTGGTCCAAAACTTATGAAAGAAAAATGAAAAAGCAAGATGGAAATACATGCTTTTATTTAAGCAAGGAGGAGACTATTAGTGTCCCTAGTGACTTTGGCAGGAATGGAGTCGTTGGATACACTAGAAATTGGACTGGAAAGGAGGCCAATTTCATTAATGATAGGATTGTATTATGCTTTTGTGATTCACTAGTTTGTTGGGTCTGCTCAAGAAAGTTGGGATTATGAAGTAAGATCAAATGAGTGAAATTATACCCTGCCAGGAAATGAAAAGATCCATTTTGGTCTATGGGTCTTCTGAGAAATATCTGTACAAACAGTATGTGTCTATCTGTCATAAAAGGGTTGTGTAATTAACATATGCAAAACACCCCCATCTTGCTGGAAGCTAGCTTGCCCTCTCTGGAAATCCAGGCTCTATTTATTTACAACAAAATAAAGTGGACCCTTCTGGAAAGAAACATCGCTCTGCGGCTGCACCAATACTGTCGCACAGATGCTTTAAATCTTTTATATCTCCCATACCTCCAGGGGCTGGTGGTGGATGCTATTGAGCCAGGGCCAATAAATAATTTATGCTAAGTAGCAATTTAGTTGTTTGGCTTGAGGTAAAGAAATTCAAGAAATTCATAAATAAAGTTCCCATTTTTGCTGTGTTCCAAAGTTAATTTATGTTACTCCTCAATTAACTAACATAAAGGTGAAAAAATATGACAGGCCTAAGGTAGAAACTAGAGCTCATAAATCTGCTGTATCTTAACTAGTGGTGCTTTGGTGATAGTTACTTAGTTCCTTCTGTCTTGTACTATTGAACAGAAAGTTTTCTTTAGTCTAATCCACTATTACTTTGTGGAGCTGTAAAAACATAACAATTGTCTTTTAGTACATGGTATAATAGTGAGATACGCATTGAAGACTAAGTTCAAAATGCCAAGCAAGGTTTGAATCTGAGCTCTGTCTCATACTCTCTGGATGATTTGAGCTGGTCACTTTCCCCTTTAGGGTTCAGTTTTCTCACTTAAAAATTGAGAAGATTTGTCATAGGCTGTCAATGTAATTGAAAGAGTCTTGGATTTTTAGGAGGCCCTGGCTATTTGATTTTCTGCTAGTCACTAGCCAAAGTTACAGCTTGTAACTCTGCCTTGGTTAGGTAGACTGTGGGTAGAATCTTGGACTTGAGTTTTAATATTGCCTCTGACCCTGACTAACTGTATAAATCTGGGAAAGTCTTTTAATCTGTTTACCTCAATTTCTTCATCTTCATCTTAAAAGTACCTACCTCCCAGGATTATTGTGAGGATAAAATATGATAATATTTTTAAAGCACTTTGCAAACTTTAAAGTATTATATAAATGCAAGTTATTATTCTCCAAATCTTGGGCAAGTTGTTTAAGGTTTTCATCTGTAAAATTAAAGAGTTGAACTCGATGACACCTAAAAACCCTTTGCACTCAAAAATCTATGATAATATTCTAAACAAGAATTGAAATACTATATATGAGATGGAGCTGGCCATTAAACAAAAAACCAAATGAAAATGAGAACTCTGACTAAAACAAACACACTTTTTTTGAATAAGAAATGTATTGGGACAGTTAGGTGGTACAGTGGATAGAGCACCAGTCCTAAAGTCAGGACGATCTAAACTCAAATCTGGAGCCTCAGACACGTAACACTTTCTAGCTGGGTGTCCTTGAGCAAGTCATTTAATCCCAATAGCCTCAGCAAAATTAAAAAAAAAAAGAAATGTATATTCATTTTTGAAAGTAGAGTATATAGTGGAAAGAACAATGAATTCAGAATGAAATGGCGTAAGTTTAAGTTTAAACCTATTATACTATTTGCCATTTGTATTCTTCTGGACAATTTATTTTGTTTCTCTTTGCCTTGCTTTCTTTACCTACAAAATGAGGAGATTGGACTACATGACCTCTAAGTCTCTTTCAACTCTAAAAAATCTTGATACACACACACACACACACACACACACACACGAATAAGGTAGAAATGTGAACATGTTTTCTGATAATAGAGCACTGAACTATAAATTAGAAACCTCATCATAGACTGTTAGCATTTGAAAAGATTTTAGTGGTCATCACACCCTTTGCAGGAGTATATTTTATAACATTCCTGTCTCATAAGTGCTTATTCAATCTCAACTTGAAGACTTTCCAGAAATGGGGAACTCATTCTTTTACATGCAGCCCCTCTCACTTTGGGGCACTTTCAATTGCCAGAAAATTCTTCTTCACTTCTAGTCACTAGTCAAAGTTACAGCTTGTAAATGCTATCCTAATTGCACATTCAGTTCTTTGAAGACAATTAGCAACACCCCATTTCCCCACTCCCCACCCAATCACTATAAATTTTATTACTGGCTTTTCAACTTATTTGTCATTCTTTTGAACTCTCCCTACCTATATTTCTTTTAGCTGCACTTATTATATGTTTTTCCTACCTGACACAGCAGTTTATAAATGTTACAAGAATTACAGGATTTAGAGCTGAAAGAAATTTTAGAATTCATCTCATGCAATTTCCTCGTAGTACAGATGAAGAAACCAAGAACCAGAGAGTTCAAGTAATTTGCCTAAAGTCACACAGTTAGTAAAGAGCAAAAATGGTGCTGAAACCTGAAGTCCAAACTATACTACTCTTAAATTCTTTATGCAGATATGTTTTTTTTTCTCTAAAACTGAAGTTTCTCAATAATACTGACATTGGGGCAGGAATAAAAATCTCTCTTTCCCACAAATTATGATTATTCTTGTTTGATTGTAAGGTCTTTGAGAGCAGGAACTGTTTTTGCTTCTTTTGTATCCCCAGCTTTTAGCACAATGCTTGGCAGATAATAGATGCTTAATAAATGTTTATTGATTGATTGATTGAATTTAGGATAACTGCTTACTATAGACTGTAGTTGCACATTGTTTTAATGATATAGGAATATGATTTGCTCCATGAAAATCAATATAACTAATTATAAAGAGGAGGAGTCCTCCTTTCCAAATGAGAAAGAGGAAATACTATTACAATCTATAGATAGGAAGGCTAAAAGTAGAGAAACTCACTAAATACTAACTGAAGTAACATCAAAAAGGCCAAAAAAAATATAAAAGAGTCTCAAAGTAAAGGAAAAGTAAAATAAGTTAGGTTGAAATTAAAGAAAGTAAAGGAAGTTCAATAATTCTTCAATTCAATTTTATTGTTGAGTTATTTCATTCACATCTGACTGACTCTTCATGACCCCATTTTGGAATTTCCTTAGCAAAAATATTGGAGTGGTTTGTCCATTTCTTTTCCAGCTCATTTTACAGATAAGAAGAGGCAAACAAAATTTAGTCTCTACCTGGTCAGGATCACAAAGATAGTAAGTGTTCAAGGCTGGATTTGAATTCAAGAATATGGGATTTCCTGATTCCAAGTCCAGTACTCAATCCAAGTCCTTCAATTCAAGAGAATGGTGGCTTAAAGAAAATATTCCCTAATGTACCACTTATTCAAAGTGTATTCTAGTCTATAGAATAACTAAACTAAAATTGACCTGACCAGCTATCAGGTTCAAAGTCCAGATTATATAGATGGGAAAGTTTTGCCCAGATAGGCAAGTGATTTGCCCAATCATGATGCTATATGATAATAGCTAAAACTCAAAGCAAACAATAGAAACAATAAAAAACAGATTACTTAAATCCAACTTCAACATTCTTCTGAATGCACAATATTCCTACACATTTCTTATTAAGATGATTATTAGTAATATCCATCTTTACTTAAGTGTTTGATGTTCCAGATGCCATCAGAGGTAGCAACAATTGCAAGATCCTGAAGTACAGTGGCGAATGAACATCATTCTCTTTAAAGGTTTCACATGGACAAGCAATGAAAAATTGCCATGACCAATTATTAAAACAAACATTCTACAACATGAAAAATATGTAATGAAAAACAAAAAGTTAAAAGAGAATACAAACTGAATTGTTTTTCTTCATACCTTGTTAATTTAATGCAAAATTTAAAAAAAAATGATACCCAGCCGAAGTTTCTGGTTTTATGTTCATTTCTCTTTTTGTACTTTTTATAGTGATGCAATTGTTTTTGTTCATGATTAAGTTCATAATTAAAAAAAATCTTTTAAATGAAATGAATGAGACTGACAAGGAAATCAAATGTAGATGCATAACCTCAAAGCACAGGACTTCATCAATAAAGGCATAGAACTTTGGGGGAATAAAATGCATTTTTTCACACAAAAGAAAGCTAGAATTGGAAAATACAAGTATATGAAAGGGAAGGCATCAAAGAAGAACAGGCATTGCTTATGCCTGGTGATTGGGAATATGGCTCTCATTTCTCAAGGAGAAACATTAGTTTTAGACTAAGAGGAACAGTAAAAACAAATAAAAAGGACCAGAAATATGTATCTGTTTCTCTTGCTAGATTATAAACTCCTTGAGAATAGGAACACAATGGATCATATTTATCTTTGTAACTCTCACAATGCCAGAATATAACAAATACTTAATAAATATTTGCAGTTGAATAATGATAACTCTTTAACTCATAGAGAGAACTTCCCTCTTAACATCCCTGTGAGTTATCTCAGGTATCATGAGATCACATGAGTGTATAGAGTACTTGGCCAACTTTAAAGCAGAAGATACATTTTTAATAATAACAGGATTTTTTATTTTTATTATTATTATTTTCTCACTCTCCGGACTTCTCCACAACACTTCCTGCAACCTTGCCCTCTGTTCACCACTGCAGCTTTTCAGCTCCTTGTTATTATTGGCTTTTCCCATTAGAATATAATCTCCTTGAGGATAGAAAATGTCTTTTTAGTAGTCTCAGTAGGGAAATAATATTTGCATTTTGCAGCTGAGGGAAACCAAAGTTTCAGAGATAGAATTCAATTTTCCCAAGGTGATATAACTAGTAAGTAGAAGAACCAAATAATAGGCCCAGGTCTGTTGACTCACAGATCAATGTTCTTTCTGTTTGAATGAAGGACAGAGGTTTCTACATATTGAAGTCAAACCATGGATAAATGACAGGGCCTGGGGCAAGCTTCCCACTGGGCTTCCAAGGAAAGAAGGGACTAAGAATCGATTCAGTTCCTTGCTCACAGGGGACAAAGAATATCACTCAACTAAAGTCAATAAACTTCTAATAAGAAATATCAGGTATAGTCTCCTACAGTGGGAGAAACATGGGATTTGATGTCAGGAGAGCCAGGCTTCAGTTTGGGCACTATAATATACTATTTGTGTGACCTTGTACAAATCAATTCACCTTTACCTCTCTCAGACTAAGCTTATTCCTCTGTAAAGTGGCATGTACTCCCTACTTCCCAGGATTGTTGTAAGGAAATAATTTTGTAACCTACAAATTATTATAGAAATCCAAATTATATTTGATGACAAATACAAATATCAGAAAATTCTTTTCCTTTTTTAGCATCTATTTTCCCTAAATCACTTTGTAGACAAAAACACATTCTTTCAGTCTCCATCTTTCTAGCCTAGAAATTTCATTATTTTAAAGGATGGCTAACAGTTTCTGAAAGCTCCTTGGATTGGTGACATCTGGTTATGAAGTTTTATTTATATCTGGTCTATCACTAGGTCTAGAACACTTTCGTGTAGGCCTTCCTGAAGTCATGCTAAAAACACTAAATCTTGGTTATCTTCCTAATCAGTCATAAGATTTGTATCATTTTGGTCTCTACTTATCCCACCCAACTTGAAATTCTCAAAAAAGTGAAAGGGCCTTTCATGTTTCAGTTAAGGAAAATAATTTCAAAATACAAATTAAACTTTATTGTTAGTTAATTGTCATGAAAATATAATCATAGGATCAGGATCAAAATTTTAGAATTGACAGACTATAGAAATCATCTAATCCAAGCCCCTCATTTTATAGTTGAGAAAACTAAGGCCTAGAGGTCATTTACCCAACATCATGCAGATAACATGTGGCAAACCCAGGTCCTTCTAAATGTAATCACAACCAACTTTCTTTCCATCATCTTGGAACCTATTAATCAAACAAGTGCAAGTGATGGGTTAGAAATTTTTTTTTGCCCAAAAGTAGTGAAACAGAAATCTGCTGAGATACAAGGGGAAAAAGACGGAAAAAAAGGAAGACAAGCTGCAAATTTCACAACTTTGCTAAGGGTTGGTTTTGTTTATCTTCAGTGAAATGGAGAGAAATAAAACTTGTGCCCTCAGGTATTTTTGTCCTCAAGCTAAAAATAAAAGAAACTGATGTGTATTCATGGGTGTGATTTATGAAGATTTTATGTCCTTCTAATTTTAGTTCTTAGCTTGGCTAATTCCATGTAAAGATGCTTTCTTGTAGTATAAATTTTTGCTGTGAAAATCTGACTATATCCAAATCCATATAATAATAACCTATCATATAAAATACAAACATAAGATTCTAATGTAAATGTTGGCACTGAAATGGAAGAGGCAGCATGGTACTGTGGCTAGATGACAGGAGAAACTACAAAGGTGAAAATTTGATACTCCAAAAAATGTCATATAGTTAGATGATTGGATAGTCCATAGATCTGCTATCAATAAAATGTATCACAGCAAATGAGATGATATGGGTAAGCACTTATAACAGTTCCTGGCAATAGTAGTTACTTAAGCTTGCTTCCTTCATTCTTATATAGATAGCATTTGTGGACAATGAGCTCAACCTGAAGTTGAATAGAAGGAGTGGAAGATATTATTTTGTATTTGGAAAATTGAAGCACTTTTTATCAAATTTCCCCCTAAGACAAAGTTCCAACTTTAAAATAAAATATTATTAAATTTGGTAATAATATATGTCTGTGGAATGCCACACAGTCTACAAAGAATTAAAATCATAGGGTATTCAAAAGGCAATGAAGAGATCTATGATGAATATGCTTAGATTATAGTTTATTACCAAAAAAAGAAAAAAGAAAAAAAGATCTCCAAAAAGGAAAAGAAGTAAAAGATACCATCATAAACACATGAAACATGGTCAGAAAATAAGATAACATGAGCTAGGAATAATTGATGACCAGCTTATGTTCTCCATTTCAATATCATAGTATCCAAGCTGGACCTTGAAGAATAGGAACACAGAGATGTGGAAAGAATTTGATCTAAGTATTGGGAACAGTGTGAATAAATGTACAAAAGCCAAAAAGACAAAATTAAAGTAGGAAATAGTTTTTATTCTGATACTGCTGAATTTTTGAATGCATAAAAAAGAATAATGCAAAGGGTCTTTAAAAATTAGTTGGAACTGAATTATGAAAGTCATTGATTCCAGGATAACAAAATTGATTTTCATCCTGTAAACTATATGAAGCACCTGAAGGATTATAGGATCATATCTTAGAGTAAGAAAGAAACTAAGGAACACTGGGTTCAACACCTTCATCTGTAAAAGATGAAGAAATGAATACCAGAATAAAATGACTTGCTTAAGACCATAGAACTAGTAATTGGTTGCTAAGATGACTGAGTTTTACATTCTCATTTTACAGATGAGAAAAAAAATCAAAGAAAGAAAATGACTTGCCCAGAGATGCACAACATTAAAGTAGTTTAAGTAGAATTCGATCTTCTATCTTCTTGATTTTTAGTCAAATTCTTTATTCCCTACACCATGAAAGTGATATGATAAGATTTGTTTATTAGAAAGATTATATTGGTTACAATTTGTAAGGTGGATCAAATAATATTTGTCTCCATTAAAGCAGCATAGAAATATGAATATTAAGCATGAATTTGTGAGAAAAAGTTAAAGATAAGCCTTTTTCCTCACCAAATCACTGCTTTAGGACCCCAGGAATGAGAAAAATTGATCAGAGGAAATCAGAGTCAAGGCATTTCTTGTATCAAAAGAAAAAAACTAAAAAGTCATCTTTGGAAGCTACTATGCATCCACACCTTTTCCTCAACCACATGGTACTAGATAGAAACTTTGAGTATATCTTTTATGGACTTTGTCAGCTATAAAGAATATCTCTGATAAATTTCACATGAACAAATAAGTTGTTTTGAGGGGATGGGGGTTGTCCTTTTCCCTCCCTCATATGGATATCATTTGGAGAAATATTTGATAGCAAATGTAGGAATTAAAATGATTTGGAGAATTTGACCAATTCACCTACTTATTTTAATGAAAAAAAATCTTATTGAAATAGCATTGATACAAATTGGAACCAAGAAAAGGACTAGTTCAGAATATTTCCACCACCTCTTAGGAAATCATAATTGGAAAACACATACAGAAGAAAAAGCAAGTACAAGGCCCTTCTGTAGATTTCACTGACAGTTTCTTCTACTCTTGCTTCCTATAGATTCTTAAAATTATAGCCTGGTGGGTGAATTCCTGGCAAGATTCTAAAATTTAATATTGAGAAGATGGCTTAAAGCAATTATGAAAAAGAATCCAATAATAATTAAGTGCCAACATGGGGTTATCCAGAGTAAATCATGCCAGGAAAATTTTTTGACAGTGTAACTTAGATTCTATAGTGAAATCTATTCAAAACTAGTTAAATGACTAATTCCTATCAATGATTAATGGATCAATGTCAATATCTAGAGATGTATCTAGTGAAGTGCCTCTTCACCCTTTAGTGCTCAATAAGCTTATCAATGAAGGTATGGATGACATACTTTTAAATTTTTCAGATGACATAAAACTGGGAGATATCAATAGCTTCTTGACCTTAAGATCCAAAATAATTTTAATGATTTAGAAAGGTAAGCTTAATTGAGGTGGAATTGAACAAGGATAAATATGAAGTCTGATATATTTAAATTACAAAAATCAACTACAAACATTGGAGGTGGGGTTTAGTTATCATATCTAGACAAAAATCAATGTAGGGGGGAAAAACCTTTGGGTTTTGGTGGACTGCAAATAAAAATGTTATGTAATCTTATGTTACATTAATAAAAATTCTGACTTCATTACTTATTATCTGTGTGAAACTAGGCAAGCTCCTTCATCTCTCTGGATATTGGTTTTCCTCATCTAGAATAATAACAATAGCTATAGCAATAACCAGCATTTACACAGAACTTTTAGGTTTGTAAAATGATTTTAAAATATATCATTTTATCCTAACAACAACCCTGCGAGGTAAATGTTACTATCACTTTCATGTTGTGCATGAGAAAATTCAAGGAAACTGAGGTAAAGTGTCATCTGGGATCACACAGTTAGTATCTGAGGTTAAATTTGAACTTAATCTTTCTTAACTCCAGATCCAATGTACTTTCCACAGAGCTATCTAATTGCCATTAGAAAACAAGTGGATTCGATTAGATGCCCTCAAGATATTTCCAGCTCCTGATATATGAAACTACAATTAAGAATTAATATCACATAAAGAATGAAATGATAATTCTGAGGAATTTTGTCTTGGTCAGATCATACTTGGAATATGCTCTTAATTTATGGGCACCATGTTTTAGAAAATATTGATAAAATAAGTGTATCCAGAAGAAGATGATTAAAATAGTTAATGTCCTGGAGAACATTCAATATAGGGATTAATTGAAGTAACTAAGGGTGCTTAGCTTCAAAAAGAAAATATGAAAGGGAGAGATGTTAGATCATGAGATATGCTACCAGGTTCTTAAAAGTTATCCTGTGGAAGAGAAAGTAGGCTTTTTTTCCTCTTGGCCTTAAAAGAGAGAACAAGAGGAAAATTAAAAAAAAATCACATTTTGGTTTAATGTAAAACCAAGTGAATTAATGTTAATCAAAAGTGAATGGTCTACTTCAAAAATCAGTAGGTTTTTCCCTTACTGAAGGTCTTATAACAAAGTAACCATTTTTTGAAAATTTATAGAAGCCATTCAAGTTCAGGTTAAATAAGCTAGCCTTTGAGATCCTCTCCAGCTATGTAACGTTGAGATTCTGAGAGATAACAGACATAAGACAGGGTGATCATTTAGAGACATTGCTATAGTTCAGGTCAGATATGATAATATATAATAAAAATAATATATATCATACTTGAAGATCAGATATGAGAAGTATTACAGAGGCAGATGCCTCAGAACTTGCTAATTTGGAATAAGAGAGAGGGAAGTTTCTGAGAGGAGTCTGAGGTTTGAGCCTGGTTATGGACACCCAGCACTACTTAATGAAAGCATTGTTATTTCCCCAAACTGACTCATTGCTTGTGTAAAGAGAGGCCTTTATCCTTAGTTATGAGCTGTCTCCGAATGGAATGTGTGAAGGCAGAAGCCTGACAGTTAAAGAGGCAGCGTATCTCCACTGGCCTGGCTGTGCCTTCAGTAGCCTGGGGTTTATTGAACAGAGATTTCTACTCTTGTTCCTTATGCTCTTTAGCTGAAAGATTTCAGCGAAGTCATTCCTCTTTGGTTAGGAATTAATTCCTCAGTTTCTTGAGCTGTAAAGTGGAGATAAGAATGACAATACAAAATCAAAACTTGGTTGCTGAGCCAAAACCTATGAATCTCTCATGAGGGCATAAAGTAGATGATATATCACATTATCAACCAATCAATCAACAAACAAATATATATTGAGGGCCTACTAGCACCCAGCATGTTGCACAAGGCTATCATGAGTTTTGTAAGATAACCCGTTAAATGCTCTCCAGGGAACACTTGACTCCATGTATAAATTAGGGCACTTGCAAATGCACCCAGATAACTTAGGTAACATTACACTTTGGATCTTTTATTTGCAACATGATACAAACCCCTGGGCTTAGAGCCCAGTAGCCTTTCATGTTAATGGTCCCAACACTGACTCTTACTAGTTCTATAACATTGGACAAGTCACAATTTTTTCTGAGCCTCAGTTTCCTTATATGTTAAAAGAAAGTAATAAAAACACATCCTTCTTAGCTTTTCCAACATTTTGCAATGACCTAATAAATACCACAAAGAAACCTCACTCTAATATAGTTTAGCTATTAGCCAAAGTCTTCAATTAGATGATTGTCAATTACCCCTGTAATATTTTTCTTAACATATTGCTTTTGTAGGATCTAATTGAAAATTTTTATAATTTTTACATCAGATACCCTCTAGTGTTGTGAAGAAACTACTTCATGAGCTATGAAATAACATCTATAAATATAAACTAAAGTCAGCACATCACCCCAATGTGAACTTTTGCCATGGAGTAGCTTAAAAGATTTAATCCAACTTTGGCACAACAAGTACTAGACTAGAAATCAGCCCTCTATGATATAATTGTGATACAGTAGAGAGGACATTTGCTATTGAGACATGGGGCTTGCCTTCAAAATACTTCCAGTCTAATAGGAAGATAAGACACCAGCATATATATATATAGATACATATATATATATATATATATATATATATATATATTATACACACACACATACACACATATAGATACACATACTCTACTAAATGATAAGTAAATCAGAGAGTTAGGTGACACAGTAGATAGAGTACCAAGCCTAAAATCAGGGGGAGTTATCCTCCTGAGTTCAAATCTGCCCTCAGACATTTAGCTGTGTCACCCTGGACAAGTCAGTTGACCTGTTTATTATCTGTAAAAATGAGCTGGAGAAGGAAATAGCAACTATTTCAGCATCTTTGCCAAGAAAACTCAAAATGGGTCATGAAAAGTTGGACACAACTGAACAACAACAGAACTCTTTGTATCTGTTATGTGTAGGAGGAGTGGGGAGTAGTCATTACAAATTACAAGGATTCTTAACTTTTTTTTTTAATCATGGGTCACTTTGTTATTTTGGTGAAGTGTATGGACCCAGACCCTTGTCAGCATGAATTTTTAAAATACTAGTATTATAAGGAAATCAATTATATTGAAATATAATTAATCAAAATATTTAAAAAACAAATGTATGTTCCTTCAGATTAAGAATTCCTGAACTGGGAAAATAAAGTAATGACCCTTTCTTTAAGAGGTGCCATATGCACTGGGCTTTAAAGTACAAGGTAGAATAAGCACCCCAAAATGAGGAGGGAAGGAAAGCATTCTAGACTTAGGAATAGCCTGAGAGAATTAAAAGGAGTACATATTCAGGGCTAAAATGTTACCCCACTTGACCTAGGCATAGAATTTGAGAAGAGTTCTATGACTTAAGAAAAAAGATATATGATGTACTATGTTGTACGTGGCCATGAACATTAAAGTCAAAGGACTCTGACCTCTGTCAACAATCAGAAATCACTGATGATTTGGAGAAGAAGAATGATATGGTCAGATATGTGAAATAAGAAGATTTTTTTCAGCACTATGGATGATAAATAAGAGGGTAGGCTTCTGAGAATAGAGGGATAGAAGGTCAGGTTTCTATTTCAACTGTTCTTTGGTACCTTTTTGGTAGATACAGGGCTTTAAGTTTCTGTGTTCTCTGCTTTTCAGATTTGGACAGAGGACAGGTAAAGGGCTACTGAATAGATACCTGATTTCTTGATCTTCCTAAGCTGCACTTCCTCCAGCTATACTGATTGTGCTGGAGTATGCTGTCCAACATTGTGATCAGAAGCTAAGATTAACAAGATCTCTAGGTTCATAATTGAGTGCAAAACCTAGAAATAAAACAGAACTTTTTTTCTGTGATTTATATACTTATTATCATACCTTATGCTATGTAACACTTCACAATTTTGTTCTTCCCCGTTGCTATAATCATTATCATCATCATCTTCATTGCAATCACTACCATCATCATTCCTATCATTAATGTTACTGCAAATCTCTAATTTGGACATCATCAAAATACATTTATTAAGCACTAATCTGTGTGTGGCAGCTAATTCCTTTTAGCTGATTGAGTGGAAAGGTAATAATAGCATAATTTTTTTTCTCTTTCCCATAAAATTCTTTCTATTATAGGATTTATTTCTAAAGAGCCATAAGATTAAGGGTCTATCTTCCTATTGTATATAAAGAGTGACATAACCTCCAAAAGACATTCTGGGATCTTGACCTTGGCTTCCATTTTACAAGACCTCTTTGGAAACTCGTAGGAATGGGATTGACTAGGAGTGAGAGTTTTCCTTTTTTTTAAAATAACTTTTTATTGGTAGAACGCATGCCAGGGTAATTTTTTACAGCATTATCCCTTGCATTCACTTCTGTTCCGATTTTTCCCCTCCCTCCCTCCACCCCCTCCCCCAGATGGCAAGCAGTCCTTTACATGTTGAATGGGTTACAGTATATCCTAGATACAATATATGTGTGCAGAACCGAACAGTTTTCTTGTTGCACAGGGAGAATTGAATTCAGAAGGTAGAAATAATCCGGGAAGAAAAACAAAAATGCAAGGAGTTTATATTCATTTCCCAGTGTTCTTTCTTTGGGTGTAGCTGCTTCTGTCCATCTTTGATCAATTAAAGCTCTCTTTATCGAAGAGATCCACTTCCATCAGAATACATCCTCAAACAGTATCGTTGTTGAGGTATATAATGATCTCCTGGTTCTGCTTGTTTGAGTGAGAGTTTTCCAATCAGGATAATGGAATGATCTCTCTGTTTCTTGCTCTCTCTTTCTTAAAATTCCAAAACACTGGAAAGCTTGAAATAGATGAAATGAACCCAGAGCACTTAGCCTCAAATATTTCCTATGTCCCCTCCCCTATTATACAAAACAGCTCACTAAGTATAGAAATTAATCTCTAAAGAATAAGCACAAGCTATAGATCCTAAAATAGTCCATGATTCCTTGGTGTTGTAGAATTTGTTTCTGATTTACTTCTTCCAAAGTTCTAGTACAACTCTTTAAAGCAGAATATATGGAGGAGATAAAGGAAGAGAATCCTAGTTTTCTCTTCAGAATTAGTAGGAAATTGATTGTTCTTCCCTCCCTTTTTCTTTTTGTTGTTCAGTTGTTTTTCAGTTATGTGTGACTCTTCTTGACCCTATTTGGAATGTTTTCATTTCCTTCTCCAGCTTATTTTGCAGATAAGAAATTGAGACAAACCATTAAATGCCTTGCCCAATGTCACACAACTAGTAAGTGTCTGTGACTGGATTTGAATTCATGAAGATGAATCTTCCTGATTCCAGAACTTGGTGCTCTATCAAGTAGGAAACAAGTGGGAAGTTTATTGTTCTTCCCTTCTTTGACCTAACTAGAAAATCTATATGATTAGAAAGTCATCCCTCATATTTAAGCATCCCAGAATTGTTCCCTGAAGTTTTCACTTTCACTAAATGATCCTCTTTGAGGATTAGAGATAAATAACAAATAAGGAATGTTATATGAATCCACTGAACTGAGTCTGTCAGGTCAAAGGAAAGGAGGGAAGGAAGGAGGGAGGGAAGGAAAGAAGGAAAGAAGGAAGGAGGGAGGGAAAGAAGAAAGGAAGGAAGGAAGGAAGGAAGGAAAGAAGGAAGGAAGGAAGGAAGGAAGGAAGGAAGGAAAGAAAGAGGGATGGAGGGAGTGAAGGAAAGGAGGAAGAAGGGAAAGAAGGAAGGAGGTTAAGGAAGGGAGGAGGGAAGGAAAGGAGGACGAAGGGAAGGAAGGAAGGAGAAAAGGAGGGAAGGAAAGAAGAAAGGAGGGAAGGAAAGAAGGAGGGAAGAAAGGAGGGAAGGAAGTAAGGAGGGAGGGAAGGAGAGAAGGAGGGAAGGAAGGAAGGAGAGAAGGAAGGAAGGAAAGAGGGAAGGAAGGAAGGAGGGAAGGAAGGAAAGAGGTAAGGAAGGAAGGAGGGAAGGAGAGAAGGAAAGAAGGAAGGAAGGAAAGAAGGGAGGAAGGAGGGAAGGAAAGAAGGAAGTAGGGAAAGAAATAAGGAGGGAAGGAAGGAAGGAAGGAGGGAAGGAGAGAAGGAAGTAGGGAAAGAAGTAAGGAGGCAAGGAAGGAAGGAGGGAGGGAAGGAGAGAAAGAGGGAAGGAAAGAAGAAAGGAAGGAAGGAAGGAAGGAAAGAGGGAAGGAAGGAGGGAAAGAAGGAAAACTTTCAAAATGTTTCTCATGCAATGTTTTATATAATAAATTCATTCAAGACAAAATGTGAAGTCTTCTAAATTCATAATGAGATGGATTGTTACTTAAAACATCTATTCTGCAAATAGACATTGCAAATGGCTATTTTGCATCCTCATTTTTTCATTGTTATGTGCAAACCAATTTTGACTACAGTAATGAGATTACAACTTTAAAACTCCTGGGTCAAAGTTTTGTGGATTTTTTTTGTTCCTATTTACATTTTGGTATAATTAAGGAATTAAGCACATTACCACCTTAACATGATACAAGGGTAGTGTTGTACAGGACTCCATTAGAAAGAAACCAGACCAGAAAATATGGGCTTCTCATGTGCCAATAACAAAGGATAACCAACCAATGGAAAACTTTCACTTACCTTCGGAAGGCACAAAATGTTCAGAGAAGTAGAGGAAGGCTAGATTTCCAATGTAGGATTTATGAAAAAAAAAAAAAAAAACAGGGAAAGAATTGCACAGTATTGACAGACATGTATGAATTACAAGCTGTATCACTAAAGTGACCCACATCGATGAAATCACAAATCCACTGAAATGTGAAGCACAGTGGAATAAGCCATGAACGATGAGTCTGGAAAACTAAGTTTTAGTCTTGATTCTTTCAAGTTGGAGGCATTATTCTGGACAAATAATTTCTTCTCTATGTTCCTCAGTTCCTTCATACATAAAAAGAAAGGTTTTGACTAGATAATCTCTAACATCTCTTTCAGAACTAAAATTCTACTAATTTAAGTACTTAATATCTCTTCAAAGAATCATCAGATTTTAGTATTGGCAGGAACTGTGCTCTCCAATATTCAATAAAAAAGATTATAAATTACCCCTAGGATCAAAAAAATATCCATTTGGCATTTGAAGTCTTTCAAAAATTAATCCCAATCTACCTTTCCTTATTATATATTACTCTCGTTCCCTTTAACCAAACTGGCCTTTTATAAGATCTTCACTCATGATATTCTGGCTCCATTCTTTGAATCTTTGTACTGGATATCCCTCATGACTGAAATACTCTCTCTTCACACTTCTACCTATTAAAATCTTTTTACTCTTTCAAAAGTATGTACAGGTGCCAACTTCCATAGAAAGCCTTTCCTTATCTCTTTTGCTCCTAATATCTTCTCCAAAATTGCCTTGTTTATGATACTATAGTAGATTAAGTGCTGGACAATGGAAACAGGAAGACCTGAATTTGAATCTCATCTCATATACTTAATAGTGGTATGAGCCTATATAGATCATTTAACCTCCTTAGTTCTCAGTTTCATTCTTTGTAAAAGAGGGATTAATAATAGCACTAAAGTCATAGGATTATATATACAATTAGGAAATAGATATACATATATAAAGTACCATATAAATTTTAACAACTATTTTCACATATTTTGTATGTATGGACAAATACACTTATATAGCACACAAAATATAAATATACATATTTCTTAAGACACATTTAAGAAGACAAAGAACATGGAGGGGAAAAATTCTTTGTGAACAAATATTAAAGGATGACTCATACCCTTTTGCCTAGAATTGTTAATTATAGTTTCCTTGAATGGATGTTCATCAGTTGGGGAATGGACATTATATATATATATGTGTGTGTGTGTGTGTGTGTGTGTGTTATGGAATATTATTGTTTCATAAAAAAAAAAAAACTATTGCCAGAATGATTTCAGAAATACCTGGAGAGACTCATGTGAATTGATGCTAAGTGAAGTGAGTAAAATCAAGAGAACACTGTACACAGTGGCAACATGATTATGGGATGATCAGTTCTGATGTATTTGCATCTTTTCAAGAATAAGATGATTCTGACCAATTAAGAACCATCTCTATCTAGAAAAGACTATGGGGTCTGAATATGGATCCCAACATAGTATTTGCACCTTTTATGTTGTCATTTGCCTGCATTTTTTTTCTCATTTTTTTCTTTTTGATTTGATTTTTCTTGTGCAGCATGATAAATGCGGAAATATAACATATATATATATATATATATATATATATATATACACACACACATATACATATAGAAGAATTGCACATGATTTAACAGATATTGGATTACTTGCTGTCTAGGGAAGAAGGGTCGGACGAAGAGAGGGAGAAAAATTTGAAACAGGTTTTTAAAGGCTAAATGTTGAAAACTATCTTTGTATGTATTTTGAAAATACATAACTATTATTTTAAAAATATATAAACTCCAGTAAAATATAAACTCCTTTTAGGTAGGATGTCTATTCATTCATCTTCATATCCTCAATAATAATCAATCAATAAACTTTTAATAAATAGCAATTATGTACTGGGAAATATACTAAACTCTAAAATTAAAAAAAGAAGCAAGAGACAGTCCTTACTCTCAAAAAGTTTATGATCTAATAGAGGAGAGAGATGATTTGCAAATAAATACATACAGAGCAAGCTATATGCAGGATAAGTAGGAAACAATTGATGTGAAGAGCACTAGAATTACAAAGTGTCAAGAAAGATTTCAAATAAAGGAAGGGATTCTAGTTGGGACTTAAAGGAAGCCAACGTGGTTAACAATAGAAGTGAAGAAAAGAAAGCATGAGGATCTTTATTGCATGAGAGGCATTTTTTTAAAGCATGAGGGGCAGCCAGGAAAAATGCCCAGAGCTAAGAGATGTCGTTTCTTGTTCATAGAATGGTCATTGGCTCAAAGAGTGCATTTTGGTGATTAAGTAGAAAAAAAAATAGAAAAGAAAGAAAGGGATAGGTTGAAGGACCTATATGTCAAACACACATTTTGTATTTATTTCTAGAAGCAAGAGGAAGTCACTGGTGTTTATTGGGGGGAAGGAGGGTGACATAATATAGAGTCTGGGAAAAAAATACTTCATAAATGTTTAACTGATTGACCTATACAGCTATCTACTACAACATATATTCAAAATAGTAGCCCTGTTACAATTCATCTCAGGTCATCTCCAGTTGTCTGATCTATATCTTGTCACTAGCTGTATGTGTCTAAGGAAGTCATTTATCCTCACTGAGCCTTGGTTTATTCAGCTATAAAATGGAGCCAATAAACAATACTTGTATCACATTATAAGATATGTGTTTAAGATATAAAGTTGTTTAGAAGAAAGTCCTTTATAAACTTTGAGTCATTATAAAAATATGCTATTATCAAGCGCTGAAAGAGCTATACACCTGAGAAAATCACTACCCTGTCTTGAAGAATTTGAAATTGAATAGGAGGACATAAGTATTAAAATATAAAATAAATCTCAGAGTCAAAAGATGTGTAAGAGTATGCAATGCTTTGAGAGGAAGCAGATGGAGAAAGGACTGCCTCTTCTTGTTTATTTCTGAAATGAAAATTAGCAGTTTGGACTTTGTTTTCTGTGCTTAAGTCACTGTAAACTTGTAAAGTTAGATAATTAGTAATCATATGAAATCTAAAATATCATTTAGCACTAACAAATATTAATTTATCTTTATATTTTATCAGTGTCCTTTCCTCCATGCTGCCTGAATTATGTTCACTATTCTTGAATTTTTCAAAGAATTGAATCTTATATTCCATTTTTCCTCTCTCCATAGACACTAAAATACAAGGAGAAACAGCTGGACCTTTGCTAAGAATAAGCTTAACAATTTCTGCTCATGAATGCTAATATGGGATCCACCATCACTATAGGTTGGGTCAGGAAAACAGTGAGAAAAGAGTTGAAAGATTAATAACAAATTCTGCAAGATCATCTGAGTTGTCTAAGAACTTGGTCTAAGTTCCCATATTTGTAAAAGGGGAATCACAATTTAATGATCTCTTAGCTCCTTCCATCTCAAAAAATATTATAAATAATAGCTTTGGTATTTAAAAAATATTTGGGCAATTTCCTTTGAGTAATACAATTCAAGAAGTATTTATCATTACCTACTATGTACAACCAGATAAAATCTTGCTCTAAAGATTGCAAAGATGAAAAAAGCTTCAAGTGCTTAAATGACATACAGTCACATGGCTAGTAAGTGAAAGAATCAGGATTCTAATTCAGGCCTTGGATTCATATATTTAAATCGGAAAGGAATCTTAGAGACAATTGGATTTGATTCCTTAGTTTCATATAGTTGAAAAAAAACTAAAGTTTATGGAAAGGACTTGACTTGGTTATGGCTATTTAGGAAATAGGTAATAGTATCAGTATTTTTTTAACTCTAGGTCTAAGAGTAATCTTTCCTGTAAACTATACTGCCTCCCAAGAATCTGTTCTAAATGGCTCCAGAACTTTCAAACACAAGTTCAGTTGGAGATAAGAGAGCATGTAAATATAGACTCAATTATTCTATTCTGTATGTTTTATTATCATGTCTCCAGATGGTGTCAAATCTCATCCAACCCAGTGTGGGCCAAACATAAACCTTACTTACTTTAGCTCTCAGGAAAAGATGACTAGAGCCTCCTTCAGTGCAATGCAATTCATCAAACATTAAAGCATTTACTATTTGTATGACATCGGACTTGTCTCTGAAGACACAAAGATGGAAAAGAACACAGACCTGGTTCTCAGGGTGCTTAGCATCTAATGAGGAAAGAGATGTTAAAATGTGTACACAGATAAATAAAATAGAAGAAGAAAAATTGTAGTTTGCATAATCATGACTTGACTACCCAAGACTGGGTTCAAACAGGCTGGGTTCAATTCTAAGAACAGACTCAAAACATTCATATTCTCTCTGACTCAGTATGCCCTCCCACTTATGCACTTTTCCCAAAATCTACTACAGGAAAATCCTGAAAAGCAAAACTTGAATATAGCCCATGGATGGGTTTTCTTAAATGTGGCGAAAAAAGTATCCTTCTCCTTTAGAGATTAACAAATGTGAATCAGGCAAGTGATATCCTTTATTTCACTCCCACAGAAAATATAGAAAACAGAAAGGATTTTCAGGCTATAAGTAGATACAGAAAAAATACAGAAAGCACACAAATGGTCCATAAGACCCCCCCAGAAAGAAAGCTAATCTTGAGTGCCAGTAGGGCAATTGTGCCATTAGGACAATCCTTTGACATTACAGTGAATTCCTACTTCCCAAAGGATCTGGCATGTTTCCCTCAAAGACTCATGCTACTCAATTAAGCATACCTTGAAGGCTGAATAAGCAATCCCCTTTCCATCAAAACTGTACCATCCAAAATAATATACTGGAATAGTGAAAGGTGGAAAGATCCAGATTTTGTCTTTCTCTGTTGGTACGGCTTTGATATACAAAAAGGATACTGAACAGGAATTATCTAAATGATCCTCTCCTTGCTTCAGATAGGCATATTATTCAGAAAATTCTTCTGTAGGTCAGAGGCCTGAACACTAATTCAACCTTGAGAATGTTCAAAGGATCATATAACTCAGGAACTTTCCCTTGTCTGAATAACTAGATTCTAATATCAGGCCTCCTAGAGAGTCCTATACAAAAGATTTGGGCTCATGAACATATTTTTGAACCACTCTCTTGGGACATTCAGGCAAGCATATCTACTCTTGCCCCACACTTCTGCAGAAACTATCATTAATTAAATAACTGTCTTCACTTGAGCTGGGAAAATCTACTTTCCAGGTCTATAGACTGATCTGCACTCACAAAACTCTGGCAAAACTTCCCCAAATGTATTTTCAGGGACTATGAAACATCCTCACAAAACTGTAGACAAAACATATGTAACTATGAACCAATACAATCTTCCCTTCCTCCCAAACCCACTCCATGACCAAGCTTTTTTTGCTCAATTATTGATCAGTCTACTGAATAAACAGTGAATAGGCAAAAATGAGGAGTCTAAAAGAAAAAAAAATAAATGTGTGTCCATCAGCTAATTTTTATGAGTCATGGAGATAAGCAGATCCTCTGGCAAGAATATCAGTCACTTAAGCATCTTGAAGACAGTCCCAGTAACTGAAAACTAATCAGGTGTTATCTTTATTTTCTTAAACACAGAACCAAGACATGTGGTCATACACTATAGGGGAATATACTGTCCTGATCCTATGAAAAGTTAATTTATAAAGTTGATGAAGGATTGTTTTTAACTATAATCAAGAAGTGATTAAGACAGCATACACTAGAAAAATTGTATATTGAATATAGGGGGATCATAAAGAAGTCAACACCAGCACTGAGCATCCCTCAACTAAGAATGAGGAAGGACTAGAGTATTGCTCATTAAGGAAAATGTGTTAGCCTATATTTCTAGACATAGTGCATTCATACACAGAGGCAAAAAAGTACAGGGCAAGATGAGGAAACTGCTCTTTGTGTACCTTGAAATGAATAAGGATAAAGGGGAATTCTATAAAATAAAGCAGGAAAGTTATTTTGGATACAGATTATAAAGGATCTACTCTAAAACTCTACTCTAAGCACTTTGTGTTTCATTCTGTAAATGGTAGGAACCCACTGAACAGTTTTGAACAGGAGAATAGTGAGGTCACACTTGTGCATTTCTAGGAAATGCTTTTGGCAGCATCTGAAGAAGATTAAGTACTAGCATATATATGTATATATGTGTGTGTGTATATATACATGTATATGTATATATACACACATATATATATATCTTCTCTTCACTTACATATCTATATATAAATGATTAAAACAAAATGATCTTGATTTATACATATATAACATACATATTTACATGTGAAAGAGGCAAAATTTAAATTTTAACATTAGGTTTAAAATCTAAAAATGCCCTAGGTTTGTCTCGAAATTTTAAAGTTAAAATAGTATCAGGTATAAATTAGATGGTTGATATCACTAGCTATTTAATCTTTTGCAATGTGTTTGTGGTTGAAGTATATGAAGAAAATTTGGGCTTACATAGATATATAGGTTGAAAAGGAGAAGAGCAATTTATAGACAAGGAGCATCTTAATATTACTGTGAAAACAGTTTAGACCTCAGGGTTAGTCCTGAAAATAATCTCAGGGACTCCCAGAGATCCACAGACTACACTTTGAGAACTATTGCTCAAGACAGTACTAACATATTCATTCACTCTGTTGAGTTCTGTCTTTGCATAACATCTAAGTAAGCCTTTTTATTTCTATGAGGGTCCAAAATTTGAGCAAATTTTTCAAACTTTGAGATACTTGAATTCCATTAATGTGGATACAACCTCCACTTATACAGATTGCAAGCCCTCTGTAATTTTTCATCCTGTACATATCTTCTTTCCCTATATCTTCTATAGAGTGTCCAACTAATACAATAAAAACCATTACCTGATACTTGGTTGCTTTTGTTGTTGTTTGTCATTTATGATATCAGAAGGGAATTGTCTTGATTTTAAAGTGATTGGATTTAAGTGATCCTCCAGAATTATCTGAGTTCTGTGACAAGACATAGGTCCGGCTGACTGCAAATGACCCTAGAAGTAGTGGGAGATCTTGGCTTTTTTAAGCTAAGGTCTTTCCAAGTCTCGGTTTGCCTAAAGGCAACACCCATTCAAGTGATTTACAATAGGTGAGAATTTGGGCAAAAGGTGATTTAGTAATCAACTAGAACTAAGCAATAGGTTTTGTTTAATTCATTCCATTAATCCTTCCATCTGTATCTTAAATTTCAAAAGAAAGATATGATTTATGTTCCTTTTATCCTGGCAGCTTGCTATTTACAACCACTTTTGGTAAGACAACAATACCATGACTAAATCCTCTAACTTGAGGGGACTACAGGCATATGTTATTTTCCAGTGTCCCCCAAACAATATTTAACAGTGTCAAAGTCACATATGAAAAATTCTCAGTTTAAAGCACATTCTAAACATATAACAATCAATTACAATTTGAAAGATAATAAGAAGAGTAAGAAAGAATATGTGAAGAATAACAGGCAACTGTGAGGTTTCAAACCTGTTTGGCTAGAAAGATAATGAAGTATTCCATGGAAGGGAGAAATGGAGAAGCTAAGAAAAGGGATATTCAGTAAGAAGGAGATAAGTTTTATTTAGGAAATATTGATATTGAGGTTCTTATAGGATATCTATGTTGTGATATCTAGCACTCAGTGGTGTGGAACTGGAACTGAAGAGGAAGATAACAACTAGATTGGTAGACATAGTAATCTGGTTTTCAAGATTAAAAAAGGGATTTTTATCAATAATACAAATAAAAATTGGGCATATTCTTACATTATAGATCCAAAGCTGAAAGATACTTCAGAAACATCATTTTATAGATGAAGAAATCAAGCTCAGAAAAGCTAAGTAACTTGACCAAAGATACACAGATAGCAAATTTGATCCCAGAGAAAAGAACTAGAAATGATGGAAGAAAGCTTCTGAGAAATTGATTTTAGCTATTTATAAGGGAAAATCTTCCTAAAAATTAGACCTATTGAAAATTAGAACTGGCCCAACTAAAAAGTTTTCACCAGAAACTTTTCACTTTCTTAAAGTGGTCTATTTATCAAGGAGGCCCTAGAATGAGCTCCTGTAAAGCTGTGGTTTACAGACAGACACTCATTGAGATCTTTTCTAGTTATAGTAACCTGTTATCTTATGATACCAGAAGTGAAGGATATCTAAAATATGGATGATCTTGTAATTCTCTAAGCTTAGAATCAGAATAAATTGTTGGATGCAATATTTTGAGGTCTTAAAATAATTCCAGCCACAAAATTCAGTTAGTTAGCAATAAACAAGATTGCCATCAGCTCCTTGTCCTGTTATTCACTCATTCAGTGATTATTGACAACCAATACACTAGGGATAATAAATCATTAGTAAGTATGTAACAATCAAGATGAAAAAGAAACCTGAATATTTCTTTTACAAGAATAGCTATTTTGAAGTTTCTGCTCTTGATTTAAAACTTCATGAAGATTCCATTGATAAATACCAAAGAATCTCATTTCCTTTTTCATCCCTGTAAAGTATATGTAAAGGTGATGCATTTTTAATTGTTCAAGCAGGAGTTTTTGCCCTACAAACATAGACAAACTTCTTTCCAAATTTTTAAATGTTATTTTCATTAGTATTTGCCCAAGGCAAATTGTAGACTAAAGTCTAGAAATAGTACAAACCGCATTGCATACTTGAATGAGACCATTTTTAATTATCACTCTAAATTCACCACAAAACTCTATCTCTATATCTACAAAATCAATTGACATCTCTAATAAACTGTAAGTTCCACAAAGACAGGACTATATGCTCTCTAACCTTTTAATATTACCCTTAATACAGTGCTGTACACAAAGTTGACAATGACAAATATATAAATAAATGGATGAATCTTTAAAACCTTTTAATGAAAAGTAAAAACATTGCTTCCAACAGAGTTTGCACATGGATTCTCAGAAAGAATATGACCTATCCAATATTTTTGACACTTTTCTGTATATCAGGTATGGCATAGTTCTTTTTGTCATTTGCATTGTTAACAAATGTAACTATTATGGATTAAAAGGTAGGTATTGGGGCAGCTTGTTGCTGTAGTGAATAGAGCATCAGCCCTGAAGTCAGGAGAACCTGAATTCAAATCTGGTCTCAGACACTTAATATGTCCTGGCTGTGTGACCCTGGGCAAGTCACTTACCTCAGGGGGAAAAAAGTATCAATGTCAGAAAGACTACAAGGTTCCAAATCCTGACACTCAGTGCTGTGCTTCAGTGGGAAAAATCACATAAATCATAAGTATCTCAGAAATTCCCTAGGATGTAACTTGCAAATCCAATGAATGATAGTTCTATACCAAGAGGTCCCTAGGAAATTTCATCCATCTTCATGTACATAGATTAGAATGTGAGCTATTTGAAGGTAGGAATGATATTTTTGCTTTTCTTTGTGTTTGGTGCAGTGTCTAGAACATAGAAGACTTTTGTTATGTTTTGTTTTATTTTTATAAATAATTGTTAATTGTCATGTTATTAGCAATAATAGAACATCCCTAATTTGCTAGTAACAAAATGTTTTCACTAACTTATGAGTTTGATCATTTGATTCTCAAAATAAATGGATTGTATCATGATGTTTAAGTATTACTTAGTGCTTAATTTATAAAATTCAGTCATTTCTATTCTTATGGGTGTTGTTGTGGAACAGTGAAAAATATGCTGCACTTGAAGTCATCAGTCCCATATTGTAATCTTGACTATTCTCCTTACTCTTTATACAGTACACTTTGACCAAGACATAATGGTCAACATCAAAGTAAAAAGGGTAGTTAAATGCTAATATACTAAATTTTACTAAATTTTTACTAACATTTATTAAACATTAAATTATACTAAATAAATACTGATTTAAATGGCATGTGTTATATTCATCTGCATAATCTTAAAGATCCTTAATGTCCTTTAAATGTTTTCATGCAACTTTTTAAAGCTATGTCTGGTAAATTTCCTTTACTACATTTTTTGTATATCTCACAGCACTTCTGTAACTATCTTTTATTAGTTCTCTATAGACAACCTTACATTCCTCTTTGAGAAAACTCCATTCTTTTCCAGGAGGAAGGCAGCATATACTTACCAACTATATGATGAAGAAAATAGAAAGGATTTTTCTCAAAAAAGTCAAACCATACTTTGAAGGTTAGAACGAAGTTAGATAGGGCCTTTTCATCAGGAAGTCCAGGACTTGAGTAACTAGTTAAGGCTCAAAATGAGTTCTACAGGTTTTCTGTGGCAAGACAGCTGGAAACAGAGCCATATGGCTTCCCTCCTTGCTGAGCTTTACTTCTCAAGGGGAAAATGCACTTCTTATGCAATTTCTGAGAAGGAGTGGACAGAGACCAAGCCCTGCTCAAGATTTTGTAAAATCTCTCATTGGTCATGTACTACATTCTTTTTTTTTCTTTTTATAATGTTAAAAAAAGTTAGATTAGTTTTGAATATATTTTGTTTGGCACAAAGTGCTGGGAAAACACTTATGTTTCTTTATAGGAAGAATGGTTTTTGCCTTTTGTCCTCATATCTCCGAGTCTACCGTATAGTGCTTTATGCTTCAGGAATAGTGGATAGGGATGGAACTTAAGATTCCATGGATATAGGGAAATCATTTT
Organism: Antechinus flavipes; assembly: GCF_016432865.1. Classification (NCBI taxonomy): domain Eukaryota; kingdom Metazoa; phylum Chordata; class Mammalia; order Dasyuromorphia; family Dasyuridae; genus Antechinus; species Antechinus flavipes. The sequence goes on from NC_067401.1 coordinate 273,685,473, forward strand.
TGAGTAAGGTAACTTTCCCCAACAATGTATTTCTGTACCTTCATTATGACTTCTAGTTTTAAGAGTTTTCTGGAGCCCAGCTTCTCAAATTGTGATTTTAAAACCCATATAGTATCTCATAACTGAACATGGGGATCATAAAATTATGATTTGTTATCAATAAATGTTTTATTTCTATATCTATGGACTCAAACTCACATCTTTTTGACTTCAAAAGTAACTCTGAATCCAGTATACTACATGAATTTATGAAACGTGCATAAAATAGGCATTTAATAAATAGTTGTTAAACTGTATTGAACAATGAAACAACCACTTCATGAAAAGTCACTGAAAAGTTAAACCTATCATAGACTCTTTCAGTTTAATAATTAAGCAATATCATTGACCACAAAAATTTTCCAGAGTTTGGTGCCTTCCAGTGCTGTAGTCACTCATTGTAGTCATTAGTTGCCTAGTTTTTTTTTTAATTCCATTTTCTTGAACTTCCTTCACTTTGTGTCTTTCTCTTTCTTATTTGAATTATTGATATCATCTTATTGTAGTATAATATTTTATGTTGTATTCATATAAAACAATTTAGTCCTCAATTCTCCAGTTTCAGATAATTTTTATGATTAAAAAATTAATGCTTCTAAGGAAAATTTTTGTCATATATATAATGCCACTAAGAAAAATTTTATTTCATTTTATCTATGGATTAAAAAATAAAATTTTGAAAAAACCTAGAAACATAATGTATTTAATGATTAGATATTAGTATTTAATGATGAGATATTCTTTTATAAATAAAATAGCTTACAATATATAACATTTATGAGTGGACAAAAGTTAAATATTCAAAAGAAATATGAAATATTAATAACCATCTAAAGATTATTTAAAATCACCAATAATGAGAGAAATGCAAATTCAATCAACTTCAAGTTATTGCCAGATTAATCAAATTGGACAAATCCTAAGTGATTAAAGAAATCAAATGTTAGAAGAACTATAGAAATACATGTATACTTATTCACTGCTAATGAAAAATAACTTGAAAGACAGTTTATCCTTTAAATCCAACAATCCCAATATGGAAATTGGACACCTAAGAGGAGAAAGAGATCCAGAGAGAGAGACAGACAGACAGAAATAGACACAGACACAGACAAAGAGACAGAGTTTTCTTATATAATAACTATTGCCAATTTTATGAACATGAAGTACTATCCTGGAGTTGTTATGTATACTTCACTGTTAGTGATTTTGAAAACTTTTTTAATGGTTATTGTTAATATGCATTTCTTGTTAAAATTTTGCATCTACTCTGAGCACTTTTTTTACAAAGAAAATTATAATATATATTTGGGAAGTTTCTGTACATTTTGGATGTCAGGCATCAGATGTTTAAATCACCTTTTTTTTTTCTTTAGTGTATATTTTCTTCTAATTTCAGTTGCATTGATTTTTGATTAAGATTTCTTATTTATAATTAAAATTGTCCATTTCATTAATTATAATCTCTATAATCTGCTTGATTGTGAATTCTTCCCTTGTCCATGGTTGTGAAAAAATAAGTCTTCTATTCCCCTCTTGTTTTATATAATGGCTGCATATATTTGGGTATTTATTTATAATTTATTGTGGCATATGAAGCTCCATTCTGAAGTCTCACCAAGAAATTGAGGTGCCCTTGTTAATTTGTCAAGTCCCCTTCCCCATTTAAAAAAAAAAAAAACTTGCTCTCCTCAGCAAATTGGGTAAGATGCATTTTGAATTCAATCTAGAAGAGTTCTATGGGGTCCCAAAGTTAAACTTTGTCCTTTCCTCTTCAACTAAGGATTTCCTCCTTGATATGAACTCACACTAACAAGTCTGTTTAATCTTTAAAATTCCTCTGGCTCCCTACAATAGAGGGCACATAATTTTTCTCTAGCGATCCCTGAAATACATAGCAAACTAATTGAAGCTCCAGACAAAATCTATAGGTATCCTTATCAATATAGGGTGCACAAAACCCTGTACCAAAGACAAAATCCTTAAAGATATAAAGAAACTTCTAAGACTCTATAGCCAAAAAGTGCTTGAATTTTTTTAGTGGCTCCCTACCATTTCAAGTACATAAGCACTACCTGAGTGCAACCCACAAGAAAACAAATGTTTGTTTGAAAACAACAACAACAAAAAAAAGCAAGAACATATAAGTCCTTCAGATGTAATATATACCCAGAAGAGATTGAATACTGTGGGATGATTACTTGGAGTTTCTATACCAACAAAGAAATTTAATCTTAAGGATATTCAATCCATAAGGATATCACAATAAGACAAGGAGTCTAATTTTGTTTAAAATAAAAAGAAATAACTTTATAAAATAGGCATAAGTATTTTAGTGATGCAAGAGCCATACTTCTCATATTAGCTCCAAATTTATACTAGATACAACAGTAATTCAATAGATAATAGTATATAAAAATCTGAAGAAACAAAATTTACCACAAACTAATATGACTTGTAAAGAAATTCACCAAAAATGTACAATTATATCATAAAACAAAAGAGAGGAAGGAAATGTCAATTTTTCCATGTTTACCTAAAACTAGGGAATCCAATAGAGAGAATTCTTTGCAGAGAAACTCTCCAAAGCATCCCTGCCAATATGAAGGGTTCAATGTTTATGCTAGGCAATAACTCACATATATAGTACATAATAACTGTGAAGCAGAGGAAAAATGACTCCATCATACACTTCCAGGAGCAGACTTCCCAAATTCCATGAACTGGCAGAAGGAAGAAAACACTATGTACAGTACCAAATGCCTTTGATTGATTTGCTGAAGATAACAATTTTTATGGGAGAGTGGAAAGGTGAGCAGAAAGCATGCCATGGGTTGTCTAGCTAAATGGGACTCAGTCCTTAGGTCATGCAAAACATTTCTTTCCTAATGCTATCTATACAGAATCTTAGTGAGTTTACTTATCCTTCCCTAGTTCAGAACATGCACAGGTATTCTCTATTCCCTATCAGTTATTGTAAATTGCAATTAAATTGACTGTTGAATCAGAACTAAGTGTGCATTCAAAAGGTTTATCTTTGTCATGATTTTTGAATAAGGAGGAAGAATAAATACTATCAGTCTTTGAAAATGGTAAAGATAGTAACAGCAACAGTACCTGGTACTGATAGGTTGCCTTTTCTCCCCACCATCATTTGGCCATGAATGCATTTCACTTTGATTCTGTTTGTCTTTTTAGATCTTTTTGCAAATTCTAGGTGAATGATG